>NC_134398.1:142523706-142876303 GCF_050003625.1 Haematobia irritans | reverse complement strand
AAAAAATCTAATTTTTCATATGAAAAACTTAAATTGGTCATATCTCCTTAAATATGCGTCCTAGGTTAGGTTAGGTTAGGTTATGTGGCAGCCCGATGTATCAGGCTCACTTAGACTATTCAGCCCATTGTGATACCACAGTGGTGAACTTCTCTCTTATCACTGAGTGCTGCCCGATTCCATGTTAAGCTCAATGACAAGGGACCTCCTTTTTATAGCCGAGTCCGAACGGCGTTCCACATTCCGGTGAAACCACTTAGAGAAGCTTTGAAACCCTCAGAAATGTCACCTGCATTACTGAGGTGGGATAATCCACCGCTGAAAAACTTTTTTGGTGTTCGGTCGTAGCAGGAATCGAACCCACGACCTTGTGTATGCAAGGCGGGCATGCTAACCATTGCACCACGGTGGCTCCCGTCCTAGAGCGAAAAGAAGGTTAATTCGTGACCACCCCCCACATTCAAAATTTTGATGAAAATCCTCAAAAAATCTAATTTTTCATATGAAAAACTTAAATTGGTCATATCTCCTTAAATATGCATCCTAGAGCGAAAATAAGGTTAATTCGTGACCACCCCTCAAAAATCACAATTTTGATAAAAATTCTCAAAAAATCAAATTTTTCATATGAACAACTTAAATTGGCCATATCTCCTTAAATATGCGTCCTAGAGCGAAAAGAAGGTTAATTCGTGACCACCCCCCAAAATTCAAAATTTTGATGAAAATCCTCGAAAAATCAAATTTTTCATATGAAAAACTTAAATTGGCCATATCTCCTTAAATATGCGTCCTAGAGCGAAAAGAAGGTTAATTCGTGACCACCCCCCAAAAATCAAAATTTTAATGAAAATCCTCAAAAAATCAAATTTTTCATATGAAAAACTTAAATTGGCCATATCTCCTTAAATATGCGTCCTAGAGCGAAAAGAAGGTTAATTCGTGACCACCCCCCAAATTCAAAATTTTGATGAAAATACTCGAAAAATCAAATTTTTCATATGAAAAACTTAAATTGGTCATATCTCCTTAAATATGCGTCCTAGAGCGAAAAGAAGGCTAATTCGTGACCACCCCCCAAAAATCACAATTTTGATGAAAATCCTCGAAAAATCAAATTTTTCATATGAAAAACTTAAATTGGCCATATCTCCTTAAATATGCGTCCTAGAGCGAAAAGAAGGTTAATTCGTGACCACCCCCAAAAAATTAAAATTTTGATGAAAATCCTCAAAAAATCAAATTTTTTATATGAAAAACTTAAATTGGCCATATCTCCTTAAATATGCGTCCTAGAGCGAAATGAAGGTTAATTCGTGACCACCCCCCAAAATTCAAAATTTTGATCAAAATCCTCGAAAAATCAAATTTTTCATATGAAAAACTTAAATTGGCCATATCTCCTTCAATATGCGTCCTAGAGCGAAAAGAAGGTTAACTCGTGACCACCCACAAAAAATCAAAATTTTGATGAAAATCCTCAAAAAATCAAATTTTTCATATGAAAAACTTAAATTGGCCATATCTCCTTAAATATGCGCCCTAGAGCGAAAAGAAGGTTAATTCGTGACCACCCCCCAAAAATCAAAATTTTGATGAAAATCCTCAAAAATTCAAATTTTTTATATGAAAAACTTAAATTGGCCATATCTCCTTAAATATGCGTCCTAGAGCGAAAAGAAGGTTAATTCGTGACCACCCCCCAAAATTCAAAATTTTGATGAAAATCCTCGAAAAATCAAATTTTTCATTAAAAAGCTTAAATTGGCCATATCTCATTAAATATGCGTCCTAGAGCGAAAAGAAGGTTAATTCGTGACCACCCCCAAAAAAATGAAAATTTTGATGAAAATCCTCAAAAAAATCAAATTTTTCATATGAAAAACTTAAATTGGCCATATCTCCTTAAATATGCGTCCTAGAGCGAAAAGAAGGTTAATTCGTGACCACCCCCCAAAAATCAAAATTTTGATGAAAATCGTCAAAAAATCTAATTTTTCATATGAAAAACTTAAATTGGCCATATCTCCTTAAATATGCGTCCTAGAGCGAAAAGAAGGTTAATTCGTGACCACCCCCCAAAATCAAAATTTTGATGAAACTCCTCAAAAAATCAAATTTTTCATATGAAAAACTTAAATTGGCCATATCTCCTTAAATATGCGTCCTAGAGCGAAAAGAAGGTTAATTCGTGACCACCCCCCACATTCAAAATTTTGATGAAAATCCTCAAAAAATCTAATTTTTCATATGAAAAACTTAAAATAGTCATATCTCCTTAAATATGCATCCTAGAGCGAAAAGAAGGTTAATTCGTGACCACCCCCCAAAAATCACAATTTTGATAAAAATTCTCAAAAAATCTAATTTTTCATATGAAAAACTTAAATTGGCCATATCTCCTTAAATATGCGTCCTAGAGCGAAAAGAAGGTTAATTCGTGACCACGCCCCACATTCCAAATTTTGATGAAAATCCTCAAAAAATCTAATTTTTCATATGAAAAACTTAATTTGGCCGTATCTCCTTAAATATGCGTCCTAGAGCGAAAAGAAGGTTAATTCGTGACCACCAAAAAATCAAAGTTTTGATGAAAATCCTCGAAAAATCAAATTTTTCATATGAACAACTTAAATTGGCCATATCTCCTTAAATATGCGTCCTAGAGCGAAAAGAAGGTTAATTCGTGACCACCCCCCAAATTGAAAATTTTGATGAAAATCCTCGAAAAATCTAATTTTTCATATGAAAAACTTAATTTGGCCGTATCTCCTTAAATATGCGTCCTAGAGCGAAAAGAAGGTTAATTCGTGACCACGCCCCACATTCCAAATTTTGATGAAAATCCTCAAAAAATCTAATTTTTCATATGAAAAACTTAAATTGGCCATATCTCCTTAAATATGCGTCCTAGAGCGAAAAGAAGGTTAATTCGTGACCACCCCCAAAAAATCAAAGTTTTGATGAAAATCCTCGAAAAATCAAATTTTTCATATGAACAACTTAAATTGGCCATATCTCCTTAAATATGCGTCCTAGAGCGAAAAGAAGGTTAATTCGTGACCACCCCCCAAATTGAAAATTTTGATGAAAATCCTCGAAAAATCAAATTTTTCATATGAGAAACTTAAATTGGCCATATCTCCTTAAATATGCGTCCTAGAGCGAAAAGAAGGTTAATTCGTGACCACCCCCCAAAAATCACAATTTTGATGAAAATTCTAAAAAAAATCTAATTTTTCATATGAAAAACTTAAATTGGCCATATCTCCTTAAATATGCGTCCTAGAGCGAAAAGAAGGTTAATTCGTGACCACCCCCCAAATTCAAAATTTTGATGAAAATCCTTAAAAATCAAATTTTTCATATGAAAAACTTAAATTGGCCATATCTCCTTAAATATGCGTCCTAGAGCGAAAAGAAGGTTAATTCGTGACCGCCCCCCAAACATCACAATTTTGATGAAAATTCTCAAAAAATCTAATTTTTCATATGAAAAACTTAAATTGGCCATATCTCCTTAAATATGCGTCCTAGAGCGAAAAGAAGGTTAATTCGTGACCACCCCCCAAAAATTAAAATTTTAATGAAAATCCTCAAAAAAATCAAATTTTCCATATGAAAAACTTAAATTGGCCATATCTCCTTAAATATGCGTCCTAGAGCGAAAAGAAGGTTAATTCGTGACCACCCCCAAAAAATCAAAATTTTGATGAAAATCCTCAAAAAAATCAAATTTTTCATATGAAAAACTTAAATTGGCCATATCTCCTTAAATATGCGTCCTAGAACGAAAAGAAGGTTAATTCGTGACCACCCCCCAAAAATCAAAATTTTGATGAAAATCCTCAAAAAATCAAATTTTTTATATGAAAAACTTAAATTGGCCATATCTCCTTAAATATGCGTCCTAGAGCGAAAAGAAGGTTAATTCGTGACCACCCCCCAAAATTCAAAATTTTGATGAAAATCCTCGAAAAATCAAATTTTTCATATGAAAAACTTAAATTTGCCATATCTCCTTAAATATGCGTCCTAGAGCGAAAAGAAGGTTAATTCGTGACCACCACCAAAAAATCAAAATTTTGATGAAAATCCTCAAAAAAATCAAATTTTTCATATGAAAAACTTAAATTGGCCATATCTCCTTAAATATGCGTCCTAGAGCGAAAAGAAGGTTAATTCGTGACCACCCCCCAAAATTCAAAATTTTGATGAAAATCCTCAAAAAATCAAATTTTTCATATGAACAACTTAAATTGGCCTTATCTCCTTAAATATGCGTCCTAGAGCGAAAAGAAGGTTAATTCGTGACCACCCCCCAAAATTCAAAATTTTGATGAAAATCCTCGAAAAATCAAATTTTTCATATGAAAAACTTAAATTGGACATATCTCCTTAAATATGCGTCCTAGAGCGAAAAGAAGGTTAATTCGTGACCACCCCCAAAAATTAAAATTTTAATGAAAATCCTCAAAAAAAAAACAAATTTTCCATATGAAAAACTTAAATTGGCCATATCTCCTTAAATATGCGTCCTAGAGCGAAAAGAAGGTTAATTCGTGACCACCCCCCAAAATTCAAAATTTTGATGAAAATCCTCAAAAAATCAAATTTTTCATATGGAAAACTTAAATTGGCCATATCTCCTTAAATATACGTCCTAGAGCGAAAAGAAGGTTAATTCGTGACCACCCCCCAAATTCAAAATTTTCATGAAAATCCTTAAAAATCAAATTTTTCATATGAAAAACTTAAATTGGTCATATCTCCTTAAATATGCATCCTAGAGCGAAAAGAAGGTTAAATCGTGACCACCCCCCAAACATCACAATTTTGATGAAAATTCTCAAAAAATCTAATTTTTCATATGAAAAACTTAAATTGGCCATATCTCCTTAAATATGCGTCCTAGAGCGAAAAGAAGGTTAATTCGTGACCACCCCCCAAAAATTAAAATTTTAATGAAAATCCTCAAAAAAATCAAATTTTCCATATGAAAAACTTAAATTGGCCATATCTCCTTAAATATGCGTCCTAGAGCGAAAAGAAGGTTAATTCGTGACCACCCCCCACATTCAAAATTTTGATGAAAATCCTCAAAAAATCTAGTTTTTCATATGAAAAACTTAAATTGGCCATATCTCCTTAAATATGCGTCCTAGAGCGAAAAGAAGGTTAATTCGTGACCACCCCCCAAAACTCAAAATTTTGATGAAAATCCTCGAAAAATCAAATTTTTCATATGAAAAACTTAAATTGGCCATATCTCCTTAAATATGCGTCCTAGAGCGAAAAGAAGGTTAACTCGTGACCACCCACAAAAAATCAAAATTTTGATGAAAATCCTCAAAACAATCAAATTTTTCATATGAAAAACTTAAATTGGCCATATCTCCTTAAATATGCGTCCTAGAGCGAAAAGAAGGTTAATTCGTGACCACCCCCCAAAATTCAAAATTTTGATGAAAATCCTCGAAAAACCAAATTTTTCATTAAAAAGCTTAAATTGGCCATATCTCCTTAAATATGCGTCCTAGAGCGAAAAGAAGGTTAATTCGTGACCACCCCCCAAAATTCAAAATTTTGATGAAAATCCTCGAAAAATCAAATTTTTCATATGAAAAACTTAAATTGGCCATATCTCCTTAAATATGCGTCCTAGAGCGAAAAGAAGGTTAATTCGTGACCACCCCCCAAAAATCAAAATTTTAATGAAAATCCTCAAAAAATCAAATTTTTCATATAAAAATCTTAAATTGGCCATATCTCCTTAAATATGCGTCCTAGAGCGAAAAGAAGTTTAATCCGTGACCACCCCCCAAAAATCAAAATTTTGATGAAAATCCTCGAAAAATCAAATTTTTCATATGAACAACTTAAATTGGCCTTATCTCCTTAAATATGCGTCCTAGAGCGAAAAGAAGGTTAATTCGTGACCACCCCCCAAAATTCAAAATTTTGATGAAAATCCTCGAAAAATCAAATTTTTCATATGAAAAACTTAAATTGGACATATCTCCTTAAATATGCGTCCTAGAGCGAAAAGAAGGTTAATTCGTGACCACCCCCAAAAATTAAAATTTTAATGAAAATCCTCAAAAAAAAAACAAATTTTCCATATGAAAAACTTAAATTGGCCATATCTCCTTAAATATGCGTCCTAGAGCGAAAAGAAGGTTAATTCGTGACCACCCCCCAAAATTCAAAATTTTGATGAAAATCCTCAAAAAATCAAATTTTTCATATGGAAAACTTAAATTGGCCATATCTCCTTAAATATACGTCCTAGAGCGAAAAGAAGGTTAATTCGTGACCACCCCCCAAATTCAAAATTTTCATGAAAATCCTTAAAAATCAAATTTTTCATATGAAAAACTTAAATTGGTCATATCTCCTTAAATATGCATCCTAGAGCGAAAAGAAGGTTAAATCGTGACCACCCCCCAAACATCACAATTTTGATGAAAATTCTCAAAAAATCTAATTTTTCATATGAAAAACTTAAATTGGCCATATCTCCTTAAATATGCGTCCTAGAGCGAAAAGAAGGTTAATTCGTGACCACCCCCCAAAAATTAAAATTTTAATGAAAATCCTCAAAAAAATCAAATTTTCCATATGAAAAACTTAAATTGGCCATATCTCCTTAAATATGCGTCCTAGAGCGAAAAGAAGGTTAATTCGTGACCACCCCCCACATTCAAAATTTTGATGAAAATCCTCAAAAAATCTAGTTTTTCATATGAAAAACTTAAATTGGCCATATCTCCTTAAATATGCGTCCTAGAGCGAAAAGAAGGTTAATTCGTGACCACCCCCCAAAACTCAAAATTTTGATGAAAATCCTCGAAAAATCAAATTTTTCATATGAAAAACTTAAATTGGCCATATCTCCTTAAATATGCGTCCTAGAGCGAAAAGAAGGTTAATTCGTGACCACCCCCCAAAATTCAAAATTTTGATGAAAATCCTCGAAAAATCAAATTTTTCATATGAAAAACTTAAATTGGCCATATCTCCTTAAATATGCGTCCTAGAGCGAAAAGAAGGTTAATTCGTGACCACCCCCCAAAAATCAAAATTTTAATGAAAATCCTCAAAAAATCAAATTTTTCATATAAAAATCTTAAATTGGCCATATCTCCTTAAATATGCGTCCTAGAGCGAAAAGAAGGTTAATTCGTGACCACCCCCCACATTCAAAATTTTGATGAAAATCCTCAAAAAATCTAATTTTTCATATGAAAAACTTAAATTGGTCATATCTCCTTAAATATGCGTCCTAGAGCGAAAAGAAGGTTAATTCGTGACCACCCCCCACATTCAAAATTTTGATGAAAATCCTCAAAAAATCTAATTTTTCATATGAAAAACTTAAATTGGTCATATCTCCTTAAATATGCATCCTAGAGCGAAAATAAGGTTAATTCGTGACCACCCCTCAAAAATCACAATTTTGATAAAAATTCTCAAAAAATCAAATTTTTCATATGAACAACTTAAATTGGCCATATCTCCTTAAATATGCGTCCTAGAGCGAAAAGAAGGTTAATTCGTGACCACCCCCCAAAATTCAAAATTTTGATGAAAATCCTCGAAAAATCAAATTTTTCATATGAAAAACTTAAATTGGCCATATCTCCTTAAATATGCGTCCTAGAGCGAAAAGAAGGTTAATTCGTGACCACCCCCCAAAAATCAAAATTTTAATGAAAATCCTCAAAAAATCAAATTTTTCATATGAAAAACTTAAATTGGCCATATCTCCTTAAATATGCGTCCTAGAGCGAAAAGAAGGTTAATTCGTGACCACCCCCCAAATTCAAAATTTTGATGAAAATACTCGAAAAATCAAATTTTTCACATGAAAAACTTAAATTGGTCATATCTCCTTAAATATGCGTCCTAGAGCGAAAAGAAGGCTAATTCGTGACCACCCCCCAAAAATCACAATTTTGATGAAAATTCTCAAAAAATCTAATTTTTCATATGAAAAATTTAAATTGGCCATATCTCCTTAAATATGCGTCCTAGAGCGAAAAAAGGTTAATTCGTGACCACCCCCCAAATTCAAAATTTTGATGAAAATCCTCAAAAAATCTAATTTTTCATATGAAAAACTTAATTTGGCCGTATCTCCTTAAATATGCGTCCTAGAGCGAAAAGAAGGTTAATTCGTGACCACCCCCAAAAAATCAAAATTTTGATGAAAATCCTCAAAAAAATCAAATTTTTCATATGAAAAACTTAAATTGGTCATATCTCCTTAAATATGCGTCCTAGAGCGAAAAGAAGGTTAATTCGTGACCACCCCCCAAAAAACAAAATTTTGATGAAAATCCTCAAAAAATCTAATTTTCCATATGAAAAAATTAAATTGGCCATATCTCCTTAAATATGCGTCCTAGAGCGAAAAGAAGGTTAATTCGTAACCACCCCCCAAAACTCAAAATTTTGATGAAAATCCTCGAAAAATCAAATTTTTCATATGAAAAACTTAAATTGGCCATATCTCCTTAAATATGCGTCCTAGAGCGAAAAGAAGGTTAATTCGTGACCACCCCCCAAAACTCAAAATTTTGATGAAAATCCTCGAAAAATCAAATTTTTCATATGAAAAACTTAAATTGGCCATATCTCCTTAAATATGCGTCCTAGAGCGAAAAGAAGGTTAATTCGTGACCACCCCCAAAAAATTAAAATTTTGATGAAAATCCTCAAAAAATCAAATTTTTTATATGAATAACTTAAATTGGCCATATCTCCTTAAATATGCGTCCTAGAGCGAAAAGAAGGTTAATTCGTGACCACCCCCCAAAATTCAAAATTGTGATGAAAATCCTCGAAAAATCAAAATTTTCATATGAAAAACTTAAATTGGCCATATCTCCTTAAATATGCGTCCTAGAGCGAAAAGAAGGTTAATTCGTGACCACCCCCCTCGAAAAACCAAATTTTTCATTAAAAAGCTTAAATTGGCCTTATCTCCTTAAATATGCGTCCTAAAGCGAAAAGAAGGTTAATTCGTGACCACCCCCCAAAATTCAAAATTTTGATGAAAATCCTCGAAAAATCAAATTTTTCATATGAAAAACTTAAATTGGCCATATCTCCTTAAATATGCGTTATAGAGCGAAAAGAAGGTTAATTCGTGACCACCCCCCAAATTCAAAATTTTGATGAAAATCCTTAAAAATCAAATTTTTCATATGAAAAACTTAAATTGGTCATATCTCCTTAAATATGCATCCTAGAGCGAAAAGAAGGTTAAATCGTGACCACCCCCCAAACATCACAATTTTGATGAAAATTCTCAAAAAATCTAATTTTTCATATGAAAAACTTAAATTGGCCATATCTCCTTAAATATGCGTCCTAGAGCGAAAAGAAGGTTAATTCGTGACCACCCCCCAAAAATTAAAATTTTAATGAAAATCCTCAAAAAAAATCAAATTTTCCATATGAAAAACTTAAATTGGCCATATCTCCTTAAATATGCGTCCTAGAGCGAAAAGAAGGTTAATTCGTGACCACCCCCCACATTCAAAATTTTGATGAAAATCCTAAAAAAATCTAATTTTTCATATGAAAAACTTAAATTGGCCGTATCTCCTTAAATATGCGTCCTAGAGCGAAAAGAAGGTTAATTCGTGACCACCCCCAAAAAATCAAAATTTTGATGAAAATCCTCAAAAAATCTAATTTTTCATATGAAAAACTTAAATTGGCCATATCTCCTTAAATATGCGTCCTAGAGCGAAAAGAAGAATAATTCGTGACCACCCCCCAAAAATCAAAATTTTCATGAAAATCCTCAAAAAATCTAGTTTTTCATATGAAAAACTTAAATTGGCCATATCTCCTTAAATATGCGTCCTAGAGCGAAAAGAAGGTTAATTCGTGACCACCCCCCAAAACTCAAAATTTTGATGAAAATCCTCGAAAAATCAAATTTTTCATATGAAAAACTTAAATTGGCCATATCTCCTTAAATATGCGTCCTAGAGCGAAAAGAAGGTTAATTCGTGACCACCCCCCAAAATTCAAAATTTTGATGAAAATCCTCGAAAAATCAAATTTTTCATATGAAAAACTTAAATTGGCCATATCTCCTTAAATATGCGTCCTAGAGCGAAAAGAAGGTTAATTCGTGACCACCCCCCAAAAATCAAAATTTTAATGAAAATCCTCAAAAAATCAAATTTTTCATATAAAAATCTTAAATTGGCCATATCCCCTTAAATATGCGTCCTAGAGCGAAAAGAAGGTTAATTCGTGACCACCCCCAAAAAATCAAAATTTTGATGAAAATCCTCAAAAAATCTAATTTTTCATATGAAAAATTTAAATTGGCCATATCTCCTTAAATATGCGTCCTAGAGCGAAAAGAAGGTTAATTCGTGACCACCCCCCAAAAATCAAAATTTTAATGAAAATCCTCAAAAAATCAAATTTTTCATATAAAAATCTTAAATTGGCCATATCTCCTTAAATATGCGTCCTAGAGCGAAAAGAAGGTTAATTCGTGACCACCCCCCACATTCAAAATTTTGATGAAAATCCTCAAAAAATCTAATTTTTCATATGAAAAACTTAAATTGGCCATATCTCCTTAAATATGCGTCCTAGAGCGAAAAGAAGGTTAATTCGTGACCACCCCCCACATTCAAAATTTTGATGAAAATCCTCAAAAAATCTAATTTTTCATATGAAAAACTTAAATTGGTCATATTTCCTTAAATATGCATCCTAGAGCGAAAATAAGGTTAATTCGTGACCACCCCTCAAAAATCACAATTTTGATAAAAATTCTCAAAAAATCAAATTTTTCATATGAACAACTTAAATTGGCCATATCTCCTTAAATATGCGTCCTAGAGCGAAAAGAAGGTTAATTCGTGACCACCCCCCAAAATTCAAAATTTTGATGAAAATCCTCGAAAAATCAAATTTTTCATATGAAAAACTTAAATTGGCCATATCTCCTTAAATATGCGTCCTAGAGCGAAAAGAAGGTTAATTCGTGACCACCCCCCAAAAATCAAAATTTTAATGAAAATCCTCAAAAAATCAAATTTTTCATATGAAAAACTTAAATTGGCCATATCTCCTTAAATATGCGTCCTAGAGCGAAAAGAAGGTTACTTCGTGACCACCCCCCAAATTCAAAATTTTGATGAAAATACTCGAAAAATCAAATGTTTCATATGAAAAACTTAAATTGGTCATATCTCCATAAATATGCGTCCTAGAGCGAAAAGAAGGGTAATTCGTGACCACCCCCCAAAAATCACAATTTTGATGAAAATTCTCAAAAAATCTAATTTTTCATATGAAAAATTTAAATTGGCCATATCTCCTTAAATATGCGTCCTAGAGCGAAAAGAAGGTTAATTCGTGACCACCCCCAAAAAATCAAAATTTTGATGAAAATCCTCGAAAAATCAAATTTTTTATATGAAAAACTTAAATTGGCCATATCTCCTTAAATATGCGTCCTAGAGCGAAATGAAGGTTAATTCGTGACCACCCCCCAAAATTCAAAATTTTGATCAAAATCCTCGAAAAATCAAATTTTTCATATGAAAAACTTAAATTGGCCATATCTCCTTAAATATGCGTCCTAGAGCGAAAAGAAGGTTAACTCGTGACCACCCACAAAAAATCAAAATTTTGATGAAAATCCTCAAAAAATCAAATTTTTCATATGAAAAACTTAAATTGGCCATATCTCCTTAAATATGCGTCCTAGAGCGAAAAGAAGGTTAATTCGTGACCAACCCCCAAAAATCAAAATTTTGATGAAAATCCTCAAAAATTCAAATTTTTTATATGAAAAACTTAAATTGGCCATATCTCCTTAAATATGCGTCCTAGAGCGAAAAGAAGGTTAATTCGTGACCACCCCCCAAAATTCAAAATTTTGATGAAAATCCTCGAAAAATCATATTTTTCATTAAAAAGCTTAAATTGGCCATATCTCCTTAAATATGCGTCCTAGAGCGAAAAGAAGGTTAATTCGTGACCACCCCCAAAAAAATGAAAATTTTGATGAAAATCCTCAAAAAAATCAAATTTTTCATATGAAAAACTTAAATTGGCCATATCTCCTTAAATATGCGTCCTAGAGCGAAAAGAAGGTTAATTCGTGACCACCCCCCCAAAATCAAAATTTTGATGAAAATCGTCAAAAAATCTAATTTTTCATATGAAAAACTTAAATTGGCCATATCTCCTTAAATATGCGTCCTAGAGCGAAAAGAAGGTTAATTCGTGACCACCCCCCACATTCAAAATTTTGATAAAAATTCTCAAAAAATCTAATTTTTCATATGAAAAACTTAAATTGGCCATATCTCCTTAAATATGCGTCCTAGAGCGAAAAGAAGGTTAATTCGTGACCACCCCCCAAAATCAAAATTTTGATGAAACTCCTCAAAAAATCAAATTTTTCATATGAAAAACTTAAATTGGCCATATCTCCTTAAATATGCGTCCTAGAGCGAAAAGAAGGTTAATTCGTGACCACCCCCCACATTCAAAATTTTGATGAAAATCCTCAAAAAATCTAATTTTTCATATGAAAAACTTAAATTGGTCATATCTCCTTAAATATGCATCCTAGAGCGAAAAGAAGGTTAATTCGTGACCACCCCCCTAAAATCACAATTTTAATGAAAATCCTCAAAAAATCAAATTTTCCATATGAAAAACTTAAATTGTCCATATCTCCTTAAATATGCGTCCTAGAGCGAAAAGAAGGTTAATTCGTGACCACCCCCCAAAATTCAAAATTTTGATGAAAATCCTCGAAAAATCAAATTTTTCATATGAAAAACTTAAATTGGCCATATCTCCTTAAATATGCGTCCTAGAGCGAAAAGAAGGTTAATTCGTGACCACCCCCCAAAAATTAAAATTTTAATGAAAATCCTCAAAAAAATCAAATTTTCCATATGAAAAACTTAAATTGGCCATATCTCCTTAAATATGCGTCCTAGAGCGAAAAGAAGGTTAATTCGTGACCACCCACAAAAAATCAAAATTTTGATGAAAATCCTCAAAAAATCAAATTTTTCATATGAAAAACTTAAATTGGCCATATCTCCTTAAATATGCGTCCTAGAGCGAAAAGAAGGTTAATTCGTGACCACCCCCCAAAAATTAAAATTTTAATGAAAATCCTCAAAAAAATCAAATTTTCCATATGAAAAACTTAAATTGGCCATATCTCCTTAAATATGCGTCCTAGAGCGAAAAGAAGGTTAATTCGTGACCACCCACAAAAAATCAAAATTTTGATGAAAATCCTCAAAAAATCAAATTTTTCATATGAAAAACTTAAATTGGCCATATCTCCTTAAATATGCGTCCTAGAGCGAAAAGAAGGTTAATTCGTGACCAACCCCCAAAAATCAAAATTTTGATGAAAATCCTCAAAAATTCAAATTTTTTATATGAAAAACTTAAATTGGCCATATCTCCTTAAATATGCGTCCTAGAGCGAAAAGAAGGTTAATTCGTGACCACCCCCCAAAATTCAAAATTTTGATGAAAATCCTCGAAAAATCAAATTTTTCATTAAAAAGCTTAAATTGGCCATATCTCCTTAAATATGCGTCCTAGAGCGAAAAGAAGGTTAATTCGTGACCACCCCCAAAAAAATGAAAATTTTGATGAAAATCCTCAAAAAAATCAAATTTTTCATATGAAAAACTTAAATTGGCCATATCTCCTTAAATATGCGTCCTAGAGCGAAAAGAAGGTTAATTCGTGACCACCCCCCAAAAATCAAAATTTTGATGAAAATCGTCAAAAAATCAAATTTTTCATATGAAAAACTTAAATTGGCCATATCTCCTTAAATATGCGTCCTAGAGCGAAAAGAAGGTTAATTCGTGACCACCCCCCAAAAATTAAAATTTTAATGAAAATCCTCAAAAAAATCAAATTTTCCATATGAAAAACTTAAATTGGCCATATCTCCTTAAATATGCGTCCTAGAGCGAAAAGAAGGTTAATTCGTGACCACCCACAAAAAATCAAAATTTTGATGAAAATCCTCAAAAAATCAAATTTTTCATATGAAAAACTTAAATTGGCCATATCTCCTTAAATATGCGTCCTAGAGCGAAAAGAAGGTTAATTCGTGACCAACCCCCAAAAATCAAAATTTTGATGAAAATCCTCAAAAATTCAAATTTTTTATATGAAAAACTTAAATTGGCCATATCTCCTTAAATATGCGTCCTAGAGCGAAAAGAAGGTTAATTCGTGACCACCCCCCAAAATTCAAAATTTTGATGAAAATCCTCGAAAAATCAAATTTTTCATTAAAAAGCTTAAATTGGCGATATCTCCTTAAATATGCGTCCTAGAGCGAAAAGAAGGTTAATTCGTGACCACCCCCAAAAAAATGAAAATTTTGATGAAAATCCTCAAAAAAATCAAATTTTTCATATGAAAAACTTAAATTGGCCATATCTCCTTAAATATGCGTCCTAGAGCGAAAAGAAGGTTAATTCGTGACCACCCCCCAAAAATCAAAATTTTGATGAAAATCGTCAAAAAATCTAATTTTTCATATGAAAAACTTAAATTGGCCATATCTCCTTCAAAATTTTGATGAAAATCCTCGAAAAATCAAATTTTTCATATGAAAAACTTTAATTGGCCATATCTCCTTAAATATGCGTCCTAGAGCGAAAAGAAGGTTAATTCGTGACCACCCCCCACATTCAAAATTTTGATGAAAATCCTCAAAAAATCTAATTTTTCATATGAAAAACTTAAATTGGTCATATCTCCTTAAATATGCATCCTAGAGCGAAAAGAAGGTTAATTCGTGACCACCCCCGAAAAATCACAATTTTGATAAAAATTCTCAAAAAATCTAATTTTTCATATGAAAAACTTGAATTGGCCATATCTCCTTAAATATGCGTCCTAGAGCGAAAAGAAGGTTAATTCGTGACCACGCCCCACATTCCAAATTTTGATGAAAATCCTCAAAAATCTAATTTTTCATATGAAAAACTTAATTTGGCCGTATCTCCTTAAATATGCGTCCTAGAGCGAAAAGAAGGTTAATTCGTGACCACCCCCCAAAAATCACAATTTTAATGAAAATCCTCAAAAAATCAAATTTTCCATATGAAAAACTTAAATTGCCCATATCTCCTTAAATATGCGTCCTAGAGCGAAAAGAAGGTTAATTCGTGACCACCCCCCAAAATTCAAAATTTTGATGAAAATCCTCGAAAAATCAAATTTTTCATATGAAAAACTTTAATTGGCCATATCTCCTTAAATATGCGTCCTAGAGCGAAAAGAAGGTTAATTCGTGACCACCCCCCAAAAATTAAAATTTTAATGAAAATCCTCAAAAAAATCAAATTTTCCATATGAAAAACTTAAATTGGCCATATCTCCTTAAATATGCGTCCTAGAGCGAAAAGAAGGTTAATTCGTGACCACCCCCCACATTCAAAAAATGAAAATCCTCAAAAAATCTAATTTTTCATATGAAAAACTTAAATTGGCCATATCTCCTTAAATAAGCGTCCTAGAGCGAAAAGAAGGTTAATTCGTGACCACCCCCCAAAAATCACAATTTTGATAAAAATTCTCAAAAAATCTAATTTTTCATATGAAAAACTTAAATTGGCCATATCTCCTTAAATATGTGTCCTAGAGCGAAAAGAAGGTTAATTCGTGACCACCCCCCAAAACTCAAAATTTTGATGAAAATCCTCGAAAAATCAAATTTTTCATATGAAAAACTTAAATTGGCCATATCTCCTTAAATATGCGTCCTAGAGCGAAAAGAAGGTTAATTCGTGACCACCCCCAAAAAATCAAAATTTTGATGAAAATCCTCGAAAAATCAAATTTTTCATATGAAAAACTTAAATTGGCCATATCTCCTTAAATATGCGTCCTAGAGCGAAAAGAAGGTTAATTCGTGACCACCCCCAAAAAATCAAAATTTTGATGAAAATCCTCAAAAAAATCAAATTTTTCATATGAAAAACTTAAATTGGCCATATCTCCTTAAATATGCGTCCTAGAGCGAAAAGAAGGTTAATTCGTGACCACCCCCCAAAAATCAAAATTTTGATGAAAATCCTCAAAAATTCAAATTTTTTATATGAAAAACTTAAATTGGCCATATCTCCTTAAATATGCGTCCTAGAGCGAAAAGAAGGTTAATTCGTGACCCCCCCCCCCCCAAAATCAAAATTTTGATGAAAATCCTCAAAAATTCAAATTTTTTATATGAAAAACTTAAATTGGCCATATCTCCTTAAATATGCGTCCTAGAGCGAAAAGAAGGTTAATTCGTGACCACCCCCCAAAATTCAAAATTTTGATGAAAATCTTCGAAAAATCAAATTTTTCATTAAAAAGCTTAAATTGGCCATATCTCCTTAAATATGCGTCCTAGAGCGAAAAGAAGGTTAATTCGTGACCACCCCCCAAAAATCACAATTTTGATAAAAATTCTCAAAAAATCTAATTTTTCATATGAAAAACTTAAATTGGCCATATCTCCTTAAATATGCGTCCTAGAGCGAAAAGAAGGTTAATTCGTGACCACGCCCCACATTCAAAATTTTGATGAAAATCCTCAAAAAATCTAATTTTTCATATGAAAAACTTAATTTGGCCGTATCTCCTTAAATATGCGTCCTAGAGCGAAAAGAAGGTTAATTCGTGACCACCCCCAAAAAATCAAAGTTTTGATGAAAATCCTCGAAAAATCAAATTTTTCATATGAACAACTTAAATTGGCCTTATCTCCTTAAATATGCGTCCTAGAGCGAAAAGAAGGTTAATTCGTGACCACCCCCCAAAATTCAAAATTTTGATGAAAATCCTCGAAAAATCAAATTTTTCATATGAAAAACTTAAATTGGCCATATCTCCTTAAATATGCGTCCTAGAGCGAAAAGAAGGTTAATTCGTGACCACCCCCCAAATTCAAAATTTTGATGAAAATCCTCGAAAAATCTAATTTTTCATATGAAAAACTTAATTTGGCTGTATCTCCTTAAATATGCGTCCTAGAGCGAAAAGAAGGTTAATTCGTGACCACCCCCAAAAAATCAAAGTTTTGATGAAAATCCTCGAAAAATCAAATTTTTCATATGAACAACTTAAATTGGCCTTATCTCCTTAAATATGCGTCCTAGAGCGAAAAGAAGGTTAATTCGTGACCACCCCCCAAAATTCAAAATTTTGATGAAAATCCTCGAAAAATCAAATTTTTCATATGAAAAACTTAAATTGGCCATATCTCCTTAAATATGCGTCCTAGAGCGAAAAGAAGGTTAATTCGTGACCACCCCCCAAATTCAAAATTTTGATGAAAATCCTCGAAAAATCAAATTTTTCATATGAGAAACTTAAATTGGCCATATCTCCTTAAATATGCGTCCTAGAGCGAAAAGAAGGTTAATTCGTGACCACCCCCCAAAAATCACAATTTTGATGAAAATTCTAAAAAAAATCTAATTTTTCATATGAAAAACTTAAATTGGCCATATCTCCTTAAATATGCGTCCTAGAGCGAAAAGAAGGTTAATTCGTGACCACCCCCCAAAAATCAAAATTTTAATGAAAATCCTCAAAAAATCAAATTTTCCATAGAAAAACTTAAATTGCCCATATCTCCTTAAATATGCGTCCTAGAGCGAAAAGAAGGTTAATTCGTGACCACCCCCCAAAATTCAAAATTTTGATGAAAATGCTCGAAAAATCAAATTTTTCATATGAAAAACTTAAATTGGCCATACATTCAAAATTTTGATGAAAATCCTCAAAAAATCTAATTTTTCATATGAAAAACTTAATTTGGCCGTATCTCCTTAAATATGCGTCCTAGAGCGAAAAGAAGGTTAATTCGTGACCACCCCCAAAAAATCAAAGTTTTGATGAAAATCCTCGAAAAATCAAATTTTTCATATGAAAAACTTAAATTGGCCATATCTCCTTAAATATGCGTCCTAGAGCGAAAAGAAGGTTAATTCGTGACCACCCCCCACATTCAAAATTTTGATGAAAATCCTCAAAAAATCTAATTTTTCATATGAAAAACTTAAATTGGTCATATCTCCTTAAATATGAATCCTAGAGCGAAAAGAAGGTTAATTCGTGACCACCCCCCAAAAATCACAATTTTGATAAAAATTCTCAAAAAATCTAATTTTTCATATGAAAAACTTAAATTGGCCATATCTCCTTAAATATGCGTCCTAGAGCGAAAAGAAGGTTAATTCGTGACCACGCCCCACATTCCAAATTTTGATGAAAATCCTCAAAAAATCTAATTTTTCATATGAAAAACTTAATTTGGCCGTATCTCCTTAAATATGCGTCCTAGAGCGAAAAGAAGGTTAATTCGTGACCACCCCCCAAAAATCACAATTTTAATGAAAATCCTCAAAAAATCAAATTTTCCATATGAAAAACTTAAATTGCCCATATCTCCTTAAATATGCGTCCTAGAGCGAAAAGAAGGTTAATTCGTGACCACCCCCCAAAATTCAAAATTTTGATGAAAATCCTCGAAAAATCAAATTTTTCATATGAAAAACTTAAATTGGCCATATCTCCTTAAATATGCGTCCTAGAGCGAAAAGAAGGTTAATTCGTGACCACCCCCCACATTCAAAATTTTGATGAAAATCCTCAAAAAATCTAATTTTTCATATGAAAAACTTAAATTGGTCATATCTCCTTAAATATGCATCCTAGAGCGAAAAGAAGGTTAATTCGTGACCACCCCCCAAAAATCACAATTTTGATAAAAATTCTCAAAAAATCTAATTTTTCATATGAAAAACTTAAATTGGCCATATCTCCTTAAATATGCGTCCTAGAGCGAAAAGAAGGTTAATTCGTGACCACGCCCCACATTCCAAATTTTGATGAAAATCCTCAAAAAATCTAATTTTTCATATGAAAAACTTAATTTGGCCGTATCTCCTTAAATATGCGTCCTAGAGCGAAAAGAAGGTTAATTCGTGACCACCCCCCAAAAATCACAATTTTAATGAAAATCCTCAAAAAATCAAATTTTCCATATGAAAAACTTAAATTGCCCATATCTCCTTAAATATGCGTCCTAGAGCGAAAAGAAGGTTAATTCGTGACCACCCCCCAAAAATCACAATTTTGATAAAAATTCTCAAAAAATCTAATTTTTCATATGAACAACTTAAATTGGCCTTATCTCCTTAAATATGCGTCCTAGAGCGAAAAGAAGGTTAATTCGTGACCACCCCCCAAAATTCAAAATTTTGATGAAAATCCTCGAAAAATCAAATTTTTCATATGAAAAACTTAAATTGGCCATATCTCCTTAAATATGCGTCCTAGAGCGAAAAGAAGGTTAATTCGTGACCACCCCCCAAATTCAAAATTTTGATGAAAATCCTCGAAAAATCAAATTTTTCATATGAGAAACTTAAATTGGCCATATCTCCTTAAATATGCGTCCTAGAGCGAAAAGAAGGTTAATTCGTGACCACTCCCCAAAAATCACAATTTTGATGAAAATTCTAAAAAAAATCAAATTTTTCATATGAGAAACTTAAATTGGCCATATCTCCTTAAATATGCGTCCTAGAGCGAAAAGAAGGTTAATTCGTGACCACCCCCAAAAAATCAAAATTTTGATGAAAATCCTCAAAAAAATCAAATTTTTCATATGAAAAACTTAAATTGGCCATATCTCCTTAAATATGCGTCCTAGAGCGAAAAGAAGGTTAATTCGTGACCACCCCCCAAAAATCAAAATTTTGATGAAAATCCTAGAGCGAAAAGAAGGTTAATTCGTGACCACCCCCAAAAAATCAAAATTTTGATGAAAATCCTCAAAAATTCAAATTTTTCATATGAAAAACTTAAATTGGCCATATCTCCTTAAATATGCGTCCTAGAGCGAAAAGAAGGTTAATTCGTGACCACCCCCCAAAAATCAAAATTTTGATGAAAATCCTCAAAAATTCAAATTTTTTATATGAAAAACTTAAATTGGCCATATCTCCTTAAATATGCGTCCTAGAGCGAAAAGAAGGTAAATCGTGACCACCCCCCAAAAATCAAAATTTTGATGAAAATCCTCAAAAATTCAAATTTTTTATATGAAAAACTTAAATTGGCCATATCTCCTTAAATATGCGTCCTAGAGCGAAAAGAAGGTTAATTCGTGACCACCCCCCAAAATTCAAAATTTTGATGAAAATCCTCGAAAAATCAAATTTTTCATTAAAAAGCTTAAATTGGCCATATCTCCTTAAATATGCGTCCTAGAGCGAAAAGAAGGTTAATTCGTGACCACCCCCAAAAAAATGAAAATTTTGATGAAAATCCTCAAAAAAATCAAATTTTTCATATGAAAAACTTAAATTGGCCATATCTCCTTAAATATGCGTCCTAGAGCGAAAAGAAGGTTAATTCGTGACCACCCCCCAAAATCAAAATTTTGATGAAACTCCTCAAAAAATCAAATTTTTCATATGAAAAACTTAAATTGGCCATATCTCCTTAAATATGCGTCCTAGAGCGAAAAGAAGGTTAATTCGTGACCCCCCCCACATTCAAAATTTTGATGAAATCCTCAAAAAATCTAATTTTTCATATGAAAAACTTAAATTGGTCATATCTCCTTAAATATGCATCCTAGAGCGAAAAGAAGGTTAATTCGTGACCACCCCCCAAAAATCACAATTTTGATAAAAATTCTCAAAAAATCTAATTTTTCATATGAAAAACTTAAATTGGCCATATCTCCTTAAATATGCGTCCTAGAGCGAAAAGAAGGTTAATTCGTGACCACGCCCCACATTCAAAATTTTGATGAAAATCCTCAAAAAATCTAATTTTTCATATGAAAAACTTAATTTGGCCGTATCTCCTTAAATATGCGTCCTAGAGCGAAAAGAAGGTTAATTCGTGACCACCCCCAAAAAATCAAAGTTTTGATGAAAATCCTCGAAAAATCAAATTTTTCATATGAACAACTTAAATTGGCCATATCTCCTTAAATATGCGTCCTAGAGCGAAAAGAAGGTTAATTCGTGACCACCCCCCAAAATTCAAAATTTTGATGAAAATCCTCGAAAAATCAAATTTTTCATATGAAAAACTTAAATTGGCCATATCTCCTTAAATATGCGTCCTAGAGCGAAAAGAAGGTTAATTCGTGACCACCCCCCACATTCAAAATTTTGATGAAATCCTCAAAAAATCTAATTTTTCATATGAAAAACTTAAATTGGTCATATCTCCTTAAATATGCATCCTAGAGCGAAAAGAAGGTTAATTCGTGACCACCCCCCAAAAATCACAATTTTGATAAAAATTCTCAAAAAATCTAATTTTTCATATGAAAAACTTAAATTGGCCATATCTCCTTAAATATGCGTCCTAGAGCGAAAAGAAGGTTAATTCGTGACCACCCCCCACATTCAAAATTTTGATGAAATCCTCAAAAAATCTAATTTTTCATATGAAAAACTTAAATTGGTCATATCTCCTTAAATATGCATCCTAGAGCGAAAAGAAGGTTAATTCGTGACCACCCCCCAAAAATCACAATTTTGATAAAAATTCTCAAAAAATCTAATTTTTCATATGAAAAACTTAAATTGGCCATATCTCCTTAAATATGCGTCCTAGAGCGAAAAGAAGGTTAATTCGTGACCACCCCCCAAAATTTTGATGAAAATCCTCGAAAAATCAAATTTTTCATATGAAAAACTTAAATTGGCCATATCTCCTTAAATATGCGTCCTAGAGCGAAAAGAAGGTTAATTCGTGACCACCCCCCACATTCAAAATTTTGATGAAAATCCTCAAAAAATCTAATTTTTCATATGAAAAACTTAAATTGGTCATATCTCCTTAAATATGCGTCCTAGAGCGAAAAGACGGTTAATTCGTGACCACCCCCCAAAAATCAAAATTTTAATGAAAATCCTCAAAAAATCAAATTTTCCATATGAAAAACTTAAATTGGCCATATCTCCTTAAATATGCGCCCTAGAGCGAAAAGAAGGTTAATTCGTGACCACCCCCCAAAATTCAAAATTTTGATGAAAATCCTCGAAAAATCAAATTTTTCATATGAAAAACTTAAATTGGCCATATCTCCTTAAATATGCGTCCTAGAGCGAAAAGAAGGTTAATTCGTGACCACCCCCAAAAAATCAAAATTTTGATGAAAATCCTCAAAAAAATCAAATTTTTCATATGAAAAACTTAAATTGGCCATATCTCCTTAAATATGCGTCCTAGAGCGAAAAGAAGGTTAATTCGTGACCACCTCCCAAAAATCAAAATTTTGATGAAAATCCTCAAAAAATCTAATTTTTCATATTAAAAACTTAAATTGGCCATATCTCCTTAAATATGCGTCCTAGAGCGAAAAGAAGGTTAATTCGTGACCACCCCCCAAAACTCAAAATTTTGATGAAAATCCTCGAAAAATCAAATTTTTCATATGAAAAACTTAAATTGGCCATATCTCCTTAAATATGCGTCCTAGAGCGAAAAGAAGGTTAATTCGTGACCACCTCCCAAAAATCAAAATTTTGATGAAAATCCTCAAAAAATCTAATTTTTCATATTAAAAACTTAAATTGGCCATATCTCCTTAAATATGCGTCCTAGAGCGAAAAGAAGGTTAATTCGTGACCACCCCCCAAAACTCAAAATTTTGATGAAAATCCTCAAAAAATCAATTTTTTCATATGAAAAACTTAAATTGGCCATATCTCCTTAAATATGCGTCCTAGAGCGAAAAGAAGGTTAATTCGTGACCACCCCCCAAAATTCAAAATTTTGATGAAAATCCTCGAAAAATCTAATTTTTCATATGAAAAACTTAAATTGGCCATATCTCCTTACATATGCGTCCTAGAGCGAAAAGAAGGTTAATTCGTGACCACCCCCCGCATTCAAAATTTTGATGAAAATCCTCAAAAAATCTAAGTTTTCATATGAAAAACTTAAATTGGCCGTATCTCCTTAAATATGCGTCCTAGAGCGAAAAGAAGGTTAATTCGTGACCTACCTCTAAAAATCAAAATTTTGATGAAAATCCTCAAAAAATCAAATTTTTCATATGAAAAACTTAAATTGGCCATATCTCCTTAAATATGCGTCCTAGAGCGAAAAGAAGGTTAATTCGTGACCACCCCCTAAAAATCAAAATTTTGATGAAAATCCTCAAAAATCAAATTTTTTATATGAAAAACTTAAATTGGCCATATCTCCTTAAATATGCGTCCTAGAGCGAAAAGAAGGTTAATTCGTGACCACCCCCAAAAAATCAAAATTTTGATGAAAATCCTCAAAAAAATCAAATTTTTCATATGAAAAACTTAAATTGGCCATATCTCCTTAAATATGCGTCCTAGAGCGAAAAGAAGGTTAATTCGTGACCACCCCCCAAAAATCAAAATTTTAATGAAAATCCTCAAAAAATCAAATTTTTCATATGAAAAACTTAAATTGGCCATATCTCCTTAAATATGCGTCCTAGAGCGAAAAGAAGGTTAATTCGTGACCACCCCCCAAAAATCAAAATTTTGATGAAAATTCTCAAAAAATCTAATTTTTCATATGAAAAACTTAAATTGGCCATATCTCCTTAAATATGCGTCCTAGAGCGAAAATAAGGTTAATTCGTGACCACCCCCCAAAAATCAAAATTTTAATGAAAATCCTCAAAAAATCAAATTTTCCATATGAAAAACTTAAATTGGCCATATCTCCTTAAATATGCGTCCTAGAGCAAAAAGAAGGTTAATTCGTGACCACCCCCCAAAATTCAAAATTTTGATGAAAATCCTCGAAAAATCAAATTTTTCATATGAAAAACTTAAATTGGCCATATCTCCTTAAATATGCGTCCTAGAGCGAAAAGAAGGTTAATTCGTGACCACCCCCCAAAAATCAAAATTTTAATGAAAATCCTCAAAAAATCAAATTTTTCATATGAAAAACTTAAATTGGCCATATCTCCTTAAATATGCGTCCTAGAGCGAAAAGAAGGTTAATTCGTGACCACCCCCAAAAAATCAAAATTTTGATGAAAATCCTCGAAAAATCAAATTTTTCATATGAAAAACTTAAATTGGCCATATCTCCTTAAATATGCGTCCTAGAGCGAAAAGAAGGTTAATTCGTGACCACCCCCAAAAAATCAAAATTTTGATGAAAATCCTCAAAAAAATCAATTAAATTGGCCATATCTCCTTAAATATGCGTCCTAGAGCGAAAAGAAGGTTAATTCGTGACCACCCCCCAAAAATTAAAATTTTGATGAAAATCCTCAAAAAATCAAATTTTTTATATGAAAAACTTAAATTGGCCATATCTCCTTAAATATGCGTCCTAGAGCGAAAAGAAGGTTAATTCGTGACCACCCCCCAAAATTCAAAATTTTGATGAAAATCCTCGAAAAATCAAATTTTTCATATGAAAAACTTAAATTGGCCATATCTCCTTAAATATGCGTCCTAGAGCGAAAAGAAGGTTAATTCGTGACCACCCCCCAAAAATCAAAATTTTAATGAAAATCCTCAAAAAATCAAATTTTTCATATGAAAAACTTAAATTGGCCACATCTCCTTAAATATGCGTCCTAGAGCGAAAAGAAGGTTAATTCGTGACCACCCCCCAAAATTCAAAATTTTGATGAAAATCCTCGCAAAATCAAATTTTTCATATGAAAAACTTAAATTGGCCATATCTCCTTAAATATGCGTCCTAGAGCGAAAAGAAGGTTAATTCGTGACCACCCCCCACATTCAAAATTTTGATGAAAATCCTCAAAAAAATCAATTTTTTCATATGAAAAACTTAAATTGGCCATATCTCCTTAAATATGCGTCCTAGAGCGAAAAGAAGGTTAATTCGTGACCACCCCCCAAAATTCAAAATTTTGATGAAAATCCTCGAAAAATCTAATTTTTCATATGAAAAACTTAAATTGGCCATATCTCCTTACATATGCGTCCTAGAGCGAAAAGAAGGTTAATTCGTGACCACCCCCAAAAAATCAAAATTTTGATGAAAATCCTCAAAAAAATCAAATTTTTTATATGAAAAACTTAAATTGGCCATATCTCCTTAAATATGCGTCCTAGAGCGAAAAGAAGGTTAATTCGTGACCACCCCCCAAAAATCAAAATTTTGATGAAAATCCTCAAAAAATCAAATTTTTTATATGAAAAACTTAAATTGGCCATATCTCCTTAAATATGCGTCCTAGAGCGAAAAGAAGGTTAATTCGTGACCACCCCCCAAAATTCAAAATTTTGATGAAAATCCTCGAAAAATCAAATTTTTCATATGAAAAACTTAAATTGGCCATATCTCCTTAAATATGCGTCCTAGAGCGAAAAGAAGGTTAATTCGTGACCACCCCCCAAAAATCAAAATTTTAATGAAAATCCTCAAAAAATCAAATTTTTCATATGAAAAACTTAAATTGGCCACATCTCCTTAAATATGCGTCCTAGAGCGAAAAGAAGGTTAATTCGTGACCACCCCCCAAAATTCAAAATTTTGATGAAAATCCTCGCAAAATCAAATTTTTCATATGAAAAACTTAAATTGGCCATATCTCCTTAAATATGCGTCCTAGAGCGAAAAGAAGGTTAATTCGTGACCACCCCCAAAAAATCAAAATTTTGATGAAAATCCTCAAAAAAATCAATTTTTTCATATGAAAAACTTAAATTGGCCATATCTCCTTAAATATGCGTCCTAGAGCGAAAAGAAGGTTAATTCGTGACCACCCCCCAAAATTCAAAATTTTGATGAAAATCCTCGAAAAATCTAATTTTTCATATGAAAAACTTAAATTGGCCATATCTCCTTACATATGCGTCCTAGAGCGAAAAGAAGGTTAATTCGTGACCACCCCCCGCATTCAAAATTTTGATGAAAATCCTCAAAAAATCTAAGTTTTCATATGAAAAACTTAAATTGGCCGTATCTCCTTAAATATGCGTCCTAGAGCGAAAAGAAGGTTAATTCGTGACCACCCCCCAAAATTCAAAATTTTGATGAAAATCCTCAAAAAAATCAATTTTTTCATATGAAAAACTTAAATTGGCCATATCTCCTTAAATATGCGTCCTAGAGCGAAAAGAAGGTTAATTCGTGACCACCCCCCAAAATTCAAAATTTTGATGAAAATCCTCGAAAAATCAAATTTTTCATATGAAAAACTTAAATTGGCCATATCTCCTTAAATATGCGTCCTAGAGCGAAAAGAAGGTTAATTCGTGACCACCCCCAAAAAAATGAAAATTTTGATGAAAATCCTCAAAAAAATCAAATTTTTCATATGAAAAACTTAAATTGGCCATATCTCCTTAAATATGCGTCCTAGAGCGAAAAGAAGGTTAATTCGTGACCACCCCCCAAAAATCAAAATTTTGATGAAAATCGTCAAAAAATCTAATTTTTCATATGAAAAACTTAAATTGGCCATATCTCCTTAAATATGCGTCCTAGAGCGAAAAGAAGGTTAATTCGTGACCACCCCCCACATTCAAAATTTTGATAAAAATTCTCAAAAAATCTAATTTTTCATATGAAAAACTTAAATTGGCCATATCTCCTTAAATATGCGTCCTAGAGCGAAAAGAAGGTTAATTCGTGACCACCCCCCGCATTCAAAATTTTGATGAAAATCCTCAAAAAATCTAATTTTTCATATGAAAAACTTAAATTGGTCATATCTCCTTAAATATGCATCCTAGAGCGAAAAGAAGGTTAATTCGTGACCACCCCCCAAAAATCACAATTTTGATAAAAATTCTCAAAAAATCTAATTTTTCATATGAAAAACTTAAATTGGCCATATCTCCTTAAATATGCGTCCTAGAGCGAAAAGAAGGTTAATTCGTGACCACCCCCCAAAAATCAAAATTTTGATGAAAATTCTAAAAAAAATCTAATTTTTCATATGAAAAACTTAAATTGGCCATATCTCCTTAAATATGCGTCCTAGAGCGAAAAGAAGGTTAATTCGTGACCACCCCCCAAAAATCAAAATTTTAATGAAAATCCTCAAAAAATCAAATTTTCCATATGAAAAACTTAAATTGCCCATATCTCCTTAAATATGCGTCCTAGAGCGAAAAGAAGGTTAATTCGTGACCACCCCCCAAAATTCAAAATTTTGATGAAAATCCTCGAAAAATCAAATTTTTCATATGAAAAACTTAAATTGGCCATATCTCCTTAAATATGCGTCCTAGAGCGAAAAGAAGGTTAATTCGTGACCACCCCCCAAAAATTAAAATTTTAATGAAAATCCTCAAAAAAATCAAATTTTCCATATGAAAAACTTAAATTGGCCATATCTCCTTAAATATGCGTCCTAGAGCGAAAAGAAGGTTAATTCGTGACCACCCCCCAAAAATCAAAATTTTAATGAAAATCCTCAAAAAATCAAATTTTTCATATGAAAAACTTAAATTGGCCATATCTCTTTAAATATGCGTCCTAGAGCGAAAAGAAGGTTAATTCGTGACCACCCCCCAAATTCAAAATTTTGATGAAAATCCTCGAAAAATCAAATTTATCATATGAAAAACTTAAATTGGTCATATCTCCTTAAATATGCGTCCTAGAGCGAAAAGACGGTTAATTCGTGACCAGCCCCCAAAAATCAAAATTTTAATGAAAATCCTCAAAAAATCAAATTTTCCATATGAAAAACTTAAATTGGCCATATCTCCTTAAATATGCGCCCTAGAGCGAAAAGAAGGTTAATTCGTGACCACCCCCCAAAATTCAAAATTTTGATGAAAATCCTCGAAAAATCAAATTTTTCATATGAAAAACTTAAATTGGCCGTATCTCCTTAAATATGCGTCCTAGAGCGAAAAGAAGGTTAATTCGTGACCACCCCCAAAAAATCAAAATTTGAATGAAAATCCTCAAAAAAATCAAATTTTTCATATGAAAAACTTAAATTGGCCATATCTCCTTAAATATGCGTCCTAGAGCGAAAAGAAGGTTAATTCGTGACCACCTCCCAAAAATCAAAATTTTGATGAAAATCCTCAAAAAATCTAATTTTTCATATGAAAAACTTAAATTGGCCATATCTCCTTAAATATGCGTCCTAGAGCGAAAAGAAGGTTAATTCGTGACCACCCCTCAAAACTCAAAATTTTGATGAAAATCCTCGAAAAATCAAATTTTTCATATGAAAAACTTAAATTGGCCATATCTCCTTACATATGCGTCCTAGAGCGAAAAGAAGGTTAATTCGTGACCACCCCCAAAAAATCAAAATTTTGATGAAAATCCTCAAAAATCAAATTTTTCATATGAAAAACTTAAATTGGCCATATCTCCTTAAATATGCGTCCTAGAGCGAAAAGAAGGTTAATTCGTGACCACCCCCTAAAAATCAAAATTTTGATGAAAATCCTCAAAAAATCAATTTTTTTATATGAAAAACTTAAATTGGCCATATCTCCTTAAATATGCGTCCTAGAGCGAAAAGAAGGTTAATTCGTGACCACCCCCAAAAAATCAAAATTTTGATGAAAATCCTCAAAAAAATCAAATTTTTCATATGAAAAACTTAAATTGGCCATATCTCCTTAAATATGCGTCCTAGAGCGAAAAGAAGGTTAATTCGTGACCACCCCCCAAAAATCAAAATTTTAATGAAAATCCTCAAAAAATCAAATTTTTCATATGAAAAACTTAAATTGGCCATATCTCCTTAAATATGTGTCCTAGAGCGAAAAGAATGTTAATTCGTGACCACCCCCCAAATTCAAAATTTTGATGAAAATCCTCGAAAAATCAAATTTTTCATATGAAAAACTTAAATTGGTCATATCTCCTTAAATATGCGTCCTAGAGCGAAAAGAAGGTTAATTCGTGACCACCCCCCAAAAATCAAAATTTTGATGAAAATTCTCAAAAAATCTAATTTTTCATATGAAAAACTTAAATTGGCCATATCTCCTTAAATATGCGTCCTAGAGCGAAAAGAAGGTTAATTCGTGACCACCCCCCAAAAATCAAAATTTTAATGAAAATCCTCAAAAAATCAAATTTTCCATATGAAAAACTTAAATTGGCCATATCTCCTTAAATATGCGTCTTAGAGCGAAAAGAAGGTTAATTCGTGACCACCCCCCAAAATTCAAAATTTTGATGAAAATCCTCGAAAAATCAAATTTTTCATATGAAAAACTTAAATTGGCCATATCTCCTTAAATATGCGTCCTAGAGCGAAAAGAAGGTTAATTCGTGACCACCCCCCAAAAATCAAAATTTTGATGAAAATCCTCAAAAAATCAAATTTTTAATATGAAAAACTTAAATTGGCCATATCTCCTTAAATATGCGTCCTAGAGCGAAAAGAAGGTTAATTCGTGACCACCCCCCAAAAATTAAAATTTTATTGAAAATCCTCAAAAAAATCAAATTTTTCATATGAAAAACTTAAATTGGCCATATCTCCTTAAATATGCGTCCTAGAGCGAAAAGAAGGTTAATTCGTGACCACCCCCCACATTCAAAATTTTGATGAAAATCCTCAAAAAATCTAATTTTTCATATGAAAAACTTAAATTGGCCGTATCTCCTTAAATATGCGTCCTAGAGCGAAAAGAAGGTTAATTCGTGACCACCCCCAAAAAATCAAAATTTTGATGAAAATCCTCAAAAAAATCAAATTTTTCATATGAAAAACTTAAATTGGCCATATCTCCTTAAATATGCGTCCTAGAGCGAAAAGAAGGTTAATTCGTGACCACCTCCCAAAAATCAAAATTTTGATGAAAATCCTCAAAAAATCTAATTTTTCATATGAAAAACTTAAATTGGCCATATCTCCTTAAATATGCGTCCTAGAGCGAAAAGAAGGTTAATTCGTGACCACCCCCCACATTCAAAAAATGAAAATCCTCAAAAAATCTAATTTTTCATATGAAAAACTTAAATTGGCCACATCTCCTTAAATATGCGTCCTAGAGCGAAAAGAAGGTTAATTCGTGACCACCCCCCAAAATTCAAAATTTTGATGAAAATCCTCGCAAAATCAATTTTTTCATATGAAAAACTTAAATTGGCCATATCTCCTTAAATATGCGTCCTAGAGCGAAAAGAAGGTTAATTCGTGACCACCCCCAAAAAATCAAAATTTTGATGAAAATCCTCAAAAAAATCAATTTTTTCATATGAAAAACTTAAATTGGCCATATCTCCTTAAATATGCGTCCTAGAGCGAAAAGAAGTTTAATTCGTGACCACCCCCCAAAATTCAAAATTTTGATGAAAATCCTCGAAAAATCTAATTTTTCATATGAAAAACTTAAATTGGCCATATCTCCTTACATATGCGTCCTAGAGCGAAAAGAAGGTTAATTCGTGACCACCCCCCGCATTCAAAATTTTGATGAAAATCCTCAAAAAATCTAAGTTTTCATATGAAAAACTTAAATTGGCCGTATCTCCTTAAATATGCGTCCTAGAGCGAAAAGAAGGTTAATTCGTGACCACCCCCAAAAAATCAAAATTTTGATGAAAATCCTCAAAAATCAAATTTTTTATATGAAAAACTTAAATTGGCCATATCTCCTTAAATATGCGTCCTAGAGCGAAAAGAAGGTTAATTCGTGACCACCCCCAAAAAATCAAAATTTTGATGAAAATCCTCAAAAAAATCAAATTTTTCATATGAAAAACTTAAATTGGCCATATCTCCTTAAATATGCGTCCTAGAGCGAAAAGAAGGTTAATTCGTGACCACCCCCCAAAAATCAAAATTTTAATGAAAATCCTCAAAAAATCAAATTTTTCATATGAAAAACTTAAATTGGCCATATCTCCTTAAATATGCGTCCTAGAGCGAAAAGAAGGTTAATTCGTGACCACCCCCCAAATTCAAAATTTTGATGAAAATCCTCGAAAAATCAAATTTTTCATATGAAAAACTTAAATTGGTCATATCTCCTTAAATATGCGTCCTAGAGCGAAAAGAAGGTTAATTCGTGACCACCCCCCAAAAATCAAAATTTTGATGAAAATTCTCAAAAAATCTAATTTTTCATATGAAAAACTTAAATTGGCCATATCTCCTTAAATATGCGTCCTAGAGCGAAAAGAAGGTTAATTCGTGACCACCCCCCAAAAATCAAAATTTTGATGAAAATCCTCAAAAAATCTAATTTTTCATATGAAAAACTTAAATTGGCCATATCTCCTTAAATATGCGTCCTAGAGCGAAAAGAAGGTTAATTCGTGACCACCCCCCACATTCAAAAAATGAAAATCCTCAAAAAATCTAATTTTTCATATGAAAAACTTAAATTGGCCACATCTCCTTAAATATGCGTCCTAGAGCGAAAAGAAGGTTAATTCGTGACCACCCCCCAAAATTCAAAATTTTGATGAAAATCCTCGCAAAATCAAATTTTTCATATGAAAAACTTAAATTGGCCATATCTCCTTAAATATGCGTCCTAGAGCGAAAAGAAGGTTAATTCGTGACCACCCCCAAAAAATCAAAATTTTGATGAAAATCCTCAAAAAAATCAATTTTTTCATATGAAAAACTTAAATTGGCCATATCTCCTTAAATATGCGTCCTAGAGCGAAAAGAAGTTTAATTCGTGACCACCCCCCAAAATTCAAAATTTTGATGAAAATCCTCGAAAAATCTAATTTTTCATATGAAAAACTTAAATTGGCCATATCTCCTTACATATGCGTCCTAGAGCGAAAAGAAGGTTAATTCGTGACCACCCCCCGCATTCAAAATTTTGATGAAAATCCTCAAAAAATCTAAGTTTTCATATGAAAAACTTAAATTGGCCGTATCTCCTTAAATATGCGTCCTAGAGCGAAAAGAAGGTTAATTCGTGACCACCCCCCAAAAATCAAAATTTTGATGAAAATTCTCAAAAAATCTAATTTTTCATATGAAAAACTTAAATTGGCCATATCTCCTTAAATATGCGTCCTAGAGCGAAAAGAAGGTTAATTCGTGACCACCCCCCAAAAATCAAAATTTTAATGAAAATCCTCAAAAAATCAAATTTTCCATATGAAAAACTTAAATTGGCCATATCTCCTTAAATATGCGTCCTAGAGCGAAAAGAAGGTTAATTCGTGACCACCCCCCAAAATTCAAAATTTTGATGAAAATCCTCGAAAAATCAAATTTTTCATATGAAAAACTTAAATTGGCCATATCTCCTTAAATATGCGTCCTAGAGCGAAAAGAAGGTTAATTCGTGACCACCCCCCAAAAATCAAAATTTTAATGAAAATCCTCAAAAAATCAAATTTTCCATATGAAAAACTTAAATTGGCCATATCTCCTCAAATATGCGTCCTAGAGCGAAAAGAAGGTTAATTCGTGACCACCCCCCAAAATTCAAAATTTTGATGAAAATCCTCGAAAAATCAAATTTTTCATATGAAAAACTTAAATTGGCCATATCTCCTTAAATATGCGTCCTAGAGCGAAAAGAAGGTTAATTCGTGACCACCCCCCAAAAATTAAAATTTTAATGAAAATCCTCAAAAAATCAAATTTTTCATATGAAAAACTTAAATTGGCCATATCTCCTTAAATATGCGTCCTAGAACGTCGTGACCACCCCCCACATTCAAAATTTTGATGAAAATCCTCAAAAAATCTAATTTTTCATATGAAAAACTAAAATTGGCCGTATCTCCTTAAATATGCGTCCTAGAGCGAAAAGAAGGTTAATTCATGACCACACCCAAAAAATCAAAATTTTGATGAAAATCCTCAAAAAAGTCAAATTTTTCATATGAAAAACTTAAATTGGCCATATCTCCTTAAATATGCGTCCTAGAGCGAAAAGAAGGTTAATTCGTGACCACCCCCCAAAAATCAAAATTTTGATGAAAATCCTCAAAAAATCTAATTTTTCATATGAAAAACTTAAATTGGCCATATCTCCTTAAATATGCGTCCTAGAACGAAAAGAAGGTTAATTCGTGACCACCCCCAAAAAATCAAAATTTTGATGAAAATCCTCAAAAAATCAAATTTTTTATATGAAAAACTTAAATTGGCCATATCTCATTAAATATGCGTCCTAGAGCGAAAAGAAGGTTAATTCGTGACCACCCCCCAAAAATCAAAATTTTGATGAAAATCCTCAAAAAATCAAATTTTTTATATGAAAAACTTAAATTGGCCATATCTCCTTAAATATGCGTCCTAGAGCGAAAAGAAGGTTAATTCGTGACCACCCCCCACATTCAAAATTTTGATAAAAATCCTCAAAAAATCTAATTTTTCATATGAAAAACTTAAATTGGCCATATCTCCTTAAATATGCGTCCTAGAGCGAAAAGAAGGTTAATTCGTGACCACCCCCCAAAATTCAAAATTTTGATGAAAATCCTCGAAAAATCAAATTTTTCATATGAAAAACTTAAATTGGCCATATCTCCTTAAATATGCGTCCTAGAGCGAAAAGAAGGTTAATTCGTGACCACCCCCCAAAAATTAAAATTTTAATGAAAATCCTCAAAAAAATCAAATTTTTCATATGAAAAACTTAAATTGGCCATATCTCCTTAAATATGCGTCCTAGAGCGAAAAGTAGGTTAATTCGTGACCACCCCCCACATTCAAAATTTTGATGAAAATTCTCAAAAAATCTAATTTTTGATATGAAAAACTCAAATTGGCCATATCTCCTTAAATATGCGTCCTAGAGCGAAAAGAAGGTTAATTCGTGACCACCCCCCACATTCAAAATTTTGATGAAAATCCTCAAAAAATCTAATTTTTCATATGAAAAACTTAAATTGGCCATATCTCCTTAAATATGCGTCCTAGAGCGAAAAGAAGGTTAATTCGTGACCACCCCCCACATTCAAAATTTTGATGAAAATCCTCAAAAAATCTAATTTTTCATATGAAAAACTTAAATTGGCCATATCTCCTTAAATATGCGTCCTAGAGCGAAAAGAATGTTAATTCGTGACCACCCCCAAAAAATCAAAATTTTGATGAAAATCCTCAAAAAAATCAAATTTTTCATATGAAAAACTTAAATTGGCCATATCTCCTTAAATATGCGTCCTAGAGCGAAAAGAAGGTTAATTCGTGACCACCCCCCAAAAATCAAAATTTTGATGAAAATCCTCAAAAAATCTAATTTTTCATATGAAAAACTTAAATTGGCCAGATCTCCTTAAATATGCGTCCTAGAGCGAAAAGAAGGTTAATTCGTGACCACCCCCCAAAACTCAAAATTTTGATGAAAATCCTCGAAAAATCAAATTTTTCATATGAAAAACTTAAATTGGCCATATCTCCTTAAATATGCGTCCTAGAGCGAAAAGAAGGTTAATTCGTGACCACCCCCAAAAAATCAAAATTTTGATGAAAATCCTCGAAAAATCAAATTTTTCATATGAAAAACTTAAATTGGCCTTATCTCCTTAAATATGCGTCCTAGAGTGAAAAGAAGGTTAATTCGTGACCACCCCCAAAAAATCAAAATTTTGATGAAAATCCTCGAAAAATCAAATTTTTCATATGAAAAACTTAAATTGGTCATATCTCCTTAAATATGCGTCCTAGAGCGAAAAGAAGGTTAATTCGTGACCACCCCCAAAAAATCAAAATTTTGATGAAAATCTTCAACAAATCAAATTTTTTATATGAAAAACTTAAATTGGCCATATCTCCTTAAATATGCGTCCTAGAGCGAAAAGAAGGTTAATTCGTGACCACCCCCCAAAATTCAAAATTTTGATGAAAATCCTCGAAAAATCAAATTTTTCATATGAAAAACTTAAATTGGCCATATCTCCTTAAATATGCGTCCTAGAGCGAAAAGAAGGTTAATTCGTGACCACCCCCAAAAAATTAAAAATTTTGATGAAAATCCTCAAAAAAAATCAAATTTTTCATATGAAAAACTTAAATTGGCCATATCTCCTTAAATATGCGTCCTAGAGCGAAAAGAAGGTTAATTCGTGACCACCCCCCAAAAATCACAATTTTGATGAAAATTCTCAAAAAATCTAATTTTTCGTATGAAAAACTTAAATTGGCCATATCTCCTTAAATATGCGTCCTAGAGCGAAAAGAAGGTTAATTCGTGACCACCCCCCAAAATTCAAAATTTTGATGAAAATCCTCGAAAAATCAAATTTTTCATATGAAAAACTTAAATTGGCCTTATCTCCTTAAATATGCGTCCTAGAGCGAAAAGAAGGTTAATTCGTGACCACCCTAGAGCGAAAAGAAGGTTAATCCGTGACCACCCCCCACATTCAAAATGTTGATGAAAATCCTCAAAAAATCTAATTTTTCATATGAAAAACTTAAATTGGCCATATCTCCTTAAATATGCGTCCTAGAGCGAAAAGAAGGTTAATTCGTGACCACCCCCCACATTCAAAATTTTGATGAAAATCCTCAAAAAATCTAATTTTTCATATGAAAAACTTAAATTGGCCATATCTCCTTAAATATGCGTCCTAGAGCGAAAAGAATGTTAATTCGTGACCACCCCCAAAAAATCAAAATTTTGATGAAAATCCTCAAAAAAATCAAATTTTTCATATGAAAAACTTAAATTGGCCATATCTCCTTAAATATGCGTCCTAGAGCGAAAAGAAGGTTAATTCGTGACCACCCCCCAAAAATCAAAATTTTGATGAAAATCCTCAAAAAATCTAATTTTTCATATGAAAAACTTAAATTGGCCTGATCTCCTTAAATATGCGTCCTAGGGCGAAAAGAAGGTTAATTCGTGACCACCCCCCAAAACTCAAAATTTTGATGAAAATCCTCGAAAAATCAAATTTTTCATATGAAAAACTTAAATTGGCCATATCTCCTTAAATATGCGTCCTAGAGCGAAAAGAAGGTTAATTCGTGACCACCCCCAAAAAATCAAAATTTTGATGAAAATCCTCAAAAAATCTAATTTTTCATATGAAAAACTTAAATTGGCCGTATCTCCTTAAATATGCGTCCTAGAGCGAAAAGAAGGTTAATTCGTGACCACCCCCAAAAAATCAAAATTTAGATGAAAATCCTCAAAAAAATCAAATTTTTCATATGAAAAACTTAACTCCTTAAATATTCGTCCTAGAGCGAAAAGAAGGTTAATTCGTGACCACCCCCCAAAACTCAAAATTTTGACGAAAATCCTCGAAAAATCAAATTTTTCATATGAAAAACTTAAATTGGCCTTATCTCCTTAAATATGCGTCCTAGAGTGAAAAGAAGGTTAATTCGTGACCACCCCCAAAAAATCAAAATTTTGATGAAAATCCTCGAAAAATCAAATTTTTCATATGAAAAACTTAAATTGGTCATATCTCCTTAAATATGCGTCCTAGAGCGAAAAGAAGGTTAATTCGTGACCACCCCCAAAAAATCAAAATTTTGATGAAAATCTTCAACAAATCAAATTTTTTATATGAAAAACTTAAATTGGCCATATCTCCTTAAATATGCGTCCTAGAGCGAAAAGAAGGTTAATTCGTGACCACCCCCCAAAATTCAAAATTTTGATGAAGATCCTCAAAAAAATCAAATTTTTCATATGAAAAACTTAAATTGGCCATATCTCCTTAAATATGCGTCCTAGAGCGAAAAGAAGGTTAATTCGTGACCACCCCCCAAAAATCACAATTTTGATGAATATTCTCAAAAAATCTAATTTTTCGTATGAAAAACTTAAATTGGCCATATCTCCTTAAATATGCGTCCTAGAGCGAAAAGAAGGTTAATTCGTGACCACCCCCCAAAATTCAAAATTTTGATGAAAATCCTCGAAAAATCAAATTTTTCATATGAAAAACTTAAATTGGCCATATCTCCTTAAATATGCGTCCTAGAGCGAAAAGAAGGTTAATTCGTGACCACCCCCAAAAAATCCAAATTTTGATGAAAATCCTCGAAAAATCAAATTTTTCATATGAAAAACTTAAATTGGTCATATCTCCTTAAATATGCGTCCTAGAGCGAAAAGAAGGTTAATTCGTGACCACCCTAGAGCGAAAAGAAGGTTAATCCGTGACCACCCCCCAAAATTCAAAATTTTGATGAAAATCCTCGAAAAATCAAATTTTTCATATGAAAAACTTAAATTGGCCAGATCTCCTTAAATATGCGTCCTAGAGCGAAAAGAAGGTTAATTCGTGACCACCCTAGAGCGAAAAGAAGGTTAATCCGTGACCACCCCCCAAAATTCAAAATTTTGATGAAAATCCTCAAAAAATCTAATTTTTCATTTGAAAAACTTAAATTGGCCTTATCTCCTTAAATATGCGTCCTAGAGCGAAAAGAAGGTTAATTCGTGACCACTCCCAAAAAATCACAATTTTGATGAAAATTCTCAAAAAATCTAATTTTTCATATGAAAAACTTAAATTGGCCATATCTCCTTAAATATGCGTCCTAGAGCGAAAAGAAGGTTAATTCGTGACCACCCCCCAAAAATCAAAATTTTAATGAAAATCCTCAAAAAATCAAATTTTCCATATGAAAAACTTAAATTGGCCATATCTCCTTAAATATGCGTCCTAGAGCGAAAAGAAGGTTAATTCGTGACCACCCCCCAAAATTCAAAATTTTGATGAAAATCCTCGAAAAATCAAATTTTTCATATGAAAAACTTAAATTGGCCATATCTCCTTAAATATGCGTCCTAGAGCGAAAAGAAGGTTAATTCGTGACCACCCCCCAAAAATTAAAATTTTAATGAAAATCCTCAAAAAAATCAAATTTTTCATATGAAAAACTTTAATTGGCCATATCTCCTTAAATATGCGTCCTAGAGCGAAAAGAAGGTTAAAATTTTTTTAAAAATTTTTCATATGAAAAACTTAAATTGGCCATATCTCCTTAAATATGCGTCCTAGAGCGAAAAGAAGGTTAATTCGTGACCACCCCCCAAAATTCAAAATTTTGATGAAAATCCTCGAAAAATCAAATTTTTCATATGAAAAATTTAAATTGGCCATATCTCCTTAAATATGCGTCCTAGAGCGACAAGAAGGTTAATTCGTGACCACCCCCAAAAAATCAAAATTTTGATGAAAATCTTCAAAAAATCAAATTTTTTATATGAAAAACATAAATTGGCCATATCTCCTTAAATATGCGTCCTAGAGCGAAAAGAAGGTTAATTCGTGACCACCCCCCAAAAATTAAAATTTTAATGAAAATCCTCAAAAAAATCAAATTTTTCATATGAAAAACTTTAATTGGCCATATCTCCTTAAATATGCGTCCTAGAGCGAAAAGAAGGTTAAAATTTTTTTAAAAATTTTTCATATGAAAAACTTAAATTGGCCATATCTCCTTAAATATGCGTCCTAGAGCGAAAAGAAGGTTAATTCGTGACCACCCCCCAAAATTCAAAATTTTGATGAAAATCCTCAAAAAAATCAAATTTTTCATATGAAAAACTTAAATTGGCCATATCTCCTTAAATATGCGTCCTAGAGCGAAAAGAAGGTTAATTCGTGACCACCACCCAAAAATCACAATTTTGATGAAAATTCTCAAAAAATCTAATTTTTCGTATGAAAAACTTAAATTGGCCATATCTCCTTAAATATGCGTCCTAGAGCGAAAAGAAGGTTAATTCGTGACCACCCCCCAAAACTCAAAATTTTGATGAAAATCCTCGAAAAATCAAATTTTTCATATGAAAAACTTAAATTGGTCATATCTCCTTAAATATGCGTCCTAGAGCGAAAAGAAGGTTAATTCGTGACCACCCCCAAAAAATCAAAATTTTGATGAAAATCTTCAAAAAATCAAATTTTTTATATGAAAAACATAAATTGGCCATATCTCCTTAAATATGCGTCCTAGAGCGAAAAGAAGGTTAATTCGTGACCACCCCCCAAAATTCAAAATTTTGATGAAAATCCTCGAAAAATCAAATTTTTCATATGAAAAATTTAAATTGGCCATATCTCCTTAAATATGCGTCCTAGAGCGAAAAGAAGGTTAATTCGTGACCACCCCCAAAAAATTAAAAATTTTGATGAAAATCCTCAAAAAAATCAAATTTTTCATATGAAAAACTTAAATTGGCCATATCTCCTTAAATATGCGTCCTAGAGCGAAAAGAAGGTTAATTCGTGACCACCCCCAAAAATCACAATTTTGATGAAAATTCTCAAAAAATCTAATTTTTCATATGAAAAACTTAAATTGGCCATATCTCCTTAAATATGCGTCCTAGAGCGAAAAGAAGGTTAATTCGTGACCACCCCCCAAAATTCAAAATTTTGATGAAAATCCTCGAAAAATCAAATTTTTCATATGAAAAACTTAAATTGGCCATATCTCCTTAAATATGCGTCCTAGAGCGAAAAGAAGGTTAATTCGTGACCAGCCCCCAAATTCAAAATTTTGATGAAAATCCTCGAAAAATCAAATTTTTCATATGAAAAACTTAAATTGGTCATATCTCCTTAAATATGCGTCCTAGAGCGAAAAGAAGGTTAATTCGTGACCACCCCCCAAAAATCACAATTTTGATGAAAATACTCAAAAAATCTAATTTTTCATATGAAAAACTTAAATTGGCCATATCTCCTTAAATATGCGTCCTAGAGCGAAAAGAATGTTAATTCGTGACCACCCCCCAAAAATCAAAATTTTAATGAAAATCCTCAAAAAATCAAATTTTCCATATGAAAAACTTAAATTGGCCATATCTCCTTAAATATGCGTCCTAGAGCGAAAAGAAGGTTAATTCGTGACCACCCCCCAAAAATCAAAATTTTGATGAAAATCCTCAAAAAATCTAATTTTTGATATGAAAAACTTAAATTGGCCATATCTCCTTAAATATGCGTCCTAGAGCGAAAAGAAGGTTAATTCGTGACCACCCCAAAAAATCAAAATTTTGATGAAAATCCTCAAAAAATCAAATTTTTATATGAAAAACTTAAATTGGCCATATCTCCTTAAATATGCGTCCTAGAGCGAAAAGAAGGTTAATTCGTGACCACCCCCCAAAATTCAAAATTTTGATGAAAATCCTCGAAAAATCAAATTTTTCATATGAAAAACTTAAATTGGCCATATCTCCTTAAATATGCGTCCTAGAGCGAAAAGAAGGTTAATTCGTGACCACCCCCAAAAAATCAAAATTTTGATGAAAATCCTCGAAAAATCAAATTTTTCATATGAAAAACTTAAATTGGCCATATCTCCTTAAATATGCGTCCTAGAGCGAAAAGAAGGTTAATTCGTGACCACCCCCCAAAAATCAAAATTTTGATGAAAATCCTCGAAAAATCAAATTTTTCATATGAACAACTTAAATTGGCCTTATCTCCTTAAATATGCGTCCTAGATCGAAAAGAAGGTTAATTCGTGACCACCCCCCAAAATTCAAAATTTTGATGAAAATCCTCGAAAAATCAAATTTTTCATATGAAAAACTTAAATTGGCCATATCTCCTTAAATATGCGTCCTAGAGCGAAAAGAAGGTTAATTCTTGACCACCCCCCAAAAATCAAAATTTTAATGAAAATCCTCAAAAAATCAAATTTTTCATATGAAAAACTTAAATTGGCCATATCTCCTTAAATATGCGTCCTAGAGCAAAAAGAAGGTTAATTCGTGACCACCCCCCAAATTCAAAATTTTGATGAAAATCCTCGAAAAATCAAATTTTTCATATGAAAAACTTAAATTGGTCATATCTCCTTAAATATGCGTCCTAGAGCGAAAAGAAGGTTAATTCGTGACCACCCCCCAAAAATCACAATTTTGATGAAAATTCTCAAAAAATCTAATTGTTCATATGAAAAACTTAAATTGGCCATATCTCCTTAAATATGCGTCCTAGAGCGAAAAGAAGGTTAATTCGTGACCACCCCCCACATTCAACATTTTGATGAAAATCCTCAAAAAATCTAATTTTTCATATGAAAAACTTAAATTGGCCGTATCTCCTTAAATATGCGTCCTAGAGCGAAAAGAAGGTTAATTCGTGACCACCCCCAAAAAATCAAAATTTTGATGAAAATCCTCAAAAAAATCTAATTTTTCATATGAAAAACTTAAATTGGCCATATCTCCTTAAATATGCGTCCTAGAGCGAAAAGAAGGTTAATTCGTGACCACACCCCAAAATTCAAAATTTTGATGAAAATCCTCGAAAAATCAAATTTTTCATATGAAAAACTTAAATTGGCCATATCTCCTTAAACATGCGTCCTAGAGCGAAAAGAAGGTTAATTCGTGACCACCCCCCAAAAATTAAAATTTTAATGAAAATCCTCAAAAAAATCAAATTTTTCATATGAAAAACTTAAATTGGCCATATCTCCTTAAATATGCGCCTAGAGCGAAAAGAAGGTTAATTCGTGACCACCCCCCAAAAATCAAAATTTTGATGAAAATCCTCGAAAAATCAAATTTTTCATATGAACAAGTTAAATTGGCCTTATCTCCTTAAATATGCGTCCTAGAGCGAAAAGAAGGTTAATTCGTGACCACCCCCAAAAAATCAAAATTTTGATGAAAATCCTCGAAAAATCAAATTTTTCATATGAAAAACTTAAATTGGACATATCTCCTTAAATATGCGTTCTAGAGCGAAAAGAAGGTTAATTCGTGACCACCCCCCAAAAATCACAATTTTGATGAAAATACTCAAAAAATCTAATTTTTCATATGAAAAACTTAAATTGGCCATATCTCCTTAAATATGCGTCCTAGAGCGAAAAGAAGGTTAATTCGTGACCACCCCCCAAATTCAAAATTTTGATGAAAATCCTCGAAAAATCAAATTTTTCATATGAACAACTTAAATTGGCCTTATCTCCTTAAATATGCGTCCTAGAGCGAAAAGAAGGTTAATTCGTGACCACCCCCCAAAAATCAAAATTTTAATGAAAATCCTCAAAAAATCAAATTTTTCATATGAAAAACTTAAATTGGCCATATCTCCTTAAATATGCGTCCTAGAGCGAAAAGAAGGTTAATTCGTGACCACCCCCCAAATTCAAAATTTTGATGAAAATCCTCGAAAAATCAAATTTTTCATATGAAAAACTTAAATTGGTCATATCTCCTTAAATATGCGTCCTAGAGCGAAAAGAAGGTTAATTCGTGACCACCCCCTAAAAATCACAATTTTGATGAAAATACTCAAAAAATCTAATTTTTCATATGAAAAACTTAAATTGGCCATATCTTCTTAAATATGCGTCCTAGAGCGAAAAGAAGGTTAATTCGCGACCACTCCCCAAAACTCAACACTTTGATGAAAATCCTCGAAAAATCAAGTTTTTCATATGAAAAACTTAAATTGGCCATATCTCCTTAAATATGCGTCCTAGAGCGAAAAGAAGGTTAATTCGTGACCACCCCCAAAAAATCAAAATTTTGATGAAAATCCTCGAAAAATCAAATTTTTCATATGAAAAACTTAAATTGGCCATATCTCCTTAAATATGCGTCCTAGAGCGAAAAGAAGGTTAATTCGTGACCACCCCCAAAAAATCAAAATTTTGATGAAAATCCTCGAAAAATCAAATTTTTCATATGAAAAACTTAAATTGGCCATATCTCCTTAAATATGCGTCCTAGAGCGAAAAGAAGGTTAATTCGTGACCACCCCCCAAAAATCAAAATTTTGATGAAAATCCTCGAAAAATCAAATTTTTCATATGAACAATTTAAATTGGCCTTATCTCCTTAAATATGCGTCCTAGATCGAAAAGAAGGTTAATTCGTGACCACCCCCCAAAATTCAAAATTTTGATGAAAATCCTCGAAAAATCAAATTTTTCATATGAAAAACTTAAATTGGCCATATCTCCTTAAATATGCGTCCTAGAGCGAAAAGAAGGTTAATTCGTGACCACCCCCCAAAAATCAAAATTTTGATGAAAATCCTCAAAAAATCTAATTTTTGATATGAAAAACTTAAATTGGCCATATCTCCTTAAATATGCGTCCTAGAGCGAAAAGAAGGTTAATTCGTGACCACCCCCCAAAATTCAAAATTTTGATGAAAATCCTCGAAAAATCAAATTTTTCATATGAAAAACTCAAATTGGCCATATCTCCTTAAATATGCGTCCTAGAGCGAAAAGAAGGTTAATTCGTGACCACCCCCAAAAAATCAAAATTTTGATGAAAATCCTCAAAAAAATCAAATTTTTCATATGAAAAACTTAAATTGGCCATATCTCCTTAAATATGCGTCCTAGAGCGAAAAGAAGGTTAATTCGTGACCAACCCAAAAAATCAAAATTTTGATGAAAATCCTCAAAAAATCAAATTTTTTATATGAAAAACTTAAATTGGCCATATCTCCTTAAATATGCGTCCTAGAGCGAAAAGAAGGTTAATTCGTGACCACCCCCCAAAATTCAAAATTTTGATGAAAATCCTCGAAAAATCAAATTTTTCATATGAAAAACTTAAATTGGATATATCTCCTTAAATATGCGTCCTAGAGCGAAAAGAAGGTTAATTCGTGACCACCCCCCAAAAATCAAAATTTTAATGAAAATCCTCAAAAAATCAAATTTTTTATATGAAAAACTTAAATTGGCCATATCTCCTTAAATATGCGTCCTAGAGCGAAAAGAAGGTTAATTCGTGACCACCCCCCAAAATTCAAAATTTTGATGAAAATCCTCGAAAAATCATATTTTTCATATGAAAAACTCACATTGGCCATATCTCCTTAAATATGCGTCCTAGGACGAAAAGAAGGTTAATTCGTGACCACCCCCAAAAAATCAAAATTTTGATGAAAATCCTCAAAAAAATCAAATTTTTCATATGAAAAACTTAAATTGGCCATATCTCCTTAAATATGCGTCCTAGAGCGAAAAGAAGGTTAATTCGTGACCAACCCCAAAAATCAAAATTTTGATGAAAATCCTCAAAAAATCAAATTTTTTATATGAAAAACTTAAATTGGCCATATCTCCTTAAATATGCGTCCTAGAGCGAAAAGAAGGTTAATTCGTGACCACCCCCCAAAATTCAAAATTTTGATGAAAATCCTCGAAAAATCAAATTTTTCATATGAAAAACTTAAATTGGCCATATCTCCTTAAATATGCGTCCTAGAGCGAAAAGAAGGTTAATTCGTGACCACCCCCAAAAAATCAAAATTTTGATGAAAATCCTCAAAAAAATCAAATTTTTCATATGAAAAACTTAAATTGGCCATATCTCCTTAAATATGCGTCCTAGAGCGAAAAGAAGGTTAATTCGTGACCAACCCCAAAAATCAAAATTTTGATGAAAATCCTCAAAAAATCAAATTTTTTATATGAAAAACTTAAATTGGCCATATCTCCTTAAATATGCGTCCTAGAGCGAAAAGAAGGTTAATTCGTGACCACCCCCCAAAATTCAAAATTTTGATGAAAATCCTCAAAAAATCAAATTTTTCATATGAAAAACTTAAATTGGCCATATCTCCTTAAATATGCGTCCTAGAGCGAAAAGAAGGTTAATTCGTGACCACCCCCCAAATTCAAAATTTTAATGAAAATCCTCGAAAAATCAAATTTTTCATATGAAAAACTTAAATTGGTCATATCTCCTTAAATATGCGTCCTAGAGCGAAAAGAAGGTTAATTCGTGACCACCCCCCAAAAATCACAATTTTGATGAAAATTCTCAAAAAATCTAATTTTTCATATGAAAAACTTAAATTGGCCATATCTCCTTAAATATGCGTCCTAGAGCGAAAAGAAGGTTAATTCGTGACCACCCCCCAAAAATCAAAATTTTAATGAAAATCCTCAAAAAATCAAATTTTCCATATGAAAAACTTAAATTGGCCATATCTCCTTAAATATGCGTCCTAGAGCGAAAAGAAGGTTAATTCGTGACCACCCCCAAAAAATCAAAATTTTGATGAAAATCCTCAAAAAAATCAAATTTTTCATATGACAAACTTAAATTGGCCATATCTCCTTAAATATGCGTCCTAGAGCGAAAAGAAGGTTAATTCGTGACCACCCCCAAAAAATCAAAATTTTGATGAAAATCCTCAAAAAAATCAAATTTTTCATATGAAAAACTTAAATTGGCCATATCTCCTTAAATATGCGTCCTAGAGCGAAAAGAAGGTTAATTCGTGACCAACCCCAAAAATCAAAATTTTGATGAAAATCCTCAAAAAATCAATTTTTTTATATGAAAAACTTAAATTGGCCATATCTCCTTAAATATGCGTCCTAGAGCGAAAAGAAGGTTAATTCGTGACCACCCCCCAAAATTCAAAATGTTGATGAAAATCCTCGAAAAATCAAAATTTTCATATGAAAAACTTAAATTGGCCATATCTCCTTAAATATGCGTCCTAGAGCGAAAAGAAGGTTAATTCGTGACCACCCCCCAAAAATCAAAATTTTAATGAAAATCCTCAAAAAATCAAATTTTTCATATGAAAAACTTAAATTGTTCATATCTCCTTAAATATGCGTCCTAGAGCGAAAAGAAGGTTAATTCGTGACCACCCCCCAAAAATCACAATTTTGATGAAAATTCTCAAAAAATCTAATTTTTCATATGAAAAACTTAAATTGGCCATATCTCCTTAAATATGCGTCCTAGAGCGAATATAAGGTTAATTCGTGACCACCCCCCAAAAATCAAAATTTTAATGAAAATCCTCAAAAAATCAAATTTTCCATATGAAAAACTTAAATTGGCCATATCTCCTTAAATATGCGTCCTAGAGCGAAAAGAAGGTTAATTCGTGACCACCCCCCAAAATTCAAAATTTTGATGAAAATCCTCGAAAAATCAATTTTTTTATATGAAAAACTTAAATTGGCCATATCTCCTTAAATATGCGTCCTAGAGCGAAAAGAAGGTTAATTCGTGACCACCCCCCAAAATTTTGATGAAAATCCTCGAAAAATCAAATTTTTCATATGAAAAACTTAAATTGGCCATATCTCCTTAAATATGCGTCCTAGAGCGAAAAGAAGGTTAATTCGTGACCACCCCCCAAAATTCAAAATTTTGATGAAAATCCTCGAAAAATCAAAATTTTCATATGAAAAACTTAAATTGGCCATATCTCCTTAAATATGCGTCCTAGAGCGAAAAGAAGGTTAATTCGTGACCACCCCCCAAAAATCAAAATTTTAATGAAAATCCTCAAAAAATCAAATTTTTCATATGAAAAACTTAAATTGTTCATATCTCCTTAAATATGCGTCCTAGAGCGAAAAGAAGGTTAATTCGTGACCACCCCCCAAATTCAAAATTTTAATGAAAATCCTCGAAAAATCAAATTTTTCATATGAAAAACTTAAATTGGTCATATCTCCTTAAATATGCGTCCTAGAGCGAAAAGAAGGTTAATTCGTGACCACCCCCCAAAAATCACAATTTTGATGAAAATTCTCAAAAAATCTAATTTTTCATATGAAAAACTTAAATTGGCCATATCTCCTTAAATATGCGTCCTAGAGCGAAAAGAATGTTAATTCGTGACCACCCCCCAAAAATCAAAATTTTAATGAAAATCCTCAAAAAATCAAATTTTCCATATGAAAAACTTAAATTGGCCATATCTCCTTAAATATGCGTCCTAGAGCGAAAAGAAGGTTAATTCGTGACCACCCCCCAAAATTCAAAATTTTGATGAAAATCCTCGAAAAATCAAATTTTTCATATGAAAAACTTAAATTGGCCATATCTCCTTAAATATGCGTCCTAGAGCGAAAAGAAGGTTAATTCGTGACCACCCCCCAAAAATCAAAATTTTAATGAAAATCCTCAAAAAATCAAATTTTCCATATGAAAAACTTAAATTGGGCATATCTCCTTAAATATGCGTCCTAGAGCGAAAAGAAGGTTAATTCGTGACCACCCCCCAAAATTCAAAATTTTGATGAAAATCCTCGAAAAATAAATTTTTTTATATGAAAAACTTAAATTGGCCATATCTCCTTAAATATGCGTCCTAGAGCGAAAAGAAGGTTAATTCGTGACCACCCCCCAAAATTTTGATGAAAATCCTCGAAAAATCAAATTTTTCATATGAAAAACTTAAATTGGCCATATCTCCTTAAATATGCGTCCTAGAGCGAAAAGAAGGTTAATTCGTGACCACCCCCCAAAATTCAAAATTTTGATGACAATCCTCAAAAAATCAAATTTTTTATATGAAAAACTTAAATTGGCCATATCACCTTAAATATGCGTCCTAGAGCGAAAAGAAGGTTAATTCGTGACCACCCCCAAAAAATCAAAATTTTGATGAAAATCCTCAAAAAAATCAAAATTTTCATATGAAAAACTTAAATTGGCCATATCTCCTTAAATATGCGTCCTAGAGCGAAAAGAAGGTTAATTCGTGACCACCCCCCAAATTCAAAATTTTTATGAAAATCCTCGAAAAATCAAATTTTTCATATGAAAAACTTAAATTGGCCATATCTCCTTAAATATGCGTCCTAGAGCGAAAAGAAGGTTAATTCGTGACCACCCCCAAAATTCAAAATTTTGATGAAAATCCTCGAAAAATCAATTTTTTTATATGAAAAACTTAAATTAGCCATATCTCCTTAAATATGCGTCCTAGAGCGAAAAGAAGGTTAATTCGTGACCACCCCCCAAAATTCAAAATTTTGATGAAAATCCTCGAAAAATCAAATTTTTCATATGAAAAACTTAAATTGGCCATATCTCCTTAAATATGCGTCCTAGAGCGAAAAGAAGGTTAATTCGTGACCACCCCCCAAAATTCAAAATTTTGATGAAAATCCTCGAAAAATCAAAATTTTCATATGAAAAACTTAAATTGGCCATATCTCCTTAAATATGCGTCCTAGAGCGAAAAGAAGGTTAATTCGTGACCACCCCCCAAAAATCAAAATTTTAATGAAAATCCTCAAAAAATCAAATTTTTCATATGAAAAACTTAAATTGTTCATATCTCCTTAAATATGCGTCCTAGAGCGAAAAGAAGGTTAATTCGTGACCACCCCCCAAATTCAAAATTTTAATGAAAATCCTCGAAAAATCAAATTTTTCATATGAAAAACTTAAATTGGTCATATCTCCTTAAATATGCGTCCTAGAGCGAAAAGAAGGTTAATTCGTGACCACCCCCCAAAAATCACAATTTTGATGAAAATTCTCAAAAAATCTAATTTTTCATATGAAAAACTTAAATTGGCCATATCTCCTTAAATATGCGTCCTAGAGCGAAAAGAAGGTTAATTCGTGACCACCCCCCAAAAATCAAAATTTTAATGAAAATCCTCAAAAAATCAAATTTTCCATATGAAAAACTTAAATTGGCCATATCTCCTTAAATATGCGTCCTAGAGCGAAAAGAAGGTTAATTCGTGACCACCCCCCAAAATTCAAAATTTTGATGAAAATCCTCGAAAAATCAATTTTTTATATGAAAAACTTAAATTGGCCATATCTCCTTAAATATGCGTCCTAGAGCGAAAAGAAGGTTAATTCGTGACCACCCCCCAAAATTTTGATGAAAATCCTCGAAAAATCAAATTTTTCATATGAAAAACTTAAATTGGCCATATCTCCTTAAATATGCGTCCTAGAGCGAAAAGAAGGTTAATTCGTGACCACCCCCCAAAATTCAAAATTTTGATGAAAATCCTCAAAAAATCAAAATTTTCATATGAAAAACTTAAATTGGCCATATCTCCTTAAATATGCGTCCTAGAGCGAAAAGAAGGTTAATTCGTGACCACCCCCCAAAAATCAAAATTTTAATGAAAATCCTCAAAAAATCAAATTTTTCATATGAAAAACTTAAATTGTTCATATCTCCTTAAATATGCGTCCTAGAGCGAAAAGAAGGTTAATTCGTGACCACCCCCCAAATTCAAAATTTTAATGAAAATCCTCGAAAAATCAAATTTTTCATATGAAAAACTTAAATTGGTCATATCTCCTTAAATATGCGTCCTAGAGCGAAAAGAAGGTTAATTCGTGACCACCCCCCAAAATTCAAAATTTTGATGAAAATCCTCGAAAAATCAATTTTTTTATATGAAAAACTTAAATTGGCCATATCTCCTTAAATATGCGTCCTAGAGCGAAAAGAAGGTTAATTCGTGACCACCCCCCAAAATTCAAAATTTTGATGAAAATCCTCGAAAAATCAAATTTTTCATATGAAAAACTTAAATTGGCCATATCTCCTTAAATATGCGTCCTAGAGAGAAAAGAAGGTTAATTCGTGACCACCCCCCAAAATTCAAAATTTTGATGAAAGTCCTCGAAAAATCAAATTTTTCATATGAAAAACTTAAATTGGCCATATCTCCTTAAATATGCGTCCTAGAGCGAAAAGAAGGTTAATTCGTGACCACCCCCCAAAAATTAAAATTTTAATGAAATTCCTCAAAAAAATCAAATTTTTCATATGAAAAACTCAAATTGGCCATATCTCCTTAAATATACGTCCTAGAGCGAAAAGAAGGTTAATTCGTGACCACCCCCCACATTCAAAATTTTGATGAAAATCCTCGAAAAATCTAATTTTTCATATGAAAAACTTAAATTGGCCGTATCTCCTTAAATATGCGTCCTACAGCGAAAAGAAGGTTAATTCATGACCACACCCAAAAAATCAAAATTTTGATGAAAATCCTCAAAAAAATCAAAATTTTCATATGAAAAACTTAAATTGGCCATATCTCCTTAAATATGCGTCCTAGAGCGAAAAGAAGGTTAATTCGTGACCACCCCCAAAAATCAAAATTTTGATGAAAATCCTCAAAAAATCTAATTTTTCATATGAAAAACTTAAATTGGCCATATCTCCTTAAATATGCGTCCTAGAGCGAAAAGAAGGTTAATTCGTGACCACCCCCCAAAACTCAAAATTTTGATGAAAATCCTCGAAAAATCAAATTTTTTCATATGAAAAACTTAAATTGGCCATATCTCCTTAAATATGCGTCCTAGAGCGAAAAGAAGGTTAATTCGTGACCACCCCCCAAAACTCAAAATTTTGATGAAAATCCTCGAAAAATCAAATTTTTCATATGAAAAACTTAAATTGGCCATATCTCCTTAAATATGCGTCCTAGAGCGAAAAGAAGGTTAAAAAATCAAAATTTTGATGACAATCCTCAAAAAATCAAATTTTTTATATGAAAAACTTAAATTGGCCATATCTCCTTAAATATGCGTCCTAGAGCGAAAAGAAGGTTAATTCGTGACCACCCCCAAAAAATCAAAATTTTGATGAAAATCCTCAAAAAAATCAAAATTTTCATATGAAAAACTTAAATTGGCCATATCTCCTTAAATATGCGTCCTAGAGCGAAAAGAAGGTTAATTCGTGACCACCCCCCAAATTCAAAATTTTTATGAAAATCCTCGAAAAATCAAATTTTTCATATGAAAAACTTAAATTGGCCATATCTCCTTAAATATGCGTCCTAGAGCGAAAAGAAGGTTAATTCGTGACCACCCCCCAAAATTCAAAATGTTGATGAAAATCCTCGAAAAATCAAATTTTTTATATGAAAAACTTAAATTGGCCATATCTCCTTAAATATGCGTCCTAGAGCGAAAAGAAGGTTAATTCGTGACCACCCCCCAAAATTCAAAATTTTGATGAAAATCCTCGAAAAATCAAATTTTTCATATGAAAAACTTAAATTGGCCATATCTCCTTAAATATGCGTCCTAGAGCGAAAAGAAGGTTAATTCGTGACCACCCCCCAAAATTCAAAATTTTGATGAAAATCCTCGAAAAATCAAAATTTTTATATGAAAAACTTAAATTGGCCATATCTCCTTAAATATGCGTCCTAGAGCGAAAAGAAGGTTAATTCGTGACCACCCCCCAAAAATCAAAATTTTAATGAAAATCCTCAAAAAATCAAATTTTTCATATGAAAAACTTAAATTGTTCATATCTCCTTAAATATGCGTCCTAGAGCGAAAAGAAGGTTAATTCGTGACCACCCCCCAAATTCAAAATTTTAATGAAAATCCTCGAAAAATCAAAATTTTCATATGAAAAACTTAAATTGGTCATATCTCCTTAAATATGCGTCCTAGAGCGAAAAGAAGGTTAATTCGTGACCACCCCCCAAAAATCACAATTTTGATGAAAATTCTCAAAAAATCTAATTTTTCATATGAAAAACTTAAATTGGCCATATCTCCTTAAATATGCGTCCTAGAGCGAAAAGAAGGTTAATTCGTGACCACCCCCCACAAATCAAAATTTTAATGAAAATCCTCAAAAAATCAAATTTTCCATATGAAAAACTTAAATTGGCCATATCTCCTTAAATATGCGTCCTAGAGCGAAAAGAAGGTTAATTCGTGACCACCCCCCAAAATTCAAAATTTTGATGAAAATCCTCAAAAAAATCAAATTTTTCATATGAAAAACTTAAATTGGCCATATCTCCTTAAATATGCGTCCTAGAGCGAAAAGAAGGTTAATTCGTGACCACCCCCCAAAAATCAAAATTTTAATGAAAATCCTCAAAAAATCAAATTTTCCATATGAAAAACTTAAATTGGCCATATCTCCTTAAATATGCGTCCTAGAGCGAAAAGAAGGTTAATTCGTGACCACCCCCCAAAATTCAAAATTTTGATGAAAATCCTCGAAAAATCAATTTTTTTATATGAAAAACTTAAATTGGCCATATCTCCTTAAATATGCGTCCTAGAGCGAAAAGAAGGTTAATTCGTGACCACCCCCCAAAATTTTGATGAAAATCCTCGAAAAATCAAATTTTTCATATGAAAAACTTAAATTGGCCATATCTCCTTAAATATGCGTCCTAGAGCGAAAAGAAGGTTAATTCGTGACCACCCCCCAAAATTCAAAATTTTGATGAAAATCCTCGAAAAATCAAAATTTTCATATGAAAAACTTAAATTGGCCATATCTCCTTAAATATGCGTCCTAGAGCGAAAAGAAGGTTAATTCGTGACCACCCCCCAAAAATCAAAATTTTAATGAAAATCCTCAAAAAATCAAATTTTTCATATGAAAAACTTAAATTGTTCATATCTCCTTAAATATGCGTCCTAGAGCGAAAAGAAGGTTAATTCGTGACCACCCCCCAAATTCAAAATTTTAATGAAAATCCTCAAAAAATCAAATTTTTTATATGAAAAACTTAAATTGGCCATATCTCCTTAAATATGCGTCCTAGAGCGAAAAGAAGGTTAATTCGTGACCACCCCCCAAAACTCAAAATTTTGATGAAAATCCTGGAAAAATCAAATTTTTCATATGAAAAACTTAAATTGGCCATATCTCCTTAAATATGCGTCCTAGAGAAAAGAGAAGGTTAATTCGTGACCACCCCCCAAATTCAAAATTTTGATGAAAATCTTCAAAAATCTAATTTTTCATATGAAAAACTTAAATTGGCCATATCTCCTTAAATATGCGTCCTAGAGCGAAAAGAAGGTTAATTCGTGACCACCCCCCAAAAAAAAAATTTTGATGAAAATCCTTGAAAAATCAAATTTTTCATATGAAAAACTTAAATTGGCCATATCTCCTTAAATATGCGTCCTAGAGCGAAAAGAAGGTTAATTCGTGACCACCCCCCAAAACTCAAAATTTTGATGAAAATCCTCGAAAAATCAAATTTTTCATATGAAAAACTTAAATTGGCCATATCTCCTTAAATATGCGTCCTAGAGCGAAAAGAAGGTTAATTCGTGACCACCCCCCAAAAATCAAAATTTTAATGAAAATCCTCAAAAAATCAAATTTTTCATATGAAAAATTTAAATTGGCCATATCTCCTTAAATATGCGTCCTATAGCGAAAAGAAGGTTAATTCGTGACCACCCCCCAAAAATCAAAATTTTAATGAAAATCATCAAAAAAATCAAATTTTTCATATGAAAAACTTAAATTGGCCATATCTCCTTAAATATGCGTCCTAGAGCGAAAAGAAGGTTAATTCGTGACCACCCCCCAAATTCAAAATTTTGATGAAAATCCTCAAAAAATCAAATTTTTCATATGAAAAACTTAAATTGGCCATATCTCCTTAAATATGCGTCCTAGAGCGAAAAGAAGGTTAATTCGTGACCACCCCCCAAAAATCAAAATTTTAATGAAAATCCTCAAAAAATCAAATTTTTCATATGAAAAATTTAAATTGGCCATATCTCCTTAAATATGCGTCCTATAGCGAAAAGAAGGTTAATTCGTGACCACCCCCCAAAAATCAAAATTTTAATGAAAATCCTCAAAAAAATCAAATTTTTCATATGAAAAACTTAAATTGGCCATATCTCCTTAAATATGCGTCCTAGAGCGAAAAGAAGGTTAATTCGTGACCACCCCCCAAAACTCAAAATTTTGATGAAAATCCTCGAAAAATCAAATTTTTCATATGAAAAACTTAAATTGGCCATATCTCCTTAAATATGCGTCCTAGAGCGAAAAGAAGGTTAATTCGTGACCACCCCCCAAAAATCAAAATTTTAATGAAAATCCTCAAAAAATCAAATTTTTCATATGAAAAATTTAAATTGGCCATATCTCCTTAAATATGCGTCCTATAGCGAAAAGAAGGTTAATTCGTGACCACCCCCCAAAAATCAAAATTTTAATGAAAATCCTCAAAAAAATCAAATTTTTCATATGAAAAACTTAAGTTGGCCATATCTCCTTAAATATGCGTCCTAGAGCGAAAAGAAGGTTAATTCGTGACCACCCCCCAAAATTCAAAATTTTGATGAAAATCCTCAAAAATCAAATTTTTCATATGAAAAACTTAAATTGGCCATATCTCCTTAAATATGCGTCCTAGAGCGAAAAGAAGGTTAATTCGTGACCACCCCCCAAAAATCAAAATTTTAATGAAAATCCTCAAAAAATCAAATTTTTCATATGAAAAACTTAAATTGGCCATATCTCCTTAAATATGCGTCCTAGAGCGAAAAGAAGGTTAATTCGTGACCACCCCCCAAAATTCAAAATTTTGATGAAAATCCTCAAAAAATCTAATTTTTCATATGAAAAACTTAAATTGGCCATATCTCCTTAAAAAAAGGTTAATTCGTGACCACCCCCCAAAAATCAAAATTTTAATGAAAATCCTCAAAAAATCAAATTTTTCATATGAAAAACTTAAATTGGCCATATCTCCTTAAATATGCGTCCTAGAGCGAAAAGAAGGTTAATTCGTGACCACCCCCAAAAAACAAAATTTTAATGAAAATCCTCAAAAAAATCAAATTTTTCAAATGAAAAACTTAAATTGGCCATATCTCCTTAAATATGCGTCCTAGAGCGAAAAGAAGGTTAATTCGTGACCTTAAATATGCGTCCTAGAGCGAAAAGAAGGTTAATTCGTGACCACCCCCCAAAAAACAAAATTTTAATGAAAATCCTCAAAAAAACAAATTTTTCATATGAAAAACTTAAATTGGCCATATCTCCTTAAATATGCGTCCTAGAGCGAAAAGAAGGTTAATTCGTGACCACCCCCCAAAATTCAAAATTTTGATGAAAATCCTCGAAAAATCAAATTTTTCATATGAAAAACTTAAATTGGCCATATCTCCTTAAATATGCGTTCTAGAGCGAAAAGAAGGTTAATTCGTGACCACCCCCCAAATTCAAAATTTTGATGAAACCCTCAAAAAATCAAATTTTTCATATGAAAAACTTAAATTGGCCATATCTCCTTAAATATGCGTCCTAGAGCGAAAAGAAGGTTAATTCGTGACCACCCCCAAAAAATCAAAATTTTGATGAAAATCCTCAAAAAAATCAAATTTTTCATATGAAAAACTTAAATTGGCCATATCTCCTTAAATATGCGTCCTAGAGCGAAAAGAAGGTTAATTCGTGACCACCCCCCAAAAATCAAAATTTTGATGAAAATCCTCAAAAAATCTAATTTTTCATATGAAAAACTTAAATTGGCCATATCTCCTTAAATATGCGTCCTAGAGCGAAAAGAAGGTTAATTCGTGACCACCCCCAAAAAATCAAAATTTTGATGAAAACCCTCAAAAAATCAAATTTTTTATATGAAAAATTTAAATTGGCCATATCTCCTTAAATATGCGTCCTAGAGCGAAAAGAAGGTTAATTCGTGACCACCCCCCAAAACTCAAAATTTTGATGAAAATCCTGGAAAAATCAAATTTTTCATATGAAAAACTTAAATTGGCCATATCTCCTTAAATATGCGTCCTAGAGAAAAAAGAAGGTTAATTCGTGACCACCCCCCAAATTCAAAATTTTGATGAAAATCTTCAAAAATCTAATTTTTCATATGAAAAACTTAAATTGGCCATATCTCCTTAAATATGCGTCCTAGAGCGAAAAGAAGGTTAATTCGCGACCACCCCCCAAAAATCAAAATTTTAATGAAAATCCTCAAAAAATCAAATTTTTCATATGAAAAACTTAAATTGGCCATATCTCCTTAAATATGCGTCCTAGAGCGAAAAGAAGGTTAATTCGTGACCACCCCCCAAAAAACAAAATTTTAATGAAAATCCTCAAAAAATCAAATTTTTCATATGAAAAACTTAAATTGGCCATATCTCCTTAAATATGCGCCCTAGAGCGAAAAGAAGGTTAATTCGTGACCACCCCCAAAATTCAAAATTTTGATGAAAATCCTCAAAAAATCTAATTTTTCATATGAAAAACTTAAATTGGCCATATCTCCTTAAAAAAAGGTTAATTCGTGACCACCCCCCAAAAATCAAAATTTTAATGAAAATCCTCAAAAAATCAAATTTTTCATATGAAAAACTTAAATTGGCCATATCTCCTTAAATATGCGTCCTAGAGCGAAAAGAAGGTTAATTCGTGACCACCCCCCAAAAAACAAAATTTTAATGAAAATCCTCAAAAAATCAAATTTTTCATATGAAAAACTTAAATTGGCCATATCTCCTTAAATATGCGTCCTAGAGCGAAAAGAAGGTTAATTCGTGACCACCCCCCAAAATTTAAAATTTTGATGAAAATCCTCGAAAAATCAAATTTTTCATATGAAAAACTTAAATTGGCCATATCTCCTTAAATATGCGTTCTAGAGCGAAAAGAAGGTTAATTCGTGACCACCCCCCACATTCAAAATTTTGATGAAACCCTCAAAAAATCAAATTTTTCATATGAAAAACTTAAATTGGCCATATCTCCTTAAATATGCGTCCTAGAGCGAAAAGAAGGTTAATTCGTGACCACCCCCAAAAAATCAAAATTTTGATGAAAATCCTCAAAAAAATCAAATTTTTCATATGAAAAACTTAAATTGGCCATATCTCCTTAAATATGCGTCCTAGAGCGAAAAGAAGGTTAATTCGTGACCACCCCCAAAAATCAAAATTTTGATGAAAATCCTCAAAAAAATCAAATTTTTCATATGAAAAACTTAAATTGGCCATATCTCCTTAAATATGCGTCCTAGAGCGAAAAGAAGGTTAATTCGTGACCACCCCCAAAAAATCAAAATTTTGATGAAAATCCTCGAAAAATCAAATTTTTCATATGAAAAACTTAAATTGGCCATATCTCCTTAAATATGCGTCCTAGAGCGAAAAGAAGGTTAATTCGTGACCACCCCCCAATTCAAAATTTTGATGAAAATCCTCGAAAAATCTAATTTTTCATATGAAAAACTTAAATTGGCCATATCTCCTTAAAAAAAGGTTAATTCGTGACCACCCCCCAAAAATCAAAATTTTAATGAAAATCCTCAAAAAATCTAATTTTTCATATGAAAAACTTAAATTGGCCATATCTCCTTAAATATGCGTCCTAGAGCGAAAAGAAGGTTAATTCGTGACCACCCCCCAAAAAACAAAATTTTAATGAAAATCCTCAAAAAATCAAATTTTTCATATGAAAAACTTAAATTGGCCATATCTCCTTAAATATGCGTCCTAGAGCGAAAAGAAGGTTAATTCGTGACCACCCCCCAAAATTTAAAATTTTGATGAAAATCCTCGAAAAATCAAATTTTTCATATGAAAAACTTAAATTGGCCATATCTCCTTAAATATGCGTTCTAGAGCGAAAAGAAGGTTAATTCGTGACCACCCCCCACATTCAAAATTTTGATGAAACCCTCAAAAAATCAAATTTTTCATATGAAAAACTTAAATTGGCCATATCTCCTTAAATATGCGTCCTAGAGCGAAAAGAAGGTTAATTCGTGACCACCCCCAAAAAATCAAAATTTTGATGAAAATCCTCAAAAAAATCAAATTTTTCATATGAAAAACTTAAATTGGCCATATCTCCTTAAATATGCGTCCTAGAGCGAAAAGAAGGTTAATTCGTGACCACCCCCAAAAATCAAAATTTTGATGAAAATCCTCAAAAAAATCAAATTTTTCATATGAAAAACTTAAATTGGCCATATCTCCTTAAATATGCGTCCTAGAGCGAAAAGAAGGTTAATTCGTGACCACCCCCAAAAAATCAAAATTTTGATGAAAATCCTCGAAAAATCAAATTTTTCATATGAAAAACTTAAATTGGCCATATCTCCTTAAATATGCGTCCTAGAGCGAAAAGAAGGTTAATTCGTGACCACCCCCCAAAATTCAAAATTTTGATGAAAATCCTCGAAAAATCAAATTTTTCATATGAAAAACTTAAATTGGCCATATCTCCTTAAATATGCGTCCTAGAGCGAAAAGAAGGTTAATTCGTGACCACCCCCAAAAAATCTAAATTTTGATGAAAATCCTCAAAAAAATCAAATTTTTCATATGAAAAACTTAAATTGGCCATATCTCCTTAAATATGCGTCCTAGAGCGAAAAGAAGGTTAATTCGTGACCACCCCCCAAAACTCAAAATTTTGATGAAAATCCTCGAAAAATCAAATTTTTCATATGAAAAACTTAAATTGGCCATATCTCCTTAAATATGCGTCCTAGAGCGAAAAGAAGGTTAATTCGTGACCACCCCCCAAAACTCAAAATTTTGATGAAAATCCTCGAAAAATAAAATTTTTCATATGAAAAACTTAAATTGGCCATATCTCCTTAAATATGCGTCCTAGAGCGAAAAGAAGGTTAATTCGTGACCACCCCCCAAAATTCAAAATTTTGATGAAAATCCTCGAAAAATCAAATTTTTCATATGAAAAACTTAAATTGGCCATATCTCCTTAAATATGCGTCCTAGAGCGAAAAGAAGGTTTTCGTGACCACCCCCCAAAAATCAAAATTTTAATGAAAATCCTCAAAAAATCAAATTTTTCATATGAAAAACTTAAATAGGCCATATCTCTTTAAATATGCGTCCTAGAGCGAAAAGAAGGTTAATTCGTGACCACCCCCCAAAATTCAAAATTTTGATGAAAATCCTCAAAAAATCTAATTTTTCATATGAAAAACTTAAATTGGCCATATCTCCTTAAAAAAAGGTTAATTCGTGACCACCCCCCAAAAATCAAAATTTTAATGAAAATCCTCAAAAAATCAAATTTTTCATATGAAAAACTTAAATTGGCCATATCTCCTTAAATATGCGTCCTAGAGCGAAAAGAAGGTTAATTCGTGACCACCCCCAAAAAACAAAATTTTAATGAAAATCCTCAAAAAATCAAATTTTTCAAATGAAAAACTTAAATTGGCCATATCTCCTTAAATATGCGTCCTAGAGCGAAAAGAAGGTTAATCCGTGACCTTAAATATGCGTCCTAGAGCGAAAAGAAGGTTAATTCGTGACCACCCCCCAAAAAACAAAATTTTAATGAAAATCCTCAAAAAATCAAATTTTTCATATGAAAAACTTAAATTGGCCATATCTCCTTAAATATGCGTCCTAGAGCGAAAAGAAGGTTAATTCGTGACCACCCCCCAAAATTCAAAATTTTGATGAAAATCCTCGAAAAATCAAATTTTTCATATGAAAAACTTAAATTGGCCATATCTCCTTAAATATGCGTTCTAGAGCGAAAAGAAGGTTAATTCGTGACCACCCCCCAAATTCAAAATTTTGATGAAACCCTCAAAAAATCAAATTTTTCATATGAAAAACTTAAATTGGCCATATCTCCTTAAATATGCGTCCTAGAGCGAAAAGAAGGTTAATTCGTGACCACCCCCAAAAATTCAAAATTTTGATGAAAATCCTCAAAAAAATCAAATTTTTCATATGAAAAACTTAAATTGGCCATATCTCCTTAAATATGCGTCCTAGAGCGAAAAGAAGGTTAATTCGTGACCACCCCCCAAAAATCAAAATTTTGATGAAAATCCTCAAAAAATCTAATTTTTCATATGAAAAACTTAAATTGGCCATATCTCCTTAAATATGCGTCCTAGAGCGAAAAGAAGGTTAATTCGTGACCACCCCCAAAAAATCAAAATTTTGATGAAAACCCTCAAAAAATCAAATTTTTTATATGAAAAACTTAAATTGGCCATATCTCCTTAAATATGCGTCCTAGAGCGAAAAGAAGGTTAATTCGTGACCACCCCCCAAAACTCAAAATTTTGATGAAAATCCTGGAAAAATCAAATTTTTCATATGAAAAACTTAAATTGGCCATATCTCCTTAAATATGCGTCCTAGAGAAAAGAGAAGGTTAATTCGTGACCACCCCCCAAATTCAAAATTTTGATGAAAATCTTCAAAAATCTAATTTTTCATATGAAAAACTTAAATTGGCCATATCTCCTTAAATATGCGTCCTAGAGCGAAAAGAAGGTTAATTCGTGACCACCCCCCAAAAAAAAAATTTTGATGAAAATCCTCGAAAAATCAAATTTTTCATATGAAAAACTTAAATTGGCCATATCTCCTTAAATATGCGTCCTAGAGCGAAAAGAAGGTTAATTCGTGACCACCCCCCAAAACTCAAAATTTTGATGAAAATCCTCGAAAAATCAAATTTTTCATATGAAAAACTTAAATTGGCCATATCTCCTTAAATATGCGTCCTAGAGCGAAAAGAAGGTTAATTCGTGACCACCCCCCAAAAATCAAAATTTTAATGAAAATCCTCAAAAAATCAAATTTTTCATATGAAAAATTTAAAGTGGCCATATCTCCTTAAATATGCGTCCTATAGCGAAAAGAAGGTTAATTCGTGACCACCCCCCAAAAATCAAAATTTTAATGAAAATCCTCAAAAAAATCAAATTTTTCATATGAAAAACTTAAATTGGCCATATCTCCTTAAATATGCGTCCTAGAGCGAAAAGAAGGTTAATTCGTGACCACCCCCCAAATTCAAAATTTTGATGAAAATCCTCAAAAAATCCTCAAAAAAATCAAATTTTTCATATGAAAAACTTAAATTGGCCATATCTCCTTAAATATGCGTCCTAGAGCGAAAAGAAGGTTAATTCGTGACCACCCCCCAAAAATCAAAATTTTAATGAAAATCCTCAAAAAAATCAAATTTTTCATATGAAAAACTTAAATTGGCCATATCTCCTTAAATATGCGTCCTAGAGCGAAAAGAAGGTTAATTCGTGACCACCCCCAAAAAATCAAAATTTTGATGAAAACCCTCAAAAAATCAAATTTTTTATATGAAAAACTTAAATTGGCCATATCTCCTTAAATATGCGTCCTAGAGCGAAAAGAAGGTTAATTCGTGACCACCCCCCAAAACTCAAAATTTTGATGAAAATCCTGGAAAAATCAAATTTTTCATATGAAAAACTTAAATTGGCCATATCTCCTTAAATATGCGTCCTAGAGAAAAGAGAAGGTTAATTCGTGACCACCCCCCAAATTCAAAATTTTGATGAAAATCTTCAAAAATCTAATTTTTCATATGAAAAACTTAAATTGGCCATATCTCCTTAAATATGCGTCCTAGAGCGAAAAGAAGGTTAATTCGTGACCACCCCCCAAAAAAAAAATTTTGATGAAAATCCTCGAAAAATCAAATTTTTCATATGAAAAACTTAAATTGGCCATATCTCCTTAAATATGCGTCCTAGAGCGAAAAGAAGGTTAATTCGTGACCACCCCCCAAAACTCAAAATTTTGATGAAAATCCTCGAAAAATCAAATTTTTCATATGAAAAACTTAAATTGGCCATATCTCCTTAAATATGCGTCCTAGAGCGAAAAGAAGGTTAATTCGTGACCACCCCCCAAAAATCAAAATTTTAATGAAAATCCTCAAAAAATCAAATTTTTCATATGAAAAATTTAAAGTGGCCATATCTCCTTAAATATGCGTCCTATAGCGAAAAGAAGGTTAATTCGTGACCACCCCCCAAAAATCAAAATTTTAATGAAAATCCTCAAAAAAATCAAATTTTTCATATGAAAAACTTAAATTGGCCATATCTCCTTAAATATGCGTCCTAGAGCGAAAAGAAGGTTAATTCGTGACCACCCCCCAAATTCAAAATTTTGATGAAAATCCTCAAAAAATCCTCAAAAAAATCAAATTTTTCATATGAAAAACTTAAATTGGCCATATCTCCTTAAATATGCGTCCTAGAGCGAAAAGAAGGTTAATTCGTGACCACCCCCCAAAAATCAAAATTTTAATGAAAATCCTCAAAAAAATCAAATTTTTCATATGAAAAACTTAAATTGGCCATATCTCCTTAAATATGCGTCCTAGAGCGAAAAGAAGGTTAATTCGTGACCACCCCCAAAAAAAACAAAATTTTAATGAAAATCCTCAAAAAATCAAATTTTTCAAATGAAAAACTTAAATTGGCCATATCTCCTTAAATATGCGTCCTAGAGCGAAAAGAAGGTTAATTCGTGACCTTAAATATGCGTCCTAGAGCGAAAAGAAGGTTAATTCGTGACCACCCCCCCAAAAAACAAAATTTTAATGAAAATCCTCAAAAAATCAAATTTTTCATATGAAAAACTTAAATTGGCCATATCTCCTTAAATATGCGTCCTAGAGCGAAAAGAAGGTTAATTCGTGACCACCCCCCAAAATTCAAAATTTTGATGAAAATCCTCGAAAAATCAAATTTTTCATATGAAAAACTTAAATTGGCCATATCTCCTTAAATATGCGTTCTAGAGCGAAAAGAAGGTTAATTCGTGACCACCCCCCAAATTCAAAATTTTGATGAAACCCTCAAAAAATCAAATTTTTCATATGAAAAACTTAAATTGGCCATATCTCCTTAAATATGCGTCCTAGAGCGAAAAGAAGGTTAATTCGTGACCACCCCCAAAAAATCAAAATTTTGATGAAAATCCTCAAAAAAATCAAATTTTTCATATGAAAAACTTAAATTGGCCATATCTCCTTAAATATGCGTCCTAGAGCGAAAAGAAGGTTAATTCGTGACCACCCCCCAAAAATCAAAATTTTGATGAAAATCCTCAAAAAATCTAATTTTTCATATGAAAAACTTAAATTGGTCATATCTCCTTAAATATGCGTCCTAGAGCGAAAAGAAGGTTAATTCGTGACCACCCCCAAAAAATCAAAATTTTGATGAAAACCCTCAAAAAATCAAATTTTTTATATGAAAAACTTAAATTGGCCATATCTCCTTAAATATGCGTCCTAGAGCGAAAAGAAGGTTAATTCGTGACCACCCCCCAAAATTCAAAATTTTGATGAAAATCCTCGAAAAATCAAATTTTTCATATGAAAAACTTAAATTGGCCATATCTCCTTAAATATGCGTTCTAGAGCGAAAAGAAGGTTAATTCGTGACCACCCCCCAAATTCAAAATTTTGATGAAACCCTCAAAAAATCAAATTTTTCATATGAAAAACTTAAATTGGCCATATCTCCTTAAATATGCGTCCTAGAGCGAAAAGAAGGTTAATTCGTGACCACCCCCAAAAAATCAAAATTTTGATGAAAATCCTCAAAAAAATCAAATTTTTCATATGAAAAACTTAAATTGGCCATATCTCCTTAAATATGCGTCCTAGAGCGAAAAGAAGGTTAATTCGTGACCACCCCCCAAAAATCAAAATTTTGATGAAAATCCTCAAAAAATCTAATTTTTCATATGAAAAACTTAAATTGGTCATATCTCCTTAAATATGCGTCCTAGAGCGAAAAGAAGGTTAATTCGTAACCACCCCCAAAAAATCAAAATTTTGATGAAAATCCTCAAAAAATCAAATTTTTCATATGAAAAACTTAAATTGGCCATATCTCCTTAAATATGCGTCCTAGAGCGAAAAGAAGGTTAATTCGTGACCACCCCCCAAAATTCAAAATTTTGATGAAAATCCTCAAAAAATCTAATTTTTCATATGAAAAACTTAAATTGGCCATATCTCCTTAAATATGCGTCCTAGAGCGAAAAGAAGGTTAATTCGTGACCACCCCCCAAAAATCAAAATTTTAATGAAAATCCTCAAAAAAATCAAATTTTTCATATGAAAAATTTAAATTGGCCATATCTCCTTAAATATGCGTCCTATAGCGAAAAGAAGGTTAATTCGTGACCACCCCCCAAAAATCAAAATTTTAATGAAAATCCTCAAAAAATCAAATTTTTCATATGAAAAACTTAAATTGGCCATATCTCCTTAAATATGCGTCCTAGAGCGAAAAGAAGGTTAATTCGTGACCACCCCCCAAAAATCAAAATTTTAATGAAAATCCTCGAAAAATCAAATTTTTCATATGAAAAACTTAAATTGGCCATATCTCCTTAAATATGCGTCCTAGAGCGAAAAGAAGGTTAATTCGTGACCACCCCCCAAAAATCAAAATTTTAATGAAAATCCTCAAAAAATCAAATTTTTCATATGAAAAACTTAAATTGGCCATATCTCCTTAAATATGCGTCCTAGAGCGAAAAGAAGGTTAATTCGTGACCACCCCCCAAATTCAAAATTTTGATGAAAATCCTCAAAAAATCAAAATTTTCATATGAAAAACTTAAATTGGCCATATCTCCTTAAATATGCGTCCTAGAGCGAAAAGAAGGTTAATTCGTGACCACCCCCCAAATTCAAAATTTTGATGAAAATCCTCGAAAAATCAAATTTTTCATATGAAAAACTTAAATTGGCCATATCTCCTTAAATATGCGTCCTAGAGCGAAAAGAAGGTTAATTCGTGACCACCCCCAAAAAATCAAAATTTTGATGAAAATCCTCAAAAAAATCTAATTTTTCATATGAAAAACTTAAATTGGCCATATCTCCTTAAATATGCGTCCTAGAGCGAAAAGAAGGTTAATTCGTGACCACCCCCCAAAAATCAAAATTTTAATGAAAATCCTCAAAAAATCAAATTTTTCATATGAAAAACTTAAATTCGCCATATCTCCTTAAATATGCGTCCTAGAGCGAAAAGAAGGTTAATTCGTGACCATCCCCAAAAATTCAAAATTTTGATGAAAATCCTCGAAAAATCAAATTTTTCATATGAAAAACTTAAATTCGCCATATCTCCTTAAATATGCGTCCTAGAGCGAAAAGAAGGTTAATTCGTGACCATCCCCAAAAATTCAAAATTTTGATGAAAATCCTCGAAAAATCAAATTTTTCATATGAAAAACTTAAATTGGCCATATCTCCTTAAATATGCGTCCTAGAGCGAAAAGAAGGTTAATTCGTGACCACCACCAAAAAATCAAAATTTTGATGAAAATCCTCAAAAAAATCAAATTTTTCATATGAAAAACTTAAATTGGCCATATCTCCTTAAATATGCGTCCTAGAGTGAAAAGAAGGTTAATTCGTGACCACCCCCCAAAAATCAAAATTTTGATGAAAATCCTCAAAAAATCAAATTTTTCATATGAAAAACTTAAATTGGCCATATCTCCTTAAATATGCGTCCTAGAGCGAAAAGAAGGTTAATTCTTGACCACCCCCCAAAACTCAAAATTTTGATGAAAATCCTCAAAAAATCTAATTTTTCATATGAAAAACTTAAATTGGCCATATCTCCTTAAATATGCGTCCTAGAGCGAAAAGAAGGTTAAATCTTCTTAAATATGCGTCCTAGATTCGTGACCACCCCCAAAAAATCAAAATTTTGATGAAAATCCTCAAAAAAATCAAATTTTTCATATGAAAAACTTAAATTGGCCATATCTCCTTAAATATGCGTCCTAGAGCGAAAAGAAGGTTAATTCATGACCACCCCCCAAATTCAACATTTTGATGAAAATCCTCGAAAAATCAAATTTTTCATATGAAAAACTTAAATTGGCCATATCTCCTTAAATATGAGTCCTAGAGCAAAATGAAGGTTAATTCGTGACCACCCCCAAAAATCAAAATTTTAATGAAAATCCTCAAAAAAATCAAATTTTTCATATGAAAAACTTAAATTGGCCATATCTCCTTAAATATGCGTCCTAGAGCGAAAAGAAGGTTAATTCGTGACCACCCCCAAAAAATCAAAATTTTGATGAAAATCCTCGAAAAATCAAATTTTTCATATGAAAAACTTAAATTGGCCATATCTCCTTAAATATGCGTCCTAGAGCGAAAAGAAGGTTAATTCGTGACCACCCCCCAAAATTCAAAATTTTGATGAAAACCTCGAAAAATCAAATTTTTCATATGAAAAACTTAAATTCGCCATATCTCCTTAAATATGCGTCCTAGAGCGAAAAGAAGGTTAATTCGTGACCACCCCCCAAAAATCAAAATTTTAATGAAAATCCTCGAAAAATCAAATTTTTCATATGAAAAACTTAAATTGGCCATATCTCCTTAAATATGCGTCCTAGAGCGAAAAGAAGGTTAATTCGTGACCACCCCCCAAAATTCAAAATTTTGATGAAAATCCTCGAAAAATCACATTTTTCATATGAAAAACTTAAATTGGCCATATCTCCTTAAATATGCGTCCTAGAGCGAAAAGAAGGTTAATTCGTGACCACCCCCCAAAAATCAAAATTTTAATGAAAATCCTCAAAAAAATCAAATTTTTCATACGAACAACTTAAATTGGCCTTATCTCCTTAAATATGCGTCCTAGAGCGAAAAGAAGGTTAATTCGTGACCACCCCCCAAAAATCAAAATTTTGATGAAAATCCTCGAAAAATCAAATTTTTCATATGAACAACTTAAATTGGCCATATCTCCTTAGATATGCGTCCTAGAGCGAAAAGAAGGTTAATTCGTGACCACCCCCAAAAAATCAAAATTTTGATGAGAATTCTCAAAAAATCAAATTTTTCATATGAAAAACTTAAATTGGCCATATCTCCTTAAATATGCGTCCTAAAGCGAAAAGAAGGTTAATTCGTGACCACCCCCCAAAAATCAAAATTTTAATGAAAATCCTCAAAAAAATCAAATTTTTCATATGAAAAACTTAAATTGGCCATATCTCCTTAAATATGCGTCCTAGAGCGAAAAGAAGGTTAATTCGTGACCACCCCCCAAAAATCAAAATTTTAATGAAAATCCTCAAAAAATCAAATTTTTCATATGAAAAACTTAAATTGACCATATTTCCTTAAATATGCGTCCTAGAGCGAAAAGAAGGTTAATTCGTGACCACCCCCCAAAATTCAAAATTTTGATGAAAACCTCGAAAAATCAAATTTTTCATATGAAAAACTTAAATTCGCCATATCTCCTTAAATATGCGTCCTAGAGCGAAAAGAAGGTTAATTCGTGACCACCCCCCAAAAATCAAAATTTTAATGAAAATCCTCGAAAAATCAAATTTTTCATATGAAAAACTTAAATTGGCCATATCTCCTTAAATATGCGTCCTAGAGCGAAAAGAAGGTTAATTCGTGACCACCCCCCAAAATTCAAAATTTTGATGAAAATCCTCGAAAAATCACATTTTTCATATGAAAAACTTAAATTGGCCATATCTCCTTAAATATGCGTCCTAGAGCGAAAAGAAGGTTAATTCGTGACCACCCCCCAAAAATCAAAATTTTAATGAAAATCCTCAAAAAAATCAAATTTTTCTTATGAACAACTTAAATTGGCCTTATCTCCTTAAATATGCGTCCTAGAGCGAAAAGAAGGTTAATTCGTGACCACCCCCCAAAAATCACAATTTTGATGAAAATCCTCGAAAAATCAAATTTTTCATATGAACAACTTAAATTGGCCATATCTCCTTAGATATGCGTCCTAGAGCGAAAGGAAGGTTAATTCGTGACCACCCCCAAAAAATCAAAATTTTGATGAGAATTCTCAAAAAATCAAATTTTTCATATGAAAAACTTAAATTGGCCATATCTCCTTAAATATGCGTCCTAGAGCGAAAAGAAGGTTAATTCGTGACCACCCCCCAAAAATCAAAATTTTAATGAAAATCCTCAAAAAAATCAAATTTTTCATATGAAAAACTTAAATTGGCCATATCTCCTTAAATATGCGTCCTAGAGCGAAAAGAAGGTTAATTCGTGACCACCCCCCAAAAATCAAAATTTTAATGAAAATCCTCAAAAAAATCAAATTTTTCATATGAACAACTTAAATTGGCCTTATCTCCTTAAATATGCGTCCTAGAGCGAAAAGAAGGTTAATTCGTGACCACCCCCCAAAATCACAATTTTGATGAAAATCCTCGAAAAATCAAATTTTTCATATGAACAACTCAAATTGGCCTTATCTCCTTAGATATGCGTCCTAGAGCGAAAAGAAGGTTAATTCGTGACCACCCCCCAAAAATCAAAATTTTAATGAAAATCCTCAAAAAAATCAAATTTTTCATATGAAAAACTTAAATTGGCCATATCTCCTTAAATATGCGTCCTAGAGCGAAAAGAAGGATAATTCGTGACCACCCCCCAAAAATCAAAATTTTAATGAAAATCCTCAAAAAAATTAAATGTTTCATATGAACAACTTAAATTGGCCTTATCTCCTTAAATATGCGTCCTAGAGCGAAAAGAAGGTTAATTCGTGACCACCCCCCAAAAATCACAATTTTGATGAAAATCCTCGAAAAATCAAATTTTTCATATGAACAACTTAAATTGGCCTTATCTCCTTAAATATGCGTCCTAGAGCGAAAAGAAGGTTAATTCGTGACCACCCCCCAAAAATCAAAATTTTAATGAAAATCCTCAAAAAATCTAATTTTTCATATGAAAAACTTAAATTGGCCATATCTCCTTAAATATGCGTCCTAGAGCGAAAAGAAGGTTAATTCGTGACCACCCCCAAAAAAACAAAATTTTAATGAAAATCCTCGAAAAATCTAATTTTTCATATGAAAAACTTAAATTGGCCATATCTCCTTAAATATGCGTCCTAGAGCGAAAAGAAGGTTAATTCGTGACCACCCCCCAAAATTCAAAATTTTGATGAAAATCCTCGAAAAATCAAATTTTTCATATGAAAAACTTAAATTGGCCATATCTCCTTAAATATTCGTCCTAGAGCGAAAAGAAGGTTAATTCGTGACCACCCCCCAAAACTCAAAATTTTGATGAAAATCCTCGAAAAATCAAATTTTTCATATGAAAAACTTAAATTGGCCATATCTCCTTAAATATGCGTCCTAGAGCGAAAAGAAGGTTAATTCGTGACTACCACCAAAAAATCAAAATTTTGATGAAAATCCTCGAAAAATCAATTTTTACATATGAAAAAAATAAATTGGCTATATCTCCTTAAATATGCGTCCTAGAGCGAAAAGAAGGTTAATTCGTGACCACCCCCCAAAATTCAAAATTTTGATGAAAATCCTCGAAAAATCAAATTTTTCATATGAAAAACTTAAATTGGCCATATCTCCTTAAATATGCGTCCTAGAGCGAAAAGAAGGTTAATTCGTGACCACCCCCAAAAAATCAAAATTTTGATGAAAATCCTCAAAAAATCAAATTTTTCATATGAAAAACTTAAATTGGCCATATCTCCTTAAATATGCGTCCTAGAGCGAAAAGAAGGTTAATTCGTGACCACCCCACAAAATTCGAAATTTTGATGAAATTCCTCGAAAAATCAAATTTTTCATATGAAAAACTTAAATTGGCCCTATCTCCTTAAATATGCGTCCTAGAGCGAAAAGAAGGTTAATTCGTGACCACCCCCCAAATTCAAAATTTTGATGAAAATCCTCGAAAAATCAAATTTTTCATATGAAAAACTTAAATTGGCCATATCTCCTTAAATATGCGTCCTAGAGCGAAAAGAAGGTTAATTCGTGACCACCCCCAAAAAATCAAAATTTTGATGAAAATCCTCAAAAAAATCTAATTTTTCATATGAAAAACTTAAATTGGCCATATCTCCTTAAATATGCGTCCTAGAGCGAAAAGAAGGTTAATTCGTGACCACCCCCCAAAAATCAAAATTTTAATGAAAATCCTCAAAAAATCAAATTTTTTATATGAAAAACTTAAATTCGCCATATCTCCTTAAATATGCGTCCTAGAGCGAAAAGAAGGTTAATTCGTGACCACCCCCAAAATTCAAAATTTTGATGAAACCCTCAAAAAATCAAATTTTTCATATGAAAAACTTAAATTGGCCATATCTCCTTAAATATGCGTCCTAGAGCGAAAAGAAGGTTAGTTCGTGACCACCCCCAAAAATTCAAAATTTTGATGAAAATCCTCAAAAAAATCAAATTTTTCATATGAAAAACTTAAATTGGCCATATCTCCTTAAATATGCGTCCTAGAGCGAAAAGAAGGTTAATTCGTGACCACCCCCCAAAAATCAAAATTTTGATGAAAATCCTCAAAAAATCTAATTTTTCATATGAAAAACTTAAATTGGCCATATCTCCTTAAATATGCGTCCTAGAGCGAAAAGAAGGTTAATTCGTGACCACCCCCAAAAAATCAAAATTTTGATGAAAACCCTCAAAAAATCAAATTTTTTATATGAAAAACTTAAATTGGCCATATCTCCTTAAATATGCGTCCTAGAGCGAAAAGAAGGTTAATTCGTGACCACCCCCCAAAAATCAAAATTTTAATGAAAATCCTCAAAAAAATCAAATTTTTCATATGAAAAACTTAAATTGGCCATATCTCCTTAAATATGCGTCCTAGAGAAAAGAGAAGGTTAATTCGTGACCACCCCCCAAATTCAAAATTTTGATGAAAATCTTCAAAAATCTAATTTTTCATATGAAAAACTTAAATTGGCCATATCTCCTTAAATATGCGTCCTAGAGCGAAAAGAAGGTTAATTCGTGACCACCCCCCAAAAAAAAATTTTTGATGAAAATCCTCGAAAAATCAAATTTTTCATATGAAAAACTTAAATTGGCCATATCTCCTTAAATATGCGTCCTAGAGCGAAAAGAAGGTTAATTCGTGACCACCCCCCAAAACTCAAAATTTTGATGAAAATCCTCGAAAAATCAAATTTTTCATATGAAAAACTTAAATTGGCCATATCTCCTTAAATATGCGTCCTAGAGCGAAAAGAAGGTTAATTCGTGACCACCCCCCAAAAATCAAAATTTTAATGAAAATCCTCAAAAAATCAAATTTTTCATATGAAAAATTTAAAGTGGCCATATCTCCTTAAATATGCGTCCTATAGCGAAAAGAAGGTTAATTCGTGACCACCCCCCAAAAATCAAAATTTTAATGAAAATCCTCAAAAAAATCAAATTTTTCATATGAAAAACTTAAATTGGCCATATCTCCTTAAATATGCGTCCTAGAGCGAAAAGAAGGTTAATTCGTGACCACCCCCCAAATTCAAAATTTTGATGAAAATCCTCAAAAAATCCTCAAAAAAATCAAATTTTTCATATGAAAAACTTAAATTGGCCATATCTCCTTAAATATGCGTCCTAGAGCGAAAAGAAGGTTAATTCGTGACCACCCCCCAAAAATCAAAATTTTAATGAAAATCCTCAAAAAAATCAAATTTTTCATATGAAAAACTTAAATTGGCCATATCTCCTTAAATATGCGTCCTAGAGCGAAAAGAAGGTTAATTCGTGACCACCCCCAAAAAAACAAAATTTTAATGAAAATCCTCAAAAAATCAAATTTTTCAAATGAAAAACTTAAATTGGCCATATCTCCTTAAATATGCGTCCTAGAGCGAAAAGAAGGTTAATTCGTGACCTTAAATATGCGTCCTAGAGCGAAAAGAAGGTTAATTCGTGACCACCCCCCCAAAAAACAAAATTTTAATGAAAATCCTCAAAAAATCAAATTTTTCATATGAAAAACTTAAATTGGCCATATCTCCTTAAATATGCGTCCTAGAGCGAAAAGAAGGTTAATTCGTGACCACCCCCCAAAATTCAAAATTTTGATGAAAATCCTCGAAAAATCAAATTTTTCATATGAAAAACTTAAATTGGCCATATCTCCTTAAATATGCGTTCTAGAGCGAAAAGAAGGTTAATTCGTGACCACCCCCCAAATTCAAAATTTTGATGAAACCCTCAAAAAATCAAATTTTTCATATGAAAAACTTAAATTGGCCATATCTCCTTAAATATGCGTCCTAGAGCGAAAAGAAGGTTAATTCGTGACCACCCCCAAAAAATCAAAATTTTGATGAAAATCCTCAAAAAAATCAAATTTTTCATATGAAAAACTTAAATTGGCCATATCTCCTTAAATATGCGTCCTAGAGCGAAAAGAAGGTTAATTCGTGACCACCCCCCAAAAATCAAAATTTTGATGAAAATCCTCAAAAAATCTAATTTTTCATATGAAAAACTTAAATTGGTCATATCTCCTTAAATATGCGTCCTAGAGCGAAAAGAAGGTTAATTCGTGACCACCCCCAAAAAATCAAAATTTTGATGAAAACCCTCAAAAAATCAAATTTTTTATATGAAAAACTTAAATTGGCCATATCTCCTTAAATATGCGTCCTAGAGCGAAAAGAAGGTTAATTCGTGACCACCCCCAAAATTCAAAATTTTGATGAAACCCTCAAAAAATCAAATTTTTCATATGAAAAACTTAAATTGGCCATATCTCCTTAAATATGCGTCCTAGAGCGAAAAGAAGGTTAATTCGTGACCACCCCCAAAAATTCAAAATTTTGATGAAAATCCTCAAAAAAATCAAATTTTTCATATGAAAAACTTAAATTGGCCATATCTCCTTAAATATGCGTCCTAGAGCGAAAAGAAGGTTAATTCGTGACCACCCCCCAAAAATCAAAATTTTGATGAAAATCCTCAAAAAATCTAATTTTTCATATGAAAAACTTAAATTGGCCATATCTCCTTAAATATGCGTCCTAGAGCGAAAAGAAGGTTAATTCGTGACCACCCCCAAAAAATCAAAATTTTGATGAAAACCCTCAAAAAATCAAATTTTTTATATGAAAAACTTAAATTGGCCATATCTCCTTAAATATGCGTCCTAGAGCGAAAAGAAGGTTAATTCGTGACCACCCCCCAAAACTCAAAATTTTGATGAAAATCCTGGAAAAATCAAATTTTTCATATGAAAAACTTAAATTGGCCATATCTCCTTAAATATGCGTCCTAGAGAAAAGAGAAGGTTAATTCGTGACCACCCCCCAAATTCAAAATTTTGATGAAAATCTTCAAAAATCTAATTTTTCATATGAAAAACTTAAATTGGCCATATCTCCTTAAATATGCGTCCTAGAGCGAAAAGAAGGTTAATTCGTGACCACCCCCCAAAAAAAAATTTTTGATGAAAATCCTCAAAAAAATCAAATTTTTCATATGAAAAACTTAAATTGGCCATATCTCCTTAAATATGCGTCCTAGAGCGAAAAGAAGGTTAATTCGTGACCACCCCCCAAAAATCAAAATTTTGATGAAAATCCTCAAAAAATCTAATTTTTCATATGAAAAACTTAAATTGGCCATATCTCCTTAAATATGCGTCCTAGAGCGAAAAGAAGGTTAATTCGTGACCACCCCCAAAAAATCAAAATTTTGATGAAAACCCTCAAAAAATCAAATTTTTTATATGAAAAACTTAAATTGGCCATATCTCCTTAAATATGCGTCCTAGAGCGAAAAGAAGGTTAATTCGTGACCACCCCCCAAAACTCAAAATTTTGATGAAAATCCTGGAAAAATCAAATTTTTCATATGAAAAACTTAAATTGGCCATATCTCCTTAAATATGCGTCCTAGAGAAAAGAGAAGGTTAATTCGTGACCACCCCCCAAATTCAAAATTTTGATGAAAATCTTCAAAAATCTAATTTTTCATATGAAAAACTTAAATTGGCCATATCTCCTTAAATATGCGTCCTAGAGCGAAAAGAAGGTTAATTCGTGACCACCCCCCAAAAAAAAATTTTTGATGAAAATCCTCGAAAAATCAAATTTTTCATATGAAAAACTTAAATTGGCCATATCTCCTTAAATATGCGTCCTAGAGCGAAAAGAAGGTTAATTCGTGACCACCCCCCAAAACTCAAAATTTTGATGAAAATCCTCGAAAAATCAAATTTTTCATATGAAAAACTTAAATTGGCCATATCTCCTTAAATATGCGTCCTAGAGCGAAAAGAAGGTTAATTCGTGACCACCCCCCAAAAATCAAAATTTTAATGAAAATCCTCAAAAAATCAAATTTTTCATATGAAAAATTTAAAGTGGCCATATCTCCTTAAATATGCGTCCTATAGCGAAAAGAAGGTTAATTCGTGACCACCCCCCAAAAATCAAAATTTTAATGAAAATCCTCAAAAAAATCAAATTTTTCATATGAAAAACTTAAATTGGCCATATCTCCTTAAATATGCGTCCTAGAACGAAAAGAAGGTTAATTCGTGACCACCCCCCAAATTCAAAATTTTGATGAAAATCCTCAAAAAATCCTCAAAAAAATCAAATTTTTCATATGAAAAACTTAAATTGGCCATATCTCCTTAAATATGCGTCCTAGAGCGAAAAGAAGGTTAATTCGTGACCACCCCCCAAAAATCAAAATTTTAATGAAAATCCTCAAAAAAATCAAATTTTTCATATGAAAAACTTAAATTGGCCATATCTCCTTAAATATGCGTCCTAGAGCGAAAAGAAGGTTAATTCGTGACCACCCCCAAAAAAACAAAATTTTAATGAAAATCCTCAAAAAATCAAATTTTTCAAATGAAAAACTTAAATTGGCCATATCTCCTTAAATATGCGTCCTAGAGCGAAAAGAAGGTTAATTCGTGACCTTAAATATGCGTCCTAGAGCGAAAAGAAGGTTAATTCGTGACCACCCCCCCAAAAAACAAAATTTTAATGAAAATCCTCAAAAAATCAAATTTTTCATATGAAAAACTTAAATTGGCCATATCTCCTTAAATATGCGTCCTAGAGCGAAAAGAAGGTTAATTCGTGACCACCCCCCAAAATTCAAAATTTTGATGAAAATCCTCGAAAAATCAAATTTTTCATATGAAAAACTTAAATTGGCCATATCTCCTTAAATATGCGTTCTAGAGCGAAAAGAAGGTTAATTCGTGACCACCCCCCAAATTCAAAATTTTGATGAAACCCTCAAAAAATCAAATTTTTCATATGAAAAACTTAAATTGGCCATATCTCCTTAAATATGCGTCCTAGAGCGAAAAGAAGGTTAATTCGTGACCACCCCCAAAAAATCAAAATTTTGATGAAAATCCTCAAAAAAATCAAATTTTTCATATGAAAAACTTAAATTGGCCATATCTCCTTAAATATGCGTCCTAGAGCGAAAAGAAGGTTAATTCGTGACCACCCCCCAAAAATCAAAATTTTGATGAAAATCCTCAAAAAATCTAATTTTTCATATGAAAAACTTAAATTGGTCATATCTCCTTAAATATGCGTCCTAGAGCGAAAAGAAGGTTAATTCGTGACCACCCCCAAAAAATCAAAATTTTGATGAAAACCCTCAAAAAATCAAATTTTTTATATGAAAAACTTAAATTGGCCATATCTCCTTAAATATGCGTCCTAGAGCGAAAAGAAGGTTAATTCGTGACCACCCCCCAAAATTCAAAATTTTGATGAAAATCCTCGAAAAATCAAATTTTTCATATGAAAAACTTAAATTGGCCATATCTCCTTAAATATGCGTTCTAGAGCGAAAAGAAGGTTAATTCGTGACCACCCCCCAAATTCAAAATTTTGATGAAACCCTCAAAAAATCAAATTTTTCATATGAAAAACTTAAATTGGCCATATCTCCTTAAATATGCGTCCTAGAGCGAAAAGAAGGTTAATTCGTGACCACCCCCAAAAAATCAAAATTTTGATGAAAATCCTCAAAAAAAATCAAATTTTTCATATGAAAAACTTAAATTGGCCATATCTCCTTAAATATGCGTCCTAGAGCGAAAAGAAGGTTAATTCGTGACCACCCCCCAAAAATCAAAATTTTGATGAAAATCCTCAAAAAATCTAATTTTTCATATGAAAAACTTAAATTGGTCATATCTCCTTAAATATGCGTCCTAGAGCGAAAAGAAGGTTAATTCGTAACCACCCCCAAAAAATCAAAATTTTGATGAAAATCCTCAAAAAATCAAATTTTTCATATGAAAAACTTAAATTGGCCATATCTCCTTAAATATGCGTCCTAGAGCGAAAAGAAGGTTAATTCGTGACCACCCCCCAAAATTCAAAATTTTGATGAAAATCCTCAAAAAATCTAATTTTTCATATGAAAAACTTAAATTGGCCATATCTCCTTAAATATGCGTCCTAGAGCGAAAAGAAGGTTAATTCGTGACCACCCCCCAAAAATCAAAATTTTAATGAAAATCCTCAAAAAAATCAAATTTTTCATATGAAAAATTTAAATTGGCCATATCTCCTTAAATATGCGTCCTATAGCGAAAAGAAGGTTAATTCGTGACCACCCCCCAAAAATCAAAATTTTAATGAAAATCCTCAAAAAATCAAATTTTTCATATGAAAAACTTAAATTGGCCATATCTCCTTAAATATGCGTCCTAGAGCGAAAAGAAGGTTAATTCGTGACCACCCCCCAAAAATCAAAATTTTAATGAAAATCCTCGAAAAATCAAATTTTTCATATGAAAAACTTAAATTGGCCATATCTCCTTAAATATGCGTCCTAGAGCGAAAAGAAGGTTAATTCGTGACCACCCCCCAAAAATCAAAATTTTAATGAAAATCCTCAAAAAATCAAATTTTTCATATGAAAAACTTAAATTGGCCATATCTCCTTAAATATGCGTCCTAGAGCGAAAAGAAGGTTAATTCGTGACCACCCCCCAAATTCAAAATTTTGATGAAAATCCTCAAAAAATCAAAATTTTCATATGAAAAACTTAAATTGGCCATATCTCCTTAAATATGCGTCCTAGAGCGAAAAGAAGGTTAATTCGTGACCACCCCCCAAATTCAAAATTTTGATGAAAATCCTCAAAAAAATCAAATTTTTCATATGAAAAACTTAAATTGGCCATATCTCCTTAAATATGCGTCCTAGAGTGAAAAGAAGGTTAATTCGTGACCACCCCCCAAAAATCAAAATTTTGATGAAAATCCTCAAAAAATCAAATTTTTCATATGAAAAACTTAAATTGGCCATATCTCCTTAAATATGCGTCCTAGAGCGAAAAGAAGGTTAATTCTTGACCACCCCCCAAAACTCAAAATTTTGATGAAAATCCTCAAAAAATCTAATTTTTCATATGAAAAACTTAAATTGGCCATATCTCCTTAAATATGCGTCCTAGAGCGAAAAGAAGGTTAAATCTTCTTAAATATGCGTCCTAGATTCGTGACCACCCCCAAAAAATCAAAATTTTGATGAAAATCCTCAAAAAAATCAAATTTTTCATATGAAAAACTTAAATTGACCATATCTCCTTAAATATGCGTCCTAGAGCGAAAAGAAGGTTAATTCATGACCACCCCCCAAATTCAACATTTTGATGAAAATCCTCGAAAAATCAAATTTTTCATATGAAAAACTTAAATTGGCCATATCTCCTTAAATATGAGTCCTAGAGCAAAATGAAGGTTAATTCGTGACCACCCCCAAAAATCAAAATTTTAATGAAAATCCTCAAAAAAATCAAATTTTTCATATGAAAAACTTAAATTGGCCATATCTCCTTAAATATGCGTCCTAGAGCGAAAAGAAGGTTAATTCGTGACCACCCCCAAAAAATCAAAATTTTGATGAAAATCCTCGAAAAATCAAATTTTTCATATGAAAAACTTAAATTGGCCATATCTCCTTAAATATGCGTCCTAGAGCGAAAAGAAGGTTAATTCGTGACCACCCCCCAAAAATCAAAATTTTAATGAAAATCCTCGAAAAATCAAATTTTTCATATGAAAAACTTAAATTGGCCATATCTCCTTAAATATGCGTCCTAGAGCGAAAAGAAGGTTAATTCGTGACCACCCCCCAAAATTCAAAATTTTGATGAAAATCCTCGAAAAATCACATTTTTCATATGAAAAACTTAAATTGGCCATATCTCCTTAAATATGCGTCCTAGAGCGAAAAGAAGGTTAATTCGTGACCACCCCCCAAAAATCAAAATTTTAATGAAAATCCTCAAAAAAATCAAATTTTTCATACGAACAACTTAAATTGGCCTTATCTCCTTAAATATGCGTCCTAGAGCGAAAAGAAGGTTAATTCGTGACCACCCCCCAAAAATCAAAATTTTGATGAAAATCCTCGAAAAATCAAATTTTTCATATGAACAACTTAAATTGGCCATATCTCCTTAGATATGCGTCCTAGAGCGAAAAGAAGGTTAATTCGTGACCACCCCCAAAAAATCAAAATTTTGATGAGAATTCTCAAAAAATCAAATTTTTCATATGAAAAACTTAAATTGGCCATATCTCCTTAAATATGCGTCCTAAAGCGAAAAGAAGGTTAATTCGTGACCACCCCCCAAAAATCAAAATTTTAATGAAAATCCTCAAAAAAATCAAATTTTTCATATGAAAAACTTAAATTGGCCATATCTCCTTAAATATGCGTCCTAGAGCGAAAAGAAGGTTAATTCGTGACCACCCCCCAAAAATCAAAATTTTAATGAAAATCCTCGAAAAATCAAATTTTTCATATGAAAAACTTAAATTGGCCATATCTCCTTAAATATGCGTCCTAGAGCGAAAAGAAGGTTAATTCGTGACCACCCCCCAAAATTCAAAATTTTGATGAAAACCTCGAAAAATCAAATTTTTCATATGAAAAACTTAAATTCGCCATATCTCCTTAAATATGCGTCCTAGAGCGAAAAGAAGGTTAATTCGTGACCACCCCCCAAAAATCAAAATTTTAATGAAAATCCTCGAAAAATCAAATTTTTCATATGAAAAACTTAAATTGGCCATATCTCCTTAAATATGCGTCCTAGAGCGAAAAGAAGGTTAATTCGTGACCACCCCCCAAAATTCAAAATTTTGATGAAAATCCTCGAAAAATCACATTTTTCATATGAAAAACTTAAATTGGCCATATCTCCTTAAATATGCGTCCTAGAGCGAAAAGAAGGTTAATTCGTGACCACCCCCCAAAAATCAAAATTTTAATGAAAATCCTCAAAAAAACCAAATTTTTCTTATGAACAACTTAAATTGGCCTTATCTCCTTAAATATGCGTCCTAGAGCGAAAAGAAGGTTAATTCGTGACCACCCCCCAAAAATCACAATTTTGATGAAAATCCTCGAAAAATCAAATTTTTCATATGAACAACTTAAATTGGCCATATCTCCTTAGATATGCGTCCTAGAGCGAAAGGAAGGTTAATTCGTGACCACCCCCAAAAAATCAAAATTTTGATGAGAATTCTCAAAAAATCAAATTTTTCATATGAAAAACTTAAATTGGCCATATCTCCTTAAATATGCGTCCTAGAGCGAAAAGAAGGTTAATTCGTGACCACCCCCCAAAAATCAAAATTTTAATGAAAATCCTCAAAAAAATCAAATTTTTCATATGAAAAACTTAAATTGGCCATATCTCCTTAAATATGCGTCCTAGAGCGAAAAGAAGGTTAATTCGTGACCACCCCCCAAAAATCAAAATTTTAATGAAAATCCTCAAAAAAATCAAATTTTTCATATGAACAACTTAAATTGGCCTTATCTCCTTAAATATGCGTCCTAGAGCGAAAAGAAGGTTAATTCGTGACCACCCCCCAAAATCACAATTTTGATGAAAATCCTCGAAAAATCAAATTTTTCATATGAACAACTTAAATTGGCCTTATCTCCTTAGATATGCGTCCTAGAGCGAAAAGAAGGTTAATTCGTGACCACCCCCAAAAAATCAAAATTTTGATGAGAATTCTCAAAAAATCAAATTTTTCATATGAAAAACTTAAATTGGCCATATCTCCTTAAATATGCGTCCTAGAGCGAAAAGAAGGTTAATTCGTGACCACCCCCCAAAAATCAAAATTTTAATGAAAATCCTCAAAAAAATCAAATTTTTCATATGAAAAACTTAAATTGGCCATATCTCCTTAAATATGCGTCCTAGAGCGAAAAGAAGGATAATTCGTGACCACCCCCCAAAAATCAAAATTTTAATGAAAATCCTCAAAAAAATTAAATGTTTCATATGAACAACTTAAATTGGCCTTATCTCCTTAAATATGCGTCCTAGAGCGAAAAGAAGGTTAATTCGTGACCACCCCCCAAAAATCACAATTTTGATGAAAATCCTCGAAAAATCAAATTTTTCATATGAACAACTTAAATTGGCCTTATCTCCTTAAATATGCGTCCTAGAGCGAAAAGAAGGTTAATTCGTGACCACCCCCCAAAAATCAAAATTTTAATGAAAATCCTCAAAAAATCTAATTTTTCATATGAAAAACTTAAATTGGCCATATCTCCTTAAATATGCGTCCTAGAGCGAAAAGAAGGTTAATTCGTGACCACCCCCAAAAAAACAAAATTTTAATGAAAATCCTCGAAAAATCTAATTTTTCATATGAAAAACTTAAATTGGCCATATCTCCTTAAATATGCGTCCTAGAGCGAAAAGAAGGTTAATTCGTGACCACCCCCCAAAATTCAAAATTTTGATGAAAATCCTCGAAAAATCAAATTTTTCATATGAAAAACTTAAATTGGCCATATCTCCTTAAATATTCGTCCTAGAGCGAAAAGAAGGTTAATTCGTGACCACCCCCCAAAACTCAAAATTTTGATGAAAATCCTCGAAAAATCAAATTTTTCATATGAAAAACTTAAATTGGCCATATCTCCTTAAATATGCGTCCTAGAGCGAAAAGAAGGTTAATTCGTGACTACCACCAAAAAATCAAAATTTTGATGAAAATCCTCGAAAAATCAATTTTTACATATGAAAAAAATAAATTGGCTATATCTCCTTAAATATGCGTCCTAGAGCGAAAAGAAGGTTAATTCGTGACCACCCCCCAAAATTCAAAATTTTGATGAAAATCCTCGAAAAATCAAATTTTTCATATGAAAAACTTAAATTGGCCATATCTCCTTAAATATGCGTCCTAGAGCGAAAAGAAGGTTAATTCGTGACCACCCCCAAAAAATCAAAATTTTGATGAAAATCCTCAAAAAATCAAATTTTTCATATGAAAAACTTAAATTGGCCATATCTCCTTAAATATGCGTCCTAGAGCGAAAAGAAGGTTAATTCGTGACCACCCCACAAAATTCGAAATTTTGATGAAATTCCTCGAAAAATCAAATTTTTCATATGAAAAACTTAAATTGGCCCTATCTCCTTAAATATGCGTCCTAGAGCGAAAAGAAGGTTAATTCGTGACCACCCCCAAAAATCAAAATTTTAATGAAAATCCTCAAAAAATCAAATTTTTCATATGAAAAACTTAAATTGGCCATATCTCCTTAAATATGCGTCCTAGAGCGAAAAGAAGGTTAATTCGTGACCACCCCCCAAAATTCAAAATTTTGATGAAAATCCTCAAAAAATCAAATTTTTCATATGAAAAGCTTAAATTGGCCCTATCTCCTTAAATATGCGCCCTAGAGCGAAAAGAAGGTTAATTCGTGACCACCCCCCAAAAAATCAAAATTTTAATAAAAATCCTCAAAAAATCAAATTTTTCATATGAAAAACTTAAATTGGCCATATCTCCTTAAATATGCGTCCTAGAGCGAAAAGAAGGTTAATTCGTGACCACCCCCCAAATTCAAAATTTTGATGAAAATCCTCGAAAAATCAAATTTTTCATATGAAAAGCTTAAATTGGCCCTATCTCCTTAAATATGCGTCCTAGAGCGAAAAGAAGGTTAATTCGTGACCACCCCCCAAAAATCACAATTTTGATGAAAATTCTCAAAAAATCAAATTTTTCATATGAAAAACTTAAATTGGCCCTATCTCCTTAAATATGCGTCCTAGAGCGAAAAGAAGGTTAATTCGTGACCACCCCCCAAAACTCAAAATTTTGATGAAAATCCTCGAAAAATCAAATTTTTCATATGAAAAACTTAAATTGGCCATATCTCCTTAAATATGCGTCCTAGAGCGAAAAGAAGGTTAATTCGTGACCACCCCCAAAAAATCACAATTTTGATGAAAATCCTCAAAAAATCAAATTTTTTATATGAAAAACTTAAATTGGCCATATCTCCTTAAATATGCGTCCTAGAGCGAAAAGAAGGTTAATTCGTGACCACCCCCAAAAAATCAAAATTTTGATGAAAATTCTCAAAAAATCAAATTTTTCATATGAAAAACTTAAATTGGCCATATCTCCTTAAATATGAGTCCTAGAGCGAAAAGAAGATTAATTCGTGACCACCCCCCAAAAATCAAAATTTTAATGAAAATCCTCAAAAAAATCAAATTTTTCATATGAAAAACTTAAATTGGCCATATCTACTTAAATATGCGTCCTAGAGCGAAAAGAAGGTTAATTCGTGACCACCCCCCAAAATTCAAAATTTTGATGAAAATCCTCAAAAAATCAAATTTTTCATATGAAAAGCTTAAATTGGCCCTATCTCCTTAAATATGCGCCCTAGAGCGAAAAGAAGGTTAATTCGTGACCACCCCCCAAAAAATCAAAATTTTAATAAAAATCCTCAAAAAATCAAATTTTTCATATGAAAAACTTAAATTGGCCATATCTCCTTAAATATGCGTCCTAGAGCGAAAAGAAGGTTAATTCGTGACCACCCCCCAAATTCAAAATTTTGATGAAATCCTCGAAAAATCAAATTTTTCATATGAAAAGCTTAAATTGGCCCTATCTCCTTAAATATGCGTCCTAGAGCGAAAAGAAGGTTAATTCGTGACCACCCCCCAAAAATCAAAATTTTGATGAAAATCCTCGAAAAATCAAATTTTTCATATGAACAACTTAAATTGGCCATATCTCCTTAGATATGCGTCCTAGAGCGAAAAGAAGGTTAATTCGTGACCACCCCCAAAAAATCAAAATTTTGATGAGAATTCTCAAAAAATCAAATTTTTCATATGAAAAACTTAAATTGGCCATATCTCCTTAAATATGCGTCCTAAAGCGAAAAGAAGGTTAATTCGTGACCACCCCCCAAAAATCAAAATTTTAATGAAAATCCTCAAAAAAATCAAATTTTTCATATGAAAAACTTAAATTGGCCATATCTCCTTAAATATGCGTCCTAGAGCGAAAAGAAGGTTAATTCGTGACCACCCCCAAAAAATCACAATTTTGATGAAAATCCTCAAAAAATCAAATTTTTTATATGAAAAACTTAAATTGGCCATATCTCCTTAAATATGCGTCCTAGAGCGAAAAGAAGGTTAATTCGTGACCACCCCCAAAAAATCAAAATTTTGATGAAAATTCTCAAAAAATCAAATTTTTCATATGAAAAACTTAAATTGGCCATATCTCCTTAAATATGAGTCCTAGAGCGAAAAGAAGATTAATTCGTGACCACCCCCCAAAAATCAAAATTTTAATGAAAATCCTCAAAAAAATCAAATTTTTCATATGAAAAACTTAAATTGGCCATATCTACTTAAATATGCGTCCTAGAGCGAAAAGAAGGTTAATTCGTGACCACCCCCCAAAATTCAAAATTTTGATGAAAATCCTCAAAAAATCAAATTTTTCATATGAAAAGCTTAAATTGGCCCTATCTCCTTAAATATGCGCCCTAGAGCGAAAAGAAGGTTAATTCGTGACCACCCCCCAAAAAATCAAAATTTTAATAAAAATCCTCAAAAAATCAAATTTTTCATATGAAAAACTTAAATTGGCCATATCTCCTTAAATATGCGTCCTAGAGCGAAAAGAAGGTTAATTCGTGACCACCCCCCAAATTCAAAATTTTGATGAAAATCCTCAAAAAATCAAATTTTTCATATGAACAACTTAAATTGGCCATATCTCCTTAGATATGCGTCCTAGAGCGAAAAGAAGGTTAATTCGTGACCACCCCCAAAAAATCAAAATTTTGATGAGAATTCTCAAAAAATCAAATTTTTCATATGAAAAACTTAAATTGGCCATATCTCCTTAAATATGCGTCCTAAAGCGAAAAGAAGGTTAATTCGTGACCACCCCCCAAAAATCAAAATTTTAATGAAAATCCTCAAAAAAATCAAATTTTTCATATGAAAAACTTAAATTGGCCATATCTCCTTAAATATGCGTCCTAGAGCGAAAAGAAGGTTAATTCGTGACCACCCCCCAAAAATCAAAATTTTAATGAAAATCCTCAAAAAATCAAATTTTTCATATGAAAAACTTAAATTGACCATATTTCCTTAAATATGCGTCCTAGAGCGAAAAGAAGGTTAATTCGTGACCACCCCCAAAATTCAAAATTTTGATGAAAACCTCGAAAAATCAAATTTTTCATATGAAAAACTTAAATTCGCCATATCTCCTTAAATATGCGTCCTAGAGCGAAAAGAAGGTTAATTCGTGACCACGCCCCAAAAATCAAAATTTTAATGAAAATCCTCGAAAAATCAAATTTTTCATATGAAAAACTTAAATTGGCCATATCCCCTTAAATATGCGTCCTAGAGCGAAAAGAAGGTTAATTCGTGACCACCCCCCAAAATTCAAAATTTTGATGAAAATCCTCGAAAAATCACATTTTTCATATGAAAAACTTAAATTGGCCATATCTCCTTAAATATGCGTCCTAGAGCGAAAAGAAGGTTAATTCGTGACCACCCCCAAAAATCAAAATTTTAATGAAAATCCTCAAAAAAATCAAATTTTTCTTATGAACAACTTAAATTGGCCTTATCTCCTTAAATATGCGTCCTAGAGCGAAAAGAAGGTTAATTCGTGACCACCCCCCAAAAATCACAATTTTGATGAAAATCCTCGAAAAATCAAATTTTTCATATGAACAACTTAAATTGGCCATATCTCCTTAGATATGCGTCCTAGAGCGAAAAAAAGGTTAATTCGTGACCACCCCCAAAAAATCAAAATTTTGATGAGAATTCTCAAAAAATCAAATTTTTCATATGAAAAACTTAAATTGGCCATATCTCCTTAAATATGCGTCCTAGAGCGAAAAGAAGGTTAATTCGTGACCACCCCCCAAAAATCAAAATTTTAATGAAAATCCTCAAAAAAATCAAATTTTTCATATGAAAAACTTAAATTGGCCATATCTCCTTAAATATGCGTCCTAGAGCGAAAAGAAGGTTAATTCGTGACCACCCCCCAAAAATCAAAATTTTAATGAAAATCCTCAAAAAAATCAAATTTTTCATATGAACAACTTAAATTGGCCTTATCTCCTTAAATATGCGTCCTAGAGCGAAAAGAAGGTTAATTCGTGACCACCCCCCAAAATCACAATTTTGATGAAAATCCTCGAAAAATCAAATTTTTCATATGAACAACTTAAATTGGCCTTATCTCCTTAGATATGCGTCCTAGAGCGAAAAGAAGGTTAATTCGTGACCACCCCCAAAAAATCAAAATTTTTATGAGAATTCTCAAAAATCAAATTTTTCATATGAAAAACTTAAATTGGCCATATCTCCTTAAATATGCGTCCTAGAGCGAAAAGAAGGTTAATTCGTGACCACCCCCCAAAAATCAAAATTTTAATGAAAATCCTCAAAAAAATCAAATTTTTCATATGAAAAACTTAAATTGGCCATATCTCCTTAAATATGCGTCCTAGAGCGAAAAGAAGGTTAATTCGTGACCACCCCCCAAAAATCAAAATTTTAATGAAAATCCTCAAAAAAATTAAATGTTTCATATGAACAACTTAAATTGGCCTTATCTCCTTAAATATGCGTCCTAGAGCGAAAAGAAGGTTAATTCGTGACCACCCCCCAAAAATCACAATTTTGATGAAAATCCTCGAAAAATCAAATTTTTCATATGAACAACTTAAATTGGCCTTATCTCCTTAAATATGCGTCCTAGAGCGAAAAGAAGGTTAATTCGTGACCACCCCCCAAAAATCAAAATTTTAATGAAAATCCTCAAAAAATCTAATTTTTCATATGAAAAACTTAAATTGGCCATATCTCCTTAAATATGCGTCCTAGAGCGAAAAGAAGGTTAATTCGTGACCACCCCCAAAAAAACAAAATTTTGATGAAAATCCTCGAAAAATCAAATTTTTCATATGAAAAACTTAAATTGGCCATATCTCCTTAAATATGCGTCCTAGAGCGAAAAGAAGGTTAATTCGTGACTACCACCAAAAAATCAAAATTTTGATGAAAATCCTCGAAAAATCAATTTTTACATATGAAAAAAATAAATTGGCTATATCTCCTTAAATATGCGTCCTAGAGCGAAAAGAAGGTTAATTCGTGACCACCCCCCAAAATTCAAAATTTTGATGAAAATCCTCGAAAAATCAAATTTTTCATATGAAAAACTTAAATTGGCCATATCTCCTTAAATATGCGTCCTAGAGCGAAAAGAAGGTTAATTTGTGACCACCCCCAAAAAATCAAAATTTTTGATGAAAATCCTCAAAAAATCAAATTTTTCATATGAAAAACTTAAATTGGCCATATCTCCTTAAATATGCGTCCTAGAGCGAAAAGAAGGTTAATTCGTGACCACCCCACAAAATTCGAAATTTTGATGAAATTCCTCGAAAAATCAAATTTTTCATATGAAAAACTTAAATTGGCCCTATCTCCTTAAATATGCGTCCTAGAGCGAAAAGAAGGTTAATTCGTGACCACCCCCCAAAAATCAAAATTTTAATGAAAATCCTCAAAAAAATCAAATTTTTCTTATGAACAACTTAAATTGGCCTTATCTCCTTAAATATGCGTCCTAGAGCGAAAAGAAGGTTAATTCGTGACCACCCCCCAAAAATCACAATTTTGATGAAAATCCTCGAAAAATCAAATTTTTCATATGAACAACTTAAATTGGCCATATCTCCTTAGATATGCGTCCTAGAGCGAAGAAAAGGTTAATTCGTGACCACCCCCAAAAAATCAAAATTTTGATGAGAATTCTCAAAAAATCAAATTTTTCATATGAAAAACTTAAATTGGCCATATCTCCTTAAATATGCGTCCTAGAGCGAAAAGAAGGTTAATTCGTGACCACCCCCCCAAAAATCAAAATTTTAATGAAAATCCTCAAAAAAATCAAATTTTTCATATGAAAAACTTAAATTGGCCATATCTCCTTAAATATGCGTCCTAGAGCGAAAAGAAGGTTAATTCGTGACCACCCCCCAAAAATCAAAATTTTAATGAAAATCCTCAAAAAAATCAAATTTTTCATATGAACAACTTAAATTGGCCTTATCTCCTTAAATATGCGTCCTAGAGCGAAAAGAAGGTTAATTCGTGACCACCCCCCAAAATCACAATTTTGATGAAAATCCTCGAAAAATCAAATTTTTCATATGAACAACTTAAATTGGCCTTATCTCCTTAGATATGCGTCCTAGAGCGAAAAGAAGGTTAATTCGTGACCACCCCCAAAAAATCAAAATTTTGATGAGAATTCTCAAAAAATCAAATTTTTCATATGAAAAACTTAAATTGGCCATATCTCCTTAAATATGCGTCCTAGAGCGAAAAGAAGGTTAATTCGTGACCACCCCCCAAAAATCAAAATTTTAATGAAAATCCTCAAAAAAATCAAATTTTTCATATGAAAAACTTAAATTGGCCATATCTCCTTAAATATGCGTCCTAGAGCGAAAAGAAGGTTAATTCGTGACCACCCCCCAAAATTCAAAATTTTGATGAAAATCCTCAAAAAATCAAATTTTTCATATGAAAAGCTTAAATTGGCCCTATCTCCTTAAATATGCGCCCTAGAGCGAAAAGAAGGTTAATTCGTGACCACCCCCCAAAAAATCAAAATTTTAATAAAAATCCTCAAAAAATCAAATTTTTCATATGAAAAACTTAAATTGGCCATATCTCCTTAAATATGCGTCCTAGAGCGAAAAGAAGGTTAATTCGTGACCACCCCCCAAATTCAAAATTTTGATGAAAATCCTCGAAAAATCAAATTTTTCATATGAAAAGCTTAAATTGGCCCTATCTCCTTAAATATGCGTCCTAGAGCGAAAAGAAGGTTAATTCGTGACCACCCCCCAAAAATCACAATTTTGATGAAAATTCTCAAAAAATCAAATTTTTCATATGAAAAACTTAAATTGGCCCTATCTCCTTAAATATGCGTCCTAGAGCGAAAAGAAGGTTAATTCGTGACCACCCCCCAAAACTCAAAATTTTGATGAAAATCCTCGAAAAATCAAATTTTTCATATGAAAAACTTAAATTGGCCATATCTCCTTAAATATGCGTCCTAGAGCGAAAAGAAGGTTAATTCGTGACCACCCCCAAAAAATCACAATTTTGATGAAAATCCTCAAAAAATCAAATTTTTTATATGAAAAACTTAAATTGGCCATATCTCCTTAAATATGCGTCCTAGAGCGAAAAGAAGGTTAATTCGTGACCACCCCCAAAAAATCAAAATTTTGATGAAAATTCTCAAAAAATCAAATTTTTCATATGAAAAACTTAAATTGGCCATATCTCCTTAAATATGAGTCCTAGAGCGAAAAGAAGATTAATTCGTGACCACCCCCCAAAAATCAAAATTTTAATGAAAATCCTCAAAAAAATCAAATTTTTCATATGAAAAACTTAAATTGGCCATATCTACTTAAATATGCGTCCTAGAGCGAAAAGAAGGTTAATTCGTGACCACCCCCCAAAATTCAAAATTTTGATGAAAATCCTCAAAAAATCAAATTTTTCATATGAAAAGCTTAAATTGGCCCTATCTCCTTAAATATGCGCCCTAGAGCGAAAAGAAGGTTAATTCGTGACCACCCCCCAAAAAATCAAAATTTTAATAAAAATCCTCAAAAAATCAAATTTTTCATATGAAAAACTTAAATTGGCCATATCTCCTTAAATATGCGTCCTAGAGCGAAAAGAAGGTTAATTCGTGACCACCCCCCAAATTCAAAATTTTGATGAAAATCCTCGAAAAATCAAATTTTTCATATGAAAAGCTTAAATTGGCCCTATCTCCTTAAATATGCGTCCTAGAGCGAAAAGAAGGTTAATTCGTGACCACCCCCCAAAAATCAAAATTTTGATGAAAATCCTCGAAAAATCAAATTTTTCATATGAACAACTTAAATTGGCCATATCTCCTTAGATATGCGTCCTAGAGCGAAAAGAAGGTTAATTCGTGACCACCCCCAAAAAATCAAAATTTTGATGAGAATTCTCAAAAAATCAAATTTTTCATATGAAAAACTTAAATTGGCCATATCTCCTTAAATATGCGTCCTAAAGCGAAAAGAAGGTTAATTCGTGACCACCCCCCAAAAATCAAAATTTTAATGAAAATCCTCAAAAAAATCAAATTTTTCATATGAAAAACTTAAATTGGCCATATCTCCTTAAATATGCGTCCTAGAGCGAAAAGAAGGTTAATTCGTGACCACCCCCCAAAAATCAAAATTTTAATGAAAATCCTCACAAAATCAAATTTTTCATATGAAAAACTTAAATTGACCATATTTCCTTAAATATGCGTCCTAGAGCGAAAAGAAGGTTAATTCGTGACCACCCCCCAAAATTCAAAATTTTGATGAAAATCCTCGAAAAATCAAATTTTTCATATGAAAAACTTAAATTCGCCATATCTCCTTAAATATGCGTCCTAGAGCGAAAAGAAGGTTAATTCGTGACCACCCCCAAAAAATCACAATTTTGATGAAAATCCTCAAAAAATCAAATTTTTTATATGAAAAACTTAAATTGGCCATATCTCCTTAAATATGCGTCCTAGAGCGAAAAGAAGGTTAATTCGTGACCACCCCCCAAAAATCAAAATTTTAATGAAAATTCTCAAAAAATCAAATTTTTCATATGAAAAACTTAAATTGGCCATATCTCCTTAAATATGAGTCCTAGAGCGAAAAGAAGATTAATTCGTGACCACCCCCCAAAAATCAAAATTTTAATGAAAATCCTCAAAAAAATCAAATTTTTCATATGAAAAACTTAAATTGGCCATATCTACTTAAATATGCGTCCTAGAGCGAAAAGAAGGTTAATTCGTGACCACCCCCCAAAATTCAAAATTTTGATGAAAATCCTCAAAAAATCAAATTTTTCATATGAAAAGCTTAAATTGGCCCTATCTCCTTAAATATGCGCCCTAGAGCGAAAAGAAGGTTAATTCGTGACCACCCCCCAAAAAATCAAAATTTTAATAAAAATCCTCAAAAAATCAAATTTTTCATATGAAAAACTTAAATTGGCCATATCTCCTTAAATATGCGTCCTAGAGCGAAAAGAAGGTTAATTCGTGACCACCCCCCAAATTCAAAATTTTGATGAAAATCCTCAAAAAATCAAATTTTTCATATGAACAACTTAAATTGGCCATATCTCCTTAGATATGCGTCCTAGAGCGAAAAGAAGGTTAATTCGTGACCACCCCCAAAAAATCAAAATTTTGATGAGAATTCTCAAAAAATCAAATTTTTCATATGAAAAACTTAAATTGGCCATATCTCCTTAAATATGCGTCCTAAAGCGAAAAGAAGGTTAATTCGTGACCACCCCCCAAAACTCAAAATTTTAATGAAAATCCTCAAAAAAATCAAATTTTTCATATGAAAAACTTAAATTGGCCATATCTCCTTAAATATGCGTCCTAGAGCGAAAAGAAGGTTAATTCGTGACCACCCCCCAAAAATCAAAATTTTAATGAAAATCCTCGAAAAATCAAATTTTTCATATGAAAAACTTAAATTGGCCATATCTCCTTAAATATGCGTCCTAGAGCGAAAAGAAGGTTAATTCGTGACCACCCCCCAAAATTCAAAATTTTGATGAAAATCCTCGAAAAATCACATTTTTCATATGAAAAACTTAAATTGGCCATATCTCCTTAAATATGCGTCCTAGAGCGAAAAGAAGGTTAATTCGTGACCACCCCCCAAAAATCAAAATTTTAATGAAAATCCTCAAAAAAATCAAATTTTTCTTATGAACAACTTAAATTGGCCTTATCTCCTTAAATATGCGTCCTAGAGCGAAAAGAAGGTTAATTCGTGACCACCCCCCAAAAATCACAATTTTGATGAAAATCCTCGAAAAATCAAATTTTTCATATGAACAACTTAAATTGGCCATATCTCCTTAGATATGCGTCCTAGAGCGAAAAAAAGGTTAATTCGTGACCACCCCCAAAAAATCAAAATTTTGATGAGAATTCTCAAAAAATCAAATTTTTCATATGAAAAACTTAAATTGGCCATATCTCCTTAAATATGCGTCCTAGAGCGAAAAGAAGGTTAATTCGTGACCACCCCCCAAAAATCAAAATTTTAATGAAAATCCTCAAAAAAATCAAATTTTTCATATGAAAAACTTAAATTGGCCATATCTCCTTAAATATGCGTTCTAGAGCGAAAAGAAGGTTAATTCGTGACCACCCCCCAAAAATCAAAATTTTAATGAAAATCCTCAAAAAAATCAAATTTTTCATATGAACAACTTAAATTGGCCTTATCTCCTTAAATATGCGTCCTAGAGCGAAAAGAAGGTTAATTCGTGACCACCCCCCAAAATCACAATTTTGATGAAAATCCTCGAAAAATCAAATTTTTCATATGAACAACTTAAATTGGCCTTATCTCCTTAGATATGCGTCCTAGAGCGAAAAGAAGGTTAATTCGTGACCACCCCCAAAAAATCAAAATTTTTATGAGAATTCTCAAAAATCAAATTTTTCATATGAAAAACTTAAATTGGCCATATCTCCTTAAATATGCGTCCTAGAGCGAAAAGAAGGTTAATTCGTGACCACCCCCCAAAAATCAAAATTTTAATGAAAATCCTCAAAAAAATCAAATTTTTCATATGAAAAACTTAAATTGGCCATATCTCCTTAAATATGCGTCCTAGAGCGAAAAGAAGGTTAATTCGTGACCACCCCCCAAAAATCAAAATTTTAATGAAAATCCTCAAAAAAATTAAATGTTTCATATGAACAACTTAAATTGGCCTTATCTCCTTAAATATGCGTCCTAGAGCGAAAAGAAGGTTAATTCGTGACCACCCCCCAAAAATCACAATTTTGATGAAAATCCTCGAAAAATCAAATTTTTCATATGAACAACTTAAATTGGCCTTATCTCCTTAAATATGCGTCCTAGAGCGAAAAGAAGGTTAATTCGTGACCACCCCCCAAAAATCAAAATTTTAATGAAAATCCTCAAAAAATCTAATTTTTCATATGAAAAACTTAAATTGGCCATATCTCCTTAAATATGCGTCCTAGAGCGAAAAGAAGGTTAATTCGTGACCACCCCCAAAAAAACAAAATTTTGATGAAAATCCTCGAAAAATCAAATTTTTCATATGAAAAACTTAAATTGGCCATATCTCCTTAAATATGCGTCCTAGAGCGAAAAGAAGGTTAATTCGTGACTACCACCAAAAAATCAAAATTTTGATGAAAATCCTCGAAAAATCAATTTTTACATATGAAAAAAATAAATTGGCTATATCTCCTTAAATATGCGTCCTAGAGCGAAAAGAAGGTTAATTCGTGACCACCCCCCAAAATTCAAAATTTTGATGAAAATCCTCGAAAAATCAAATTTTTCATATGAAAAACTTAAATTGGCCATATCTCCTTAAATATGCGTCCTAGAGCGAAAAGAAGGTTAATTCGTGACCACCCCCAAAAAATCAAAATTTTGATGAAAATCCTCAAAAAATCAAATTTTTCATATGAAAAACTTAAATTGGCCATATCTCCTTAAATATGCGTCCTAGAGCGAAAAGAAGGTTAATTCGTGACCACCCCACAAAATTCGAAATTTTGATGAAATTCCTCGAAAAATCAAATTTTTCATATGAAAAACTTAAATTGGCCCTATCTCCTTAAATATGCGTCCTAGAGCGAAAAGAAGGTTAATTCGTGACCACCCCCCAAAAATCAAAATTTTAATGAAAATCCTCAAAAAAATCAAATTTTTCTTATGAACAACTTAAATTGGCCTTATCTCCTTAAATATGCGTCCTAGAGCGAAAAGAAGGTTAATTCGTGACCACCCCCCAAAAATCACAATTTTGATGAAAATCCTCGAAAAATCAAATTTTTCATATGAACAACTTAAATTGGCCATATCTCCTTAGATATGCGTCCTAGAGCGAAGAAAAGGTTAATTCGTGACCACCCCCAAAAAATCAAAATTTTGATGAGAATTCTCAAAAAATCAAATTTTTCATATGAAAAACTTAAATTAGCCATATCTCCTTAAATATGCGTCCTAGAGCGAAAAGAAGGTTAATTCGTGACCACCCCCCAAAAATCAAAATTTTAATGAAAATCCTCAAAAAAATCAAATTTTTCATATGAAAAACTTAAATTGGCCATATCTCCTTAAATATGCGTCCTAGAGCGAAAAGAAGGTTAATTCGTGACCACCCCCCAAAAATCAAAATTTTAATGAAAATCCTCAAAAAAATCAAATTTTTCATATGAACAACTTAAATTGGCCTTATCTCCTTAAATATGCGTCCTAGAGCGAAAAGAAGGTTAATTCGTGACCACCCCCCAAAATCACAATTTTGATGAAAATCCTCGAAAAATCAAATTTTTCATATGAACAACTTAAATTGGCCTTATCTCCTTAGATATGCGTCCTAGAGCGAAAAGAAGGTTAATTCGTGACCACCCCCAAAAAATCAAAATTTTGATGAGAATTCTCAAAAAATCAAATTTTTCATATGAAAAACTTAAATTGGCCATATCTCCTTAAATATGCGTCCTAGAGCGAAAAGAAGGTTAATTCGTGACCACCCCCCAAAAATCAAAATTTTAATGAAAATCCTCAAAAAAATCAAATTTTTCATATGAAAAACTTAAATTGGCCATATCTCCTTAAATATGCGTCCTAGAGCGAAAAGAAGGTTAATTCGTGACCACCCCCCAAAAATCAAAATTTTAATGAAAATCCTCAAAAAAATTAAATGTTTCATATGAACAACTTAAATTGGCCTTATCTCCTTAAATATGCGTCCTAGAGCGAAAAGAAGGTTAATTCGTGACCACCCCCCAAAAATCACAATTTTGATGAAAATCCTCGAAAAATCAAATTTTTCATATGAACAACTTAAATTGGCCTTATCTCCTTAAATATGCGTCCTAGAGCGAAAAGAAGGTTAATTCGTGACCACCCCCCAAAAATCAAAATTTTAATGAAAATCCTCAAAAAATCTAATTTTTCATATGAAAAACTTAAATTGGCCATATCTCCTTAAATATGCGTCCTAGAGCGAAAAGAAGGTTAATTCGTGACCACCCCCAAAAAAACAAAATTTTAATGAAAATCCTCGAAAAATCTAATTTTTCATATGAAAAACTTAAATTGGCCATATCTCCTTAAATATGCGCCCTAGAGCGAAAAGAAGGTTAATTCGTGACCACCCCCCAAAATTCAAAATTTTGATGAAAATCCTCGAAAAATCAAATTTTTCATATGAAAAACTTAAATTGGCCATATCTCCTTAAATATTCGTCCTAGAGCGAAAAGAAGGTTAATTCGTGACCACCCCCCAAAACTCAAAATTTTGATGAAAATCCTCGAAAAATCAAATTTTTCATATGAAAAACTTAAATTGGCCATATCTCCTTAAATATGCGTCCTAGAGCGAAAAGAAGGTTAATTCGTGACTACCACCAAAAAATCAAAATTTTGATGAAAATCCTCGAAAAATCAATTTTTACATATGAAAAAAATAAATTGGCTATATCTCCTTAAATATGCGTCCTAGAGCGAAAAGAAGGTTAATTCGTGACCACCCCCCAAAATTCAAAATTTTGATGAAAATCCTCGAAAAATCAAATTTTTCATATGAAAAACTTAAATTGGCCATATCTCCTTAAATATGCGTCCTAGAGCGAAAAGAAGGTTAATTCGTGACCACCCCCAAAAAATCAAAATTTTGATGAAAATCCTCAAAAAATCAAATTTTTCATATGAAAAACTTAAATTGGCCATATCTCCTTAAATATGCGTCCTAGAGCGAAAAGAAGGTTAATTCGTGACCACCCCACAAAATTCGAAATTTTGATGAAATTCCTCGAAAAATCAAATTTTTCATATGAAAAACTTAAATTGGCCCTATCTCCTTAAATATGCGTCCTAGAGCGAAAAGAAGGTTAATTCGTGACCACCCCCCAAAAATCAAAATTTTAATGAAAATCCTCAAAAAATCAAATTTTTCATATGAAAAACTTAAATTGGCCATATCTCCTTAAATATGCGTCCTAGAGCGAAAAGAAGGTTAATTCGTGACCACCCCCCAAAATTCAAAATTTTGATGAAAATCCTCAAAAAATCAAATTTTTCATATGAAAAGCTTAAATTGGCCCTATCTCCTTAAATATGCGCCCTAGAGCGAAAAGAAGGTTAATTCGTGACCACCCCCCAAAAAATCAAAATTTTAATAAAAATCCTCAAAAAATCAAATTTTTCATATGAAAAACTTAAATTGGCCATATCTCCTTAAATATGCGTCCTAGAGCGAAAAGAAGGTTAATTCGTGACCACCCCCCAAATTCAAAATTTTGATGAAAATCCTCGAAAAATCAAATTTTTCATATGAAAAGCTTAAATTGGCCCTATCTCCTTAAATATGCGTCCTAGAGCGAAAAGAAGGTTAATTCGTGACCACCCCCCAAAAATCACAATTTTGATGAAAATTCTCAAAAAATCAAATTTTTCATATGAAAAACTTAAATTGGCCCTATCTCCTTAAATATGCGTCCTAGAGCGAAAAGAAGGTTAATTCGTGACCACCCCACAAAACTCAAAATTTTGATGAAAATCCTCGAAAAATCAAATTTTTCATATGAAAAACTTAAATTGGCCATATCTCCTTAAATATGCGTCCTAGAGCGAAAAGAAGGTTAATTCGTGACCACCCCCAAAAAATCACAATTTTGATGAAAATCCTCAAAAAATCAAATTTTTTATATGAAAAACTTAAATTGGCCATATCTCCTTAAATATGCGTCCTAGAGCGAAAAGAAGGTTAATTCGTGACCACCCCCAAAAAATCAAAATTTTGATGAAAATTCTCAAAAAATCAAATTTTTCATATGAAAAACTTAAATTGGCCATATCTCCTTCGTGACCACCCCCCAAAATTCAAAATTTTGATGAAAATCCTCGAAAAATCAAATTTTTCATATGAAAAACTTAAATTGGCCATATCTCCTTAAATATGCGTCCTAGAGCGAAAAGAAGGTTAATTCGTGACCACCCCCAAAAAAATCAAAATTTTGATGAAAATCCTCGAAAAATCAATTTTTTCATATGAAAAACTTAAATTGGCCATATCTCCTTAAATATGCGTCCTAGAGCGAAAAGAAGGTTAATTCGTGACCACCTCCCAAAATTCAAAATTTTGATGAAAATCCTCAAAAAATCAAATTTTTCATATGAAAAACTTAAATTGGCCATATCTCCTTAAATATGCGTCCTAGAGCGAAAAGAAGGTTAATTCGTGACCACCCCCCAAAATTCAAAATTTTGATGAAAATCCTCGAAAAATCAAATTTTTCATATTTTTTTTTTTTTTTCAATTTATTTAATTTTATTTATATTAGTACATGTGTTTCATAATATAGCGCTGTATTCAAAAACTATATACATTACAATATCCCGCGAAGCCTTTTACAAGCTTGTCTGCAGGAAAGGGAATGTCTTATAATAATATGAGTTCATAATTTAAATATTAATTCTACTACTATTTTATAATATATTTTTTATTTATTTTTTTCTTTCACTGATTTTGATGTTCTAAAAAATGTGTTTTCATACAATTTTTTAATTTATGTTTTATCTTTATATTGCTAATTTCAACTGGCAATTTGTTTAAAATTGTAGGAAGTTGTACTGCAACTGATGATTTTCCGAAATTGTTACAAAATGTTGGAACTTTGAATCTTCCTTGTGATCTACTTCTCGTATTATGCTCATGGTCTATCTTTGTAAGGTATTCACTTTCGTTGTAAAATTCGACGGCCAAGGAGAGTTTATATATGTTTTGCACATCCATTGCGTAAACATAAAATGACTTAAATCAGATGATGTTCTACTAGTATGTCTGTTTTCATTTTCTCTATTGCCTAATAAGTTGTTCGTTGAAATGTTGTTGTGTTTCTTCATGAGTATTTTCAATAATCTATACTACATTTGTTGAATTGATTTGACATATGAGGAGTTTCCCCATGCTATTATTCCATATCTGATGTAAGATTCGGATAATGAAAAGTATATTTGTTTCAAAACTCGCTGGGGTGCGCAATTACTTAAATGATGCAGAACAAATGCTGTACTTTGTAATTTCTTGTGTAACGCCTCAATGTGTGGTCTCCATTTGAAATTTTGGTCGACAATAATACCAAGATATTTATACGTATTTACTAATTCAATAGATGTTCCACAATTGTCAATTAAATTTCCATTTTTGTTATGCAAACAATCATTGTCGTGAAACACTAAATTTATTGGCGTGTAGAGTGAATGTGATGGTTTTATGTGCATAATCTTGGTCTTGTTTGCGTTTATTATTAAACCTTTATCGTGGCACCAACGGGTGATTTTATTAAATTCCTTCTGCATAACAGATGTAGCGGTGGCAACATCACTGTTTGACACGATAATAGCCGTGTCATCAGCGTACGCGAAAACATTGCTATCTCTCAGAATGTTTACCATCTCATTTGTATAAATAATATACAAGAGTGGTCCTAACTTGGACCCCTGAGGTACGCCAAAATCCAAATTCATTTCAGAGCTTAAGTTGTCACCAATTTTTACTCTGAAGGTTCTACATTCCAAATAGCTTTTGAACCAGTTTAAGCAATTACCTCTGATTCCAATTCTTTTTAATGTTTCCAGCAACTTTTTGTGGCACAGGGTGTCGAACGCCTTACTGAAATCAATAAATAGGACTAAATTGTGCATATTGCTGTTTAGGCCTTTATTGATAAGGTTTGAGAAATGCCCCAGCAGCTTATTAATATTTTTTCCCTTTTGAAATCCAAATTGCTGTTTGCTGATAATACCGTACTTTTGTAAAAATGGACTAACTCTCCTTATAATTACTTCTTCCAATACCTTTTCAAGAACTGGTAAAATCGATATAGGCCTGTAGTTATTATAATTATTTTTAGTTCCACTTTTATACACAGGTCTTATTATTGATGTTTTCATTAACTTTGGAACAAGAGCTTCATGCATACTCATATTCATTAGTGTTGTAATAATAGGGACAAGACTGTACATATTATTTTTTATATCCTTAGCTCTAATTTTGTCTACGCCTGGTCCTTTGTTTGGATTTAATTTGTTTATAATATCTAATATTTCGTTTTCATCGGTATGAGAAACAAATATTGAGTTTGGCAAACTTAACTCAGGTTCATGTAGTGTTTTAAAGTAACATTTGTGAATTATTTTATTAACATTTTCATTAAATTGATTTCCAAATTTTTCGGCTACCATATTGGGATCTTCATTTCTGAAACTTTTTTTTATTGATTCATCAATATCATAATTTTTTTTGCCTATGAGTCCGTTGACAAGATACCAGGTTTTCTTCGTATCATTTCTAGTTTTTCTAAATTCATTTAGATAATATTCATTTTTCGCCGCGTTTATCATTTTATTTAGTTTGTTGTTAAACTTTTTATACTCAAATTCATAATTTTTATTACGTTTACATTGTTTCCACTTTCTATAAAGCCTATCTCGTATATGACAATACTCAAGGAGTTTATGATTTAACCAAGGGCTTAACGTCCTCTTTTCCATTTTTTTATTATAATTTGTTTTTGATTTTATGTATATATCATTAAATTTTTCAACAATAGCATAAAATAAAGTATTTGTATTTAACTTTTCATCCATAAGATCACTCCATTCTGCATCTTGTATTAAATTATTAATTTTACGTGAGTTTAGTACCGAGACTCGTTTAGTTTCTTTATTCTCACATTTGGTGTCTGTATCTTCTAGACACCCAAAGAGTGAATAGTGATCCGATAGAGTTGTAGTAATCACAGCTGATTGTACGTTTTTTATTGATTTGTTTCTCCCAACAAACATATGATCTATACAAGATCTACTGTTGTTACTTAGGTCTTCTCTTGTAATCTCTCTCACAACACATTGCAGCCCATTACTTGACATAATGTCCATATATTTTGTTATTAGAGGAGTCTCTTTGATTATATCTATGTTAATGTCCCCGACCATAATTATCATTTGTTTTTTATTTATTTTTGTTAACATTTCGTCTAACTCTGTTAAAAAGTGGTTTACATTCTGACATGGTGGACGATAAATTGGCAGAAGAATAATTTGATGTTTTGCTGTCGTTAATTTACATTGCATTGTTTCGAAATAGTTTGTATTCATATGTTCAGTTGAACAACTTAACGTATCTTTGATATAGATGGCGATTCCGCCACCTCTCCCTTCCCGATTAAGAAAGAAGGAACTAAAACCATGAATATGATAAAAATTGATTTCACTATCAGTGATATTAGTTTCTACCAATACTATAATTTTTATATCACTTAATATATCGTTAATGGTTATAAGAAATTGGTTAAAATTTTTTCGCATTGAGCGTATATTCATGTATACCAAGGAAAAGGTGTTTTTTAAAAGAGTTTTTTCAATTTGATTAAAACTATCAAAAATGCAGTTTGATTTGTGTTCATTTATTAAGTTCATTTTGTATTTTATTTGTGTATAAATAATAAGAGAAATAGTGGAGATTTTAAATAGTTTTCGCTTTTGTTTTGATATTTTGATGTTTCGCTTTTGTATTTTTTATTAATTTAGTACGAATGTATGTGTTTATTTACTTTTTTTCTTTCTTTTCTTTATTTGATCTTTTCTATATCATCTTCATTTCTAACAACAACAACACTATCGTTCTCAATTTTACGGGCAAGTACTTCTCCTTTTTGCACCCAAACGAATTTCCACTTCACTTCTCTCGCTTTGTTTTTGGCCAACCATAGCAATCGACGATTTTTGCTCGTGAGTTCGTCATTCAAATAAATGTATTTGTTATTGTCATTGCTCTCTTCATTTATACCACTTGCTTCGATTCTGTGTCTTGTAATATGGTTCATTATTTATTTTTTCTTTCTTAGGGAGCAAAGCTCCACAATCACTTTATTTTTCCCTTTCGGGCGATATGCATCGTCAATGTCACTTTCAGTTATATCCACATTAATTTTTGTTGCTATTTTTTCACAATATCCATTGCACTCATGTTTTCGGTTTTTACATTGTTTATTTCAATATGTTTTTCTAACAATTTTTGTTCGAGATTATTTATTTTCATATCCATGTTATTTATTGTGTTCTGTCTTTCTTGCTGCTGTTTTTGTAATTCGACGACTTGAGCTGTGAGATTTGCAAAAGTTTGGTTCATCTCCGTTAGTGTTGATTGTTGGTTTTGTAATTGATTGCTAATAAATCCTAGTTGTGTTGTGATTTGTGTTATATTTTGCATCATCACTTGCATTGCATTGTTGGTATCAGAGATTGGTGGAATTAGCGTTTCTTTTTGGTTGTTGATTGGGGTTGAAGTTAAAACATTGTTTATCTGTCCAGATTTCTGATCGCTAATAGGGACACCTTGGCAAAAACGTTTATCTTTAAAAACTTCATCTTCGCCTTCTTCGCATTCTTTTCTATTTTTATCATCATCCGTATGCACAATTATATGATATGATGTATTTGAGCCCTTCCTCTCGCGACATTTGTGGCATCTCCAAGCTGCTTTTTTGGCGCTAGTCATTCCTCCGAAGGATGAGGTTTGGATAGTGCAGTAAGGCGAAAAATGATAACGAGAGTCACATTCACTGCATTTCATATGTTTTTCTTTATCATTAATTTCTTTTTGGCATTGCGAGCATTTAAAATTTTTGATTTTAGTATCCGATATATTGCTTTCAAATATTTTATTTCTCTCACAAATAATAATCGAAACGATATATTAGTGCGCTCAGTTCAATAAAACACATCCGTTCACAATGAAGGCAACTGACTGACTGACAATATGATATCATATCATATGAAAACTTTAAATTGGCCATATCTCCTTAAATATGCGTCCTAGAGCGAAAAGAAGGTTAATTCGTGACCACCCCCAAAAAATCAAAATTTTGATGAAAATTCTCAAAAAATCTAATTTTTCATATGAATAACTTAAATTGGCCATATCTCCTTAAATATGCGTCCTAGAGCGAAAAGAAGGTTAATTCGTGACCACCCCCCAAAACTCAAAATTTTGATGAAAATCCTCGAAAAATCAAATTTTTCATATGAAAAACTTAAATTGGCCATATCTCCTTAAATATGCGTCCTAGAGCGAAAAGAAGGTTAATTCGTGACCACCCCCCAAAAAATCAAAATTTTGATGAAAATCCTCAAAAAATCAAATTTTTTATATGAAAAACTTATATTGGCCATATCTCCTTAAATATGCGTCCTAGAGCGAAAAGAAGGTTAATTCGTGACCACCCCCCAAAAATCAAAATTTTAATGAAAATCCTCAAAAAAATCAAATTTTTCATATGAACAACTTAAATTGGCCTTATCTCCTTAAATATGCGTCCTAGAGCGAAAAGAAGGTTAATTCGTGACCACCCCCAAAAAATCAAAATTTTGATGAAAATTCTCAAAAAATCAAATTTTTCATATGAAAAAGTTAAATTGGCCATATCTCCTTAAATATGCGTCCTAGAGCGAAAAGAAGGTTAATTCGTGACCACCCCCAAAAAATCAAAATTTTGATGAAAATCCTCGAAAAATCAAATTTTTCATATGAAAAACTTAAATTGGTCATATCTCCTTAAATATGCGTCCTAGAGCGAAAAGAAGGTTAATCCGTGACCACCCCCCAAAAAATCAAAATTTTGATGAAAATCCTCAAAAAATCAAATTTTTTATATGAAAAACTTATATTGGCCATATCTCCTTAAATATGCGTCCTAGAGCGAAAAGAAGGTTAATTCGTGACCACCCCCCAAAAATCAAAATTTTAATGAAAATCCTCAAAAAAATCAAATTTGTCATATGAAAAACTTAAATTGGCCATATCTCCTTAAATATGCGTCCTAGAGCGAAAAGAAGGTTAATTCGTGACCCCCCCCCCCAAAAATTAAATTTTAATGAAAATCCTCAAAAAAATCAAATTTTTCATATGAAAAACTTAAATTGGCCATATCTCCTTAAGTATGCGTCCTAGAGCGAAAAGAAGGTTAATTCGTGACCACCCCCCCCAAAATCAAAATTTTAATGAAAATCCTCAAAAAATCAAATTTTTCATATGAAAAACTTAAATTGGCCATATCTCCTTAAATATGCGTCCTAGAGCGAAAAGAAGGTTAAGTCGTGACCACCCCCCAAAAATCAAAATTTTAATGAAAATCTTCAAAAAATCAAATTTTTCATATGAAAAACTTAAATTGGCCATATCTCCTTAAATATGCGTCCTAGAGCGAAAAGAAGGTTAATTCGTGACCACCCCCCAAATTCAAAATTTTGATGAAAATCCTCAAAAAATCTAATTTTTCATATGAAAAACTTAAATTGGCCATATCTCCTTAAATATGCGTCCTAGAGCGAAAAGAAGGTTAATTCGTGACCACCCCCAAAAAATCAAAATTTTGATGAAAATCCTCAAAAAAATCAAATTTTTCATATGAAAAACTTAAATTGGCTATATCTCCTTAAATATGCGTCCTAGAGCGAAAAGAAGGTTAATTCGTGACCACCCCCCAAAAATCAAAATTTTGATGAAAATCCTCAAAAAATCAAATTTTTTATATGAAAGACTTAAATTGGCCATATCTCCTTAAAAATGCGTCCTAGAGCGAAAAGAAGGTTAATTCGTGACCACCACCCAAAATTCAAAATTTTGATGAAAATCCTCGAAAAATCAAATTTTTCATATGAAAAACTTAAATTGGCCATATCTCCTTAAATATGCGTCCTAGAGCGAAAAGAAGGTTAATTCGTGACCACCCCCAAAAAATCAAAATTTTGATGAAAATCCTCAAAAAATCAAATTTTTTATATGAAAAACTTAAATTGGCCATATCTCCTTAAATATGCGTCCTAGAGCGAAAAGAAGGTTAATTCGTGACCACCCCCCAAAATTCAAAATTTTGATGAAAATCCTCGAAAAATCAAATTTTTTATATGAAAAACTTAAATTGGCCATATCTCCTTAAGTATGCGTCCTAGAGCGAAAAGAAGGTTAATTCGTGACCACCCCCCCCAAAATCAAAATTTTAATGAAAATCCTCAAAAAATCAAATTTTTCATATGAATAACTTAAATTGGCCATATCTCCTTAAATATGCGTCCTAGAGCGAAAAGAAGGTTAAGTCGTGACCACCCCCCAAAAATCAAAATTTTAATGAAAATCGTCAAAAAATCAAATTTTTCATATGAAAAACTTAAATTGGCCATATCTCCTTAAATATGCGTCCTAGAGCGAAAAGAAGGTTAATTCGTGACCACCCCCCAAATTCAAAATTTTGATGAAAATCCTCAAAAAATCTAATTTTTCATATGAAAAACTTAAATTGGCCATATCTCCTTAAATATGCGTCCTAGAGCGAAAAGAAGGTTAATTCGTGACCACCCCCAAAAAATCAAAATTTTGATGAAAATCCTCAAAAAAATCAATTTTTTCATATGAAAAACTTAAATTGGCTATATCTCCTTAAATATGCGTCCTAGAGCGAAAAGAAGGTTAATTCGTGACCACCCCCCAAAAATCAAAATTTTGATGAAAATCCTCAAAAAATCAAATTTTTTATATGAAAGACTTAAATTGGCCATATCTCCTTAAAAATGCGTCCTAGAGCGAAAAGAAGGTTAATTCGTGACCACCACCCAAAATTCAAAATTTTGATGAAAATCCTCGAAAAATCAAATTTTTCATATGAAAAACTTAAATTGGCCATATCTCCTTAAATATGCGTCCTAGAGCGAAAAGAAGGTTAATTCGTGACCACCCCCAAAAAATCAAAATTTTGATGAAAATCCTCAAAAAATCAAATTTTTTATATGAAAAACTTAAATTGGCCATATCTCCTTAAATATGCGTCCCAGAGCGAAAAGAAGGTTAATTCGTGACCACCCCCCAAAATTCAAAATTTTGATGAAAATCCTCGAAAAATCAAATTTTTCATATGAAAAACTTAAATTGGCCATATCTCCTTAAATATGCGTCCTAGAGCGAAAAGAAGGTTAATTCGTGACCACCCCCAAAAAATCAAAATTTTGATGAAAATCCTCGAAAAATCAATTTTTTCATATGTAAAACTTAAATTGGCCATATCTCCTTAAATATGCGTCCTAGAGCGAAAAGAAGGTTAATTCGTGACCACCCCCCAAAAATCACAATTTTAATGAAAATCCTCAAAAAATTAAATTTTTCATATGAACAACTTAAATTGGCCTTATCTCCTTAAATATGCGTCCTAGAGCGAAAAGAAGGTTAATTCGTGACCACCCCCCAAAATTCAAAATTTTGATGAAAATCCTCGAAAAATCAAATTTTTCATATGAAAAACTTAAATTGGCCATATCTCCTTAAATATGCGTCCTAGAGCGAAAAGAAGGTTAATTCGTGACCACCCCCCAAAAATCAAAATTTTAATGAAACTCCTCAAAAAATCTAATTTTTCATATGAAAAACTTAAATTGGCCATATCTCCTTAAATATGCGTCCTAGAGCGAAAAGAAGGTTAATTCGTGACCACCCCCCAAATTCAAAATTTTGATGAAAATCCTCGAAAAATCAAATTTTTCATATGAAAAACTTAAATTGGTCATATCTCCTTAAATATGCGTCCTAGAGCGAAAAGAAGGTTAATTCGTGACCACCCCCCAAAATTCAAAATTTTGATGAAAATCCTCGAAAAATGAAATTTTTCATATGAAAAACTTAAATTGGCCATATCTCCTTAAATATGCGTCCTAGAGCGAACAGAAGGTTAATTCGTGACCACCCCCCAAAAATCAAAATTTTAATGAAAATCCTCAAAAAATCAAATTTTTCATATGAAAAACTTAAATTGGCCATATCTCCTTAAATATGCGCCCTAGAGCGAAAAGAAGGTTAATTCGTGACCAACCCCCAAAAATCAAAATTTTGATGAAAATCCTCGAAAAATCAAATTTTTCATATGAACAACTTAAATTGGCCTTATCTCCTTAAATATGCGTCCTAGAGCGAAAAGAAGGTTAATTCGTGACCACCCCCCAAAATTCAAAATTTTGATGAAAATCCTCGAAAAATGAAATTTTTCATATGAAAAACTTAAATTGGCCATATCTCCTTAAATATGCGTCCTAGAGCGAACAGAAGGTTAATTCGTGACCACCCCCCAAAATTCAAAATTTTAATGAAAATCCTCAAAAAATCAAATTTTTCATATGAAAAACTTAAATTGGCCATATCTCCTTAAATATGCGTCCTAGAGCGAAAAGAAGGTTAATTCGTGACCACCCCCAAAACTCAAAATTTTGATGAAAATCCTCGAAAAATCAAATTTTTCATATGAAAAACTTAAACTGGCCATATCTCCTTAAATATGCGTCCTAGAGCGAAAAGAAGGTTAATTCGTGACCACCCCCAAAAAATCAAAATTTTGATGAAAATCCTCAAAAAATCAAATTTTTTATATGAAAAACTTAAATTGGCCATATCTCCTTAAATATGCGTCCTAGAGCGAAAAGAAGGTTAATTCGTGACCACCCCCCAAAATTCAAAATTTTGATGAAAATCCTCGAAAAATCAAATTTTTCATATGAAAAACTTAAATTGGCCATATCTCCTTAAATATGCGTCCTAGAGCGAAAAGAAGGTTAATTCGTGACCACCCCCCAAAAATCAAAATTTTAATGAAAATCCTCAAAAAATCAAATTTTTCATATGAAAAACTTAAATTGGCCATATCTCCTTAAATATGCGTCCTAGAGCGAAAAGAAGGTTAATTCGTGACCACCCCCAAAATTCAAAATTTTGATGAAAATCCTCGAAAAATCAAATTTTTCATATGAAAAACTTAAATTGGCCATATCTCCTTAAATATGCGTCCTAGAGCGAAAAGAAGGTTAATTCGTGACCACCCCCCAAAAATCAAAATTTTGATGAAAATCCTCAAAAAATCTTATTTTTCATATGAAAAACTTAAATTGGCCATATCTCCTTAAATATGCGTCCTAGAGCGAAAAGAAGGTTAATTCGTGACCACCCCCCAAAAATCAAAATTTTAATGAAAATCCTCAAAAAATCAAATTTTTCATATGAAAAACTTAAATTGGCCATATCTCCTTAAATATGCGTCCTAGAGCGAAAAGAAGGTTAATTCGTGACCACCACCCAAAATTCAAAATTTTGATGAAAATCCTCGAAAAATCAAATTTTTCATATGAAAAACTTAAATTGGCCATATCTCCTTAAATATGCGTCCTAGAGCGAAAAGAAGGTTAATTCGTGACCACCCCCCAAATTCAAAATTTTGATGAAAATCCTCAAAAAATCTAATTTTTCATATGAAAAACTTAAATTGGCCATATCTCCTTAAATATGCGTCCTAGAGCGAAAAGAAGGTTAATTCGTGACCACCCCCCAGATTAAAAATTTTGATGAAAATCCTCGAAAAATCAAATTTTTCATATGAAAAACTTAAATTGGCCATATCTCCTTAAATATCCTAGAGCTAAAAGAAGGTTAATTCGTGACCACCCCCCAAAATTCAAAATTTTGATGAAAATCCTCGAAAAATCAAATTTTTCATATGAAAAACTTAAATTGGCCATATCTCCTTAAATATGCGTCCTAGAGCGAAAAGAAGGTTAATTCGTGACCACCCCCCAAATTCAAAATTTTGATGAAAATCCTCGAAAAATCAAATTTTTCATATGAAAAACTTAAATTGGTCATATCTCCTTAAATATGCGTCCTAGAGCGAAAAGAAGGTTAATTCGTGACCACCCCCCAAAAATCACAATTTTGATGAAAATTCTCAAAAAATCTAATTTTTCATATGAAAAACTTAAATTGGCCATATCTCCTTAAATATGCGTCCTAGAGCGAAAAGAAGGTTAATTCGTGACCACCCCCCAAAAATCAAAATTTTAATGAAAATCCTCAAAAAATCAAATTTTTCATATGAAAAACTTAAATTGGCCATATCTCCTTAAATATGCGTCCTAGAGCGAAAAGAAGGTTAATTCGTGACCACCCCCCAAAATTCAAAATTTTGATGAAAATCCTCGATAAATCAAATTTTTTATATGAAAAACTTAAATTGGCCATATCTCCTTAAATATGCGTCCTAGAGCGAAAAGAAGGTTAATTCGTGACCACCCCCCACAAATCAAAATTTTAATGAAAATCCTCAAAAAAATCAAATTTTTCATATGAAAAACTTAAATTGGCCATATCTACTTAAATATGCGTCCTAGAGCGAAAAGAAGGTTAATTCGTGACCACCCCCCAAAATTCAAAATTTTGATGAAAATCCTCGAAAAATGAAATTTTTCATATGAAAAACTTAAATTGGCCATATCTCCTTAAATATGCGCCCTAGAGCGAACAGAAGGTTAATTCGTGACCACCCCCCAAAAATCAAAATTTTGATGAAAATCCTCAAAAAATCTAATTTTTCATATGAAAAACTTAAATTGGCCATATCTCCTTAAATATGCGTCCTAGAGCGAAAAGAAGGTTAATTCGTGACCACCCCCAAAACTCAAAATTTTGATGAAAATCCTCGAAAAATCAAATTTTTCATATGAAAAACTTAAACTGGCCATATCTCCTTAAATATGCGTCCTAGAGCGAAAAGAAGGTTAATTCGTGACCACCCCCAAAAAATCAAAATTTTGATGAAAATCCTCAAAAAATCAAATTTTTTATATGAAAAACTTAAATTGGCCATATCTCCTTAAATATGCGTCCTAGAGCGAAAAGAAGGTTAATTCGTGACCACCCCCCAAAATTCAAAATTTTGATGAAAATCCTCGAAAAATCAAATTTTTCATATGAAAAACTTAAATTGGCCATATCTCCTTAAATATGCGTCCTAGAGCGAAAAGAAGGTTAATTCGTGACCACCCCCCAAAAATCAAAATTTTAATGAAAATCCTCAAAAAATCAAATTTTTCATATGAAAAACTTAAATTGGCCATATCTCCTTAAATATGCGTCCTAGAGCGAAAAGAAGGTTAATTCGTGACCACCCCCAAAATTCAAAATTTTGATGAAAATCCTCGAAAAATCAAATTTTTCATATGAAAAACTTAAATTGGCCATATCTCCTTAAATATGCGTCCTAGAGCGAAAAGAAGGTTAATTCGTGACCACCCCCCAAATTCAAAATTTTGATGAAAATCCTCAAAAAATCAAATTTTTCATATGAAAAACTTAAATTGGCCATATCTCCTTAAATATGCGTCCTAGAGCGAAAAGAAGGTTAATTCGTTACCACCCCCAAAAAATCAAAATTTTGATGAAAATCCTCGAAAAATCAAATTTGTCATATGAAAAACTTAAATTGGCCATATCTCCTTAAATATGCGTCCTAGAGCGAAAAGAAGGTTAATTCGTGACCACCCCCCAGATTAAAAATTTTGATGAAAATCCTCGAAAAATCAAATTTTTCATATGAAAAACATAAATTGGCCATATCTCCTTAAATATGCGTCCTAGAGCTAAAAGAAGGTTAATTCGTGACCACCCCCCAAAATTCAAAATTTTGATGAAAATCCTCGAAAAATCAAATTTTTCATATGAAAAACTTAAATTGGCCATATCTCCTTAAATATGCGTCCTAGAGCGAAAAGAAGGTTAATTCGTGACCACCCCCCAAAATTCAAAATTTTGATGAAAATCCTCGAAAAATCAAATTTTTCATATGAAAAACTTAAATTGGCCATATCTCCTTAAATATGCGTCCTAGAGCGAAAAGAAGGTTAATTCGTGACCACCCCCCAAAATTCAAAATTTTAATGAAAATCCTCAAAAAATCAAATTTTTCATATGAAAAACTTAAATTGGCCATATCTCCTTAAATATGCGTCCTAGAGCGAAAAGAAGGTTAATTCGTGACCACCCCCCAAAATTCAAAATTTTTATGAAAATCCTCGAAAAATCAAATTTTTCATATGAAAAACTTAAATTGGCCATATCTCCTTAAATATGCGTCCTAGAGCGAAAAGAAGGTTAATTCGTGACCACCCCCCAAATTCAACATTTTGATGAAAATCCTCAAAAAATCAAATTTTTCATATGAAAAACTTAAATTGGCCATATCTCCTTAAATATGCGTCCTAGAGCGAAAAGAAGGTTAATTCGTGACCACCCCCCAAAATTCAAAATTTTGATGAAAATCCTCGAAAAATCAAATTTTTCATATGAAAAACTTAAATTGGCCATATCTCCTTAAATATGCGTCCTAGAGCGAAAAGAAGGTTAATTCGTGACCACCCCCCAAATTCAAAATTTTGATGAAAATCCTCAAAAAATCTAATTTTTCATATGAAAAACTTAAATTGGCCATATCTCCTTAAATATGCGTCCTAGAGCGAAAAGAAGGTTAATTCGTTACCACCCCCAAAAAATCAAAATTTTGATGAAAATCCTAGAAAAATCAAATTTGTCATATGAAAAACTTAAATTGGCCATATCTCCTTAAATATGGGTCCTAGAGCGAAAAGAAGGTTAATTCGTGACCACCCCCCAAAAATCAAAATTGTGATGAAAATCCTCGAAAAATCAAATTTTTCATATGAACAACTTAAATTGGCCATATCTCCTTAAATATGCGGAGATATGGCCCAAAAATCAAAATTTTGATGAAAATCCTCGAAAAATCAAATTTTTCATATGAACAACTTAAATTGGCCTTATCTCCTTAAATATGCGTCCTAGAGCGAAAAGAAGGTTAATTCGTGACCACCTCCCAAAATTCAAAATTTTGATGAAAATCCTCAAAAAATCTAATTTTTCATATGAAAAACTTAAATTGGCCATATCTCCTTAAATATGCGTCCTAGAGCGAAAAGAAGGTTAATTCGTGACCACCCCCCAAAATTCAAAATTTTGATGAAAATCCTCAAAAAAATAAAATTTTTCATATGAAAAACTTAAATTGGCCATATCTCCTTAAATATGCGTCCTAGAGCGAAAAGAAGGTTAATTCGTGACCACCCCCCAAAATTCAAAATTTTGATGAAAATCCTCGAAAAATGAAATTTTTCATATGAAAAACTTAAATTGGCCATATCTCCTTAAATATGCGTCCTAGAGCGAAAAGAAGGTTAATTCGTGACCACCTCCCAAATTCAAAATTTTGATGAAAATCCTCAAAAAATCTAATTTTTCATATGAAAAACTTAAATTGGCCATATCTCCTTAAATATGCGTCCTAGAGCGAAAAGAAGGTTAATTCGTGACCACCCCCCAAAATTCAAAATTTTGATGAAAATCCTCGAAAAATCAAATTTTTCATATGAAAAACTTAAATTGGCCATATCTCCTTAAATATGCGTCCTAGAGCGAAAAGAAGGTTAATTCGTGACCACCCCCCAAAATTCAAAATTTTAATGAAAATCCTCAAAAAATCAAATTTTTCATATGAAAAACTTAAATTGACCATATCTCCTTAAATATGCGTCCTAGAGCGAAAAGAAGGTTAATTCGTGACCACCCCCCAAAATTCAAAATTTTGATGAAAATCCTCGAAAAATCAAATTTTTCATATGAAAAACTTAAATTGGCCATATCTCCTTAAATATGCGTCCTAGAGCGAAAAGAAGGTTAATTCGTGACCACCCCCCAAATTAAAAATTTTGATGAAAATCCTCGAAAAATCAAATTTTTCATATGAAAAACTTAAATTGGCCATATCTCCTTAAATATGCGTCCTAGAGCGAAAAGAAGGTTAATTCGTGACCACCCCCCAAAAATCAAAATTTTAATGAAAATCCTCAAAAAAATAAAATTTTTCATATGAAAAACTTAAATTGGCCATATCTCCTTAAATATGCGTCCTAGAGCGAAAAGAAGGTTAATTCGTGACCACCCCCCAAAATTCAAAATTTTGATGAAAATCCTCGAAAAATGAAATTTTTCATATGAAAAACTTAAATTGGCCATATCTCCTTAAATATGCGTCCTAGAGCGAACAGAAGGTTAATTCGTGACCACCCCCCAAAAATCAAAATTTTGATGAAAATCCTCAAAAAATCTAATTTTTCATATGAAAAACTTAAATTGGCCATATCTCCTTAAATATGCGTCCTAGAGCGAAAAGAAGGTTAATTCGTGACCACCCCCAAAACTCAAAATTTTGATGAAAATCCTCGAAAAATCAAATTTTTCATATGAAAAACTTAAACTGGCCATAAATTAAATATGCGTCCTAGAGCGAAAAGAAGGTTAATTCGTGACCACCCCCAAAAAATCAAAATTTTGATGAAAATCCTCAAAAAATCAAATTTTTTATATGAAAAACTTAAATTGGCCATATCTCCTTAAATATGCGTCCTAGAGCGAAAAGAAGGTTAATTCGTGACCACCCCCCAAAATTCAAAATTTTGATGGAAATCCTCGAAAAATCAAATTTTTCATATGAAAAACTTAAATTGGCCATATCTCCTTAAATATGCGTCCTAGAGCGAAAAGAAGGTTAATTCGTGACCACCCCCCCAAAAATCAAAATTTTAATGAAAATCCTCAAAAAATCAAATTTTTCATATGAAAAACTTAAATTGGCCATATCTCCTTAAATATGCGTCCTAGAGCGAAAAGAAGGTTAATTCGTGACCACCCCCAAAATTCAAAATTTTGATGAAAATCCTCGAAAAATCAAATTTTTCATATGAAAAACTTAAATTGGCCATATCTCCTTAAATATGCGTCCTAGAGCGAAAAGAAGGTTAATTCGTGACCACCCCCCAAATTCAAAATTTTGATGAAAATCCTCAAAAAATCTAATTTTTCATATGAAAAACTTAAATTGGCCATATCTCCTTAAATATGCGTCCTAGAGCGAAAAGAAGGTTAATTCGTTACCACCCCAAAAAATCAAAATTTTGATGAAAATCCTCGAAAAATCAAATTTGTCATATGAAAAACTTAAATTGGCCATATCTCCTTAAATATGCGTCCTAGAGCGAAAAGAAGGTTAATTCGTGACCACCCCCCAGATTAAAAATTTTGATGAAAATCCTCGAAAAATCAAATTTTTCATATGAAAAACTTAAATTGGCCATATCTCCTTAAATATGCGTCCTAGAGCTAAAAGAAGGTTAATTCGTGACCACCCCCCAAAATTCAAAATTTTGATGAAAATCCTCGAAAAATCAAATTTTTCATATGAAAAACTTAAATTGGCCATATCTCCTTAAATATGCGTCCTAGAGCGAAAAGAAGGTTAATTCGTGACCACCCCCCAAAATTCAAAATTTTGATGAAAATCCTCGAAAAATCAAATTTTTCATATGAAAAACTTAAATTGGCCATATCTCCTTAAATATGCGTCCTAGAGCGAAAAGAAGGTTAATTCGTGACCACCCCCTTAAATTGGCCATATCTCCTTAAATATGCGTCCTAGAGCGAAAAGAAGGTTAATTCGTGACCACCCCCCAAAATTCAAAATTTTGATGAAAATCCTCGAAAAATCAAATTTTTCATATGAAAAACTTAAATTGGCCATATCTCCTTAAATATGCGTCCTAGAGCGAAAAGAAGGTTAATTCGTGACCACCCCCCAAATTCAACATTTTGATGAAAATCCTCAAAAAATCTAATTTTTCATATGAAAAACTTAAATTGGCCATATCTCCTTAAATATGCGTCCTAGAGCGAAAAGAAGGTTAATTCGTGACCACCCCCCAAATTAAAAATTTTGATGAAAATCCTCGAAAAATCAAATTTTTCATATGAAAAACTTAAATTGGCCATATCTCCTTAAATATGCGTCCTAGAGCGTAAAGAAGGTTAATTCGTGACCACCCCCCAAAATTCAAAATTTTGATGAAAATCCTCGAAAAATCAAATTTTTCATATGAAAAACTTAAATTGGCCATATCTCCTTAAATATGCGTCCTAGAGCGAAAAGAAGGTTAATTCGTGACCACCCCCCAAAATTCAAAATTTTGATGAATATCCTCAAAAAATCAAAATTTTCATATGAAAAACTTAAATTGGCCATATCTCCTTAAATATGCGTCCTAGAGCGAAAAGAAGGTTAATTCGTGACCACCCCCCAAAAATCAAAATTTTGATGAAAATCCTCGAAAAATCAAATTTTTCATATGAAAAACTTAAATTGGCCATATCTCCTTAAATATGCGTCCCAGAGCGAAAAGAAGGTTAATTCGTGACCACCCCCAAAAAATCAAAATTTTGATGAAAATCCTCAAAAAATCAAAATTTTCATATGAAAAACTTAAATTGGCCATATCTCCTTAAATATGCGTCCTAGAGCGAAAAGAAGGTTAATTCGTGACCACCCCCCAAAAATCAAAATTTTGATGAAAATCCTCGAAAAATCAAATTTTTCATATGAACAACTTAAATTGGCCTTATCTCCTTAAATATGCGTCCTAGAGCGAAAAGAAGGTTAATTCGTGACCACCCCCCAAAAATCAAAATTTTGATGAAAATTCTCAAAAAATCAATTTTTTTATATGAAAAACTTAAATTGGCCATATCTCCTTAAATATGCGTCCTAGAGCGAAAAGAAGGTTAATTCGTGACCACCCCCCAAAAATCAAAATTTTAATGAAAATCCTCAACAAATCAAATTTTTCATATGAAAAACTTAAATTGGCCTTATCTCCTTAAATATGCGTCCTAGAGCGAAAAGAAGGTTAATTCGTGACCACCCCCAAAAAATCAAAATTTTGATGAAAATCCTCAAAAAATCAAATTTTTCATATGAAAAAACTTAAATTGGCCATATCTCCTTAAATATGCGTCCTAGAGCGAAAAGAAGGTTAATTCGTGACCACCCCCAAAAAATCAAAATTTTGATGAAAATCCTCGAAAAATCAAATTTTTCATATGAAAAACTTAAATTGGCCATATCTCCTTACATATGCGTCCTAGAGCGAAAAGAAGGTTAATTCGTGACCACCCCCAAAAAATCAAAATTTTGATGAAAATCCTCAAAAAATCAAATTTTTCATATGAAAAAACTTAAATTGGCCATATCTCCTTAAATATGCGTCCTAGAGCGAAAAGAAGGTTAATTCGTGACCACCCCCCAAAAATCAAAATTTTAATGAAAATCCTCAAAAAAAATCAAATTTTTCATATGAAAAACTTAAATTGGCCATATCTCCTTAAATATGCGTCCTAGATCGAAAAGAAGGTTAATTCGTGACCACCCCCCAAAAATCAAAATTTTAATGAAAATCCTCAAAAAAATCAAATTTTTCATATGAAAAACTTAAATTGGCCATATCTCCTTAAATATGCGTCCTAGAGCGAAAAGAAGGTTAATTCGTGACCACCCCCAAAAAATCAAAATTTTGATGAAAATCCTCGAAAAATCAAATTTTTCATATGAAAAACTTAAATTGGCCATATCTCCTTACATATGCGTCCTAGAGCGAAAAGAAGGTTAATTCGTGACCACCCCCAAAAAATCAAAATTTTGATGAAAATCCTCGAAAAATCAAATTTTTCATATGAAAAACTTAAATTGGCCATATCTCCTTAAATATGCGTCCTAGAGCGAAAAGAAGGTTAATTCGTGACCACCCCCCAAAATTCAAAATTTTGATGAAAATCCTCAAAAAAATCAAATTTTTCATATGAAAAACTTAAATTGGCCATATCTCCTTAAATATGCGTCCTAGAGCGAAAAGAAGGTTAATTCGTGACCACCCCCAAAAATCAAAATTTTGATGAAAATCCTCAAAAAAATTAAATTTTTCATATGAAAAACTTAAATTGGCCATATCTCCTTAAATATGCGTCCTAGAGCGAAAAGAAGGTTAATTCGTGACCACCCCCAAAAAATCAAAATTTTGATGAAAATCCTCGAAAAATCAAATTTTTCATATGAAAAACTTAAATTGGCCATATCTCCTTAAATATGCGTCCTAGAGCGAAAAGAAGGTTAATTCGTGACCACCCCCCAAAATTCAAAATTTTGATGAAAATCCTCGAAAAATCAAATTTTTCATATGAAAAACTTAAATTGGCCATATCTCCTTAAATATGCGTCCTAGAGCGAAAAGAAGGTTAATTCGTGACCACCCCCAAAAAATCTAAATTTTGATGAAAATCCTCAAAAAAATCAAATTTTTCATATGAAAAACTTAAATTGGCCATATCTCCTTAAATATGCGTCCTAGAGCGAAAAGAAGGTTAATTCGTGACCACCCCCCAAAACTCAAAATTTTGATGAAAATCCTCGAAAAATCAAATTTTTCATATGAAAAACTTAAATTGGCCATATCTCCTTAAATATGCGTCCTAGAGCGAAAAGAAGGTTAATTCGTGACCACCCCCCAAAACTCAAAATTTTGATGAAAATCCTCGAAAAATAAAATTTTTCATATGAAAAACTTAAATTGGCCATATCTCCTTAAATATGCGTCCTAGAGCGAAAAGAAGGTTAATTCGTGACCACCCCCCAAAATTCAAAATTTTGATGAAAATCCTCGAAAAATCAAATTTTTCATATGAAAAACTTAAATTGGCCATATCTCCTTAAATATGCGTCCTAGAGCGAAAAGAAGGTTAATTCGTGACCACCCCCCAAAAATCAAAATTTTAATGAAAATCCTCAAAAAATCAAATTTTTCATATGAAAAACTTAAATTGGCCATATCTCCTTAAATATGCGTCCTAGAGCGAAAAGAAGGTTAATTCGTGACCACCCCCCAAAATTCAAAATTTTGATGAAAATCCTCAAAAAATCTAATTTTTCATATGAAAAACTTAAATTGGCCATATCTCCTTAAATATGCGTCCTAGAGCGAAAAGAAGGTTAATTCGCGACCACCCCCCAAAAATCAAAATTTTAATGAAAATCCTCAAAAAATCAAATTTTTCATATGAAAAACTTAAATTGGCCATATCTCCTTAAATATGCGTCCTAGAGCGAAAAGAAGGTTAATTCGTGACCACCCCCCAAAAAACAAAATTTTAATGAAAATCCTCAAAAAATCAAATTTTTCATATGAAAAACTTAAATTGGCCATATCTCCTTAAATATGCGCCCTAGAGCGAAAAGAAGGTTAATTCGTGACCACCCCCAAAATTCAAAATTTTGATGAAAATCCTCAAAAAATCTAATTTTTCATATGAAAAACTTAAATTGGCCATATCTCCTTAAAAAAAGGTTAATTCGTGACCACCCCCCAAAAATCAAAATTTTAATGAAAATCCTCAAAAATCAAATTTTTCATATGAAAAACTTAAATTGGCCATATCTCCTTAAATATGCGTCCTAGAGCGAAAAGAAGGTTAATTCGTGACCACCCCCAAAAAACGAAATTTTAATGAAAATCCTCAAAAAATCAAATTTTTCAAATGAAAAACTTAAATTGGCCATATCTCCTTAAATATGCGTCCTAGAGCGAAAAGAAGGTTAATTCGTGACCACCCCCCAAAATTCAAAATTTTGATGAAAATCCTCGAAAAATCAAATTTTTCATATGAAAAACTTAAATTGGCCATATCTCCTTAAATATGCGTCCTAGAGCGAAAAGAAGGTTAATTCGTGACCACCCCCCAAAAAACAAAATTTTAATGAAAATCCTCAAAAAATCAAATTTTTCATATGAAAAACTTAAATTGGCCATATCTCCTTAAATATGCGTCCTAGATCGAAAAGAAGGTTAATTCGTGACCACCCCCCAAAAATCAAAATTTTAATGAAAATCCTCAAAAAAATCAAATTTTTCATATGAAAAACTTAAATTGGCCATATCTCCTTAAATATGCGTCCTAGAGCGAAAAGAAGGTTAATTCGTGACCACCCCCAAAAAATCAAAATTTTGATGAAAATCCTCGAAAAATCAAATTTTTCATATGAAAAACTTAAATTGGCCATATCTCCTTACATATGCGTCCTAGAGCGAAAAGAAGGTTAATTCGTGACCACCCCCAAAAAATCAAAATTTTGATGAAAATCCTCGAAAAATCAAATTTTTCATATGAAAAACTTAAATTGGCCATATCTCCTTAAATATGCGTCCTAGAGCGAAAAGAAGGTTAATTCGTGACCACCCCCCAAAATTCAAAATTTTGATGAAAATCCTCAAAAAAATCAAATTTTTCATATGAAAAACTTAAATTGGCCATATCTCCTTAAATATGCGTCCTAGAGCGAAAAGAAGGTTAATTCGTGACCACCCCCAAAAATCAAAATTTTGATGAAAATCCTCAAAAAAATTAAATTTTTCATATGAAAAACTTAAATTGGCCATATCTCCTTAAATATGCGTCCTAGAGCGAAAAGAAGGTTAATTCGTGACCACCCCCAAAAAATCAAAATTTTGATGAAAATCCTCGAAAAATCAAATTTTTCATATGAAAAACTTAAATTGGCCATATCTCCTTAAATATGCGTCCTAGAGCGAAAAGAAGGTTAATTCGTGACCACCCCCCAAAATTCAAAATTTTGATGAAAATCCTCGAAAAATCAAATTTTTCATATGAAAAACTTAAATTGGCCATATCTCCTTAAATATGCGTCCTAGAGCGAAAAGAAGGTTAATTCGTGACCACCCCCAAAAAATCTAAATTTTGATGAAAATCCTCAAAAAAATCAAATTTTTCATATGAAAAACTTAAATTGGCCATATCTCCTTAAATATGCGTCCTAGAGCGAAAAGAAGGTTAATTCGTGACCACCCCCCAAAACTCAAAATTTTGATGAAAATCCTCGAAAAATCAAATTTTTCATATGAAAAACTTAAATTGGCCATATCTCCTTAAATATGCGTCCTAGAGCGAAAAGAAGGTTAATTCGTGACCACCCCCCAAAACTCAAAATTTTGATGAAAATCCTCGAAAAATAAAATTTTTCATATGAAAAACTTAAATTGGCCATATCTCCTTAAATATGCGTCCTAGAGCGAAAAGAAGGTTAATTCGTGACCACCCCCCAAAATTCAAAATTTTGATGAAAATCCTCGAAAAATCAAATTTTTCATATGAAAAACTTAAATTGGCCATATCTCCTTAAATATGCGTCCTAGAGCGAAAAGAAGGTTAATTCGTGACCACCCCCCAAAAATCAAAATTTTAATGAAAATCCTCAAAAAATCAAATTTTTCATATGAAAAACTTAAATTGGCCATATCTCCTTAAATATGCGTCCTAGAGCGAAAAGAAGGTTAATTCGTGACCACCCCCCAAAATTCAAAATTTTGATGAAAATCCTCAAAAAATCTAATTTTTCATATGAAAAACTTAAATTGGCCATATCTCCTTAAATATGCGTCCTAGAGCGAAAAGAAGGTTAATTCGCGACCACCCCCCAAAAATCAAAATTTTAATGAAAATCCTCAAAAAATCAAATTTTTCATATGAAAAACTTAAATTGGCCATATCTCCTTAAATATGCGTCCTAGAGCGAAAAGAAGGTTAATTCGTGACCACCCCCCAAAAAACAAAATTTTAATGAAAATCCTCAAAAAATCAAATTTTTCATATGAAAAACTTAAATTGGCCATATCTCCTTAAATATGCGCCCTAGAGCGAAAAGAAGGTTAATTCGTGACCACCCCCAAAATTCAAAATTTTGATGAAAATCCTCAAAAAATCTAATTTTTCATATGAAAAACTTAAATTGGCCATATCTCCTTAAAAAAAGGTTAATTCGTGACCACCCCCCAAAAATCAAAATTTTAATGAAAATCCTCAAAAATCAAATTTTTCATATGAAAAACTTAAATTGGCCATATCTCCTTAAATATGCGTCCTAGAGCGAAAAGAAGGTTAATTCGTGACCACCCCCAAAAAACGAAATTTTAATGAAAATCCTCAAAAAATCAAATTTTTCAAATGAAAAACTTAAATTGGCCATATCTCCTTAAATATGCGTCCTAGAGCGAAAAGAAGGTTAATTCGTGACCACCCCCCAAAATTCAAAATTTTGATGAAAATCCTCGAAAAATCAAATTTTTCATATGAAAAACTTAAATTGGCCATATCTCCTTAAATATGCGTCCTAGAGCGAAAAGAAGGTTAATTCGTGACCACCCCCCAAAAAACAAAATTTTAATGAAAATCCTCAAAAAATCAAATTTTTCATATGAAAAACTTAAATTGGCCATATCTCCTTAAATATGCGTCCTAGAGCGAAAAGAAGGTTAATTCGTGACCACCCCCCAAAATTCAAAATTTTGATGAAAATCCTCGAAAAATCAAATTTTTCATATGAAAAACTTAAATTGGCCATATCTCCTTAAATATGCGTTCTAGAGCGAAAAGAAGGTTGATTCGTGACCACCCCCCACATTCAAAATTTTGATGAAACCCTCAAAAAATCAAATTTTTCATATGAAAAACTTAAATTGGCCATATCTCCTTAAATATGCGTCCTAGAGCGAAAAGAAGGTTAATTCGTGACCACCCCCCAAAACTCAAAATTTTGATGAAAATCCTCGAAAAATAAAATTTTTCATATGAAAAACTTAAATTGGCCATATCTCCTTAAATATGCGTCCTAGAGCGAAAAGAAGGTTAATTCGTGACCACCCCCCAAAATTCAAAATTTTGATGAAAATCCTCGAAAAATCAAATTTTTCATATGAAAAACTTAAATTGGCCATATCTCCTTAAATATGCGTCCTAGAGCGAAAAGAAGGTTAATTCGTGACCACCCCCCAAAAATCAAAATTTTGATGAAAATCCTCAAAAAATCAAATTTTTCATATGAAAAACTTAAATTGGCCATATCTCCTTAAATATGCGTCCTAGAGCGAAAAGAAGGTTAATTCGTGACCACCCCCCAAAATTCAAAATTTTGATGAAAATCCTCAAAAAATCTAATTTTTCATATGAAAAACTTAAATTGGCCATATCTCCTTAAAAAAAGGTTAATTCGTGACCACCCCCCAAAAATCAAAATTTTAATGAAAATCCTCAAAAAATCAAATTTTTCATATGAAAAACTTAAATTGGCCATATCTCCTTAAATATGCGTCCTAGAGCGAAAAGAAGGTTAATTCGTGACCACCCCCAAAAAACAAAATTTTAATGAAAATCCTCAAAAAAATCAAATTTTTCAAATGAAAAACTTAAATTGGCCATATCTCCTTAAATATGCGTCCTAGAGCGAAAAGAAGGTTAATTCGTGACCTTAAATATGCGTCCTAGAGCGAAAAGAAGGTTAATTCGTGACCACCCCCCAAAAATCAAAATTTTAATGAAAATCCTCAAAAAATCAAATTTTTCATATGAAAAACTTAAATTGGCCATATCTCCTTAAATATGCGTCCTAGAGCGAAAAGAAGGTTAATTCGTGACCACCCCCCAAAATTCAAAATTTTGATAAAAATCCTCGAAAAATCAAATTTTTCATATGAAAAACTTAAATTGGCCATATCTCCTTAAATATGCGTCCTAGAGCGAAAAGAAGGTTAATTCGTGACCACCCCCCAAATTCAACATTTTGATGAAAATCCTCAAAAAATCTAATTTTTCATATGAAAAACTTAAATTGGCCATATCTCCTTAAATATGCGTCCTAGAGCGAAAAGAAGGTTAATTCGTGACCACCCCCCAAATTAAAAATTTTGATGAAAATCCTCGAAAAATCAAATTTTTCATATGAAAAACTTAAATTGGCCATATCTCCTTAAATATGCGTCCTAGAGCGTAAAGAAGGTTAATTCGTGACCACCCCCCAAAATTCAAAATTTTGATGAAAATCCTCGAAAAATCAAATTTTTCATATGAAAAACTTAAATTGGCCATATCTCCTTAAATATGCGTCCTAGAGCGAAAAGAAGGTTAATTCGTGACCACCCCCCAAAATTCAAAATTTTGATGAATATCCTCAAAAAATCAAAATTTTCATATGAAAAACTTAAATTGGCCATATCTCCTTAAATATGCGTCCTAGAGCGAAAAGAAGGTTAATTCGTGACCACCCCCCAAAAATCAAAATTTTGATGAAAATCCTCGAAAAATCAAATTTTTCATATGAAAAACTTAAATTGGCCATATCTCCTTAAATATGCGTCCCAGAGCGAAAAGAAGGTTAATTCGTGACCACCCCCAAAAAATCAAAATTTTGATGAAAATCCTCAAAAAATCAAAATTTTCATATGAAAAACTTAAATTGGCCATATCTCCTTAAATATGCGTCCTAGAGCGAAAAGAAGGTTAATTCGTGACCACCCCCCAAAAATCAAAATTTTGATGAAAATCCTCGAAAAATCAAATTTTTCATATGAACAACTTAAATTGGCCTTATCTCCTTAAATATGCGTCCTAGAGCGAAAAGAAGGTTAATTCGTGACCACCCCCCAAAAATCAAAATTTTGATGAAAATTCTCAAAAAATCAATTTTTTTATATGAAAAACTTAAATTGGCCATATCTCCTTAAATATGCGTCCTAGAGCGAAAAGAAGGTTAATTCGTGACCACCCCCCAAAAATCAAAATTTTAATGAAAATCCTCAACAAATCAAATTTTTCATATGAAAAACTTAAATTGGCCTTATCTCCTTAAATATGCGTCCTAGAGCGAAAAGAAGGTTAATTCGTGACCACCCCCAAAAAATCAAAATTTTGATGAAAATCCTCAAAAAATCAAATTTTTCATATGAAAAAACTTAAATTGGCCATATCTCCTTAAATATGCGTCCTAGAGCGAAAAGAAGGTTAATTCGTGACCACCCCCAAAAAATCAAAATTTTGATGAAAATCCTCGAAAAATCAAATTTTTCATATGAAAAACTTAAATTGGCCATATCTCCTTACATATGCGTCCTAGAGCGAAAAGAAGGTTAATTCGTGACCACCCCCAAAAAATCAAAATTTTGATGAAAATCCTCAAAAAATCAAATTTTTCATATGAAAAAACTTAAATTGGCCATATCTCCTTAAATATGCGTCCTAGAGCGAAAAGAAGGTTAATTCGTGACCACCCCCCAAAAATCAAAATTTTAATGAAAATCCTCAAAAAAAATCAAATTTTTCATATGAAAAACTTAAATTGGCCATATCTCCTTAAATATGCGTCCTAGATCGAAAAGAAGGTTAATTCGTGACCACCCCCCAAAAATCAAAATTTTAATGAAAATCCTCAAAAAAATCAAATTTTTCATATGAAAAACTTAAATTGGCCATATCTCCTTAAATATGCGTCCTAGAGCGAAAAGAAGGTTAATTCGTGACCACCCCCAAAAAATCAAAATTTTGATGAAAATCCTCGAAAAATCAAATTTTTCATATGAAAAACTTAAATTGGCCATATCTCCTTACATATGCGTCCTAGAGCGAAAAGAAGGTTAATTCGTGACCACCCCCAAAAAATCAAAATTTTGATGAAAATCCTCGAAAAATCAAATTTTTCATATGAAAAACTTAAATTGGCCATATCTCCTTAAATATGCGTCCTAGAGCGAAAAGAAGGTTAATTCGTGACCACCCCCCAAAATTCAAAATTTTGATGAAAATCCTCAAAAAAATCAAATTTTTCATATGAAAAACTTAAATTGGCCATATCTCCTTAAATATGCGTCCTAGAGCGAAAAGAAGGTTAATTCGTGACCACCCCCAAAAATCAAAATTTTGATGAAAATCCTCAAAAAAATTAAATTTTTCATATGAAAAACTTAAATTGGCCATATCTCCTTAAATATGCGTCCTAGAGCGAAAAGAAGGTTAATTCGTGACCACCCCCAAAAAATCTAAATTTTGATGAAAATCCTCAAAAAAATCAAATTTTTCATATGAAAAACTTAAATTGGCCATATCTCCTTAAATATGCGTCCTAGAGCGAAAAGAAGGTTAATTCGTGACCACCCCCCAAAACTCAAAATTTTGATGAAAATCCTCGAAAAATCAAATTTTTCATATGAAAAACTTAAATTGGCCATATCTCCTTAAATATGCGTCCTAGAGCGAAAAGAAGGTTAATTCGTGACCACCCCCCAAAACTCAAAATTTTGATGAAAATCCTCGAAAAATAAAATTTTTCATATGAAAAACTTAAATTGGCCATATCTCCTTAAATATGCGTCCTAGAGCGAAAAGAAGGTTAATTCGTGACCACCCCCCAAAATTCAAAATTTTGATGAAAATCCTCAAAAAAATCAAATTTTTCATATGAAAAACTTAAATTGGCCATATCTCCTTAAATATGCGTCCTAGAGCGAAAAGAAGGTTAATTCGTGACCACCCCCCAAAATTCAAAATTTTGATGAAAATCCTCGAAAAATCAAATTTTTCATATGAAAAACTTAAATTGGCCATATCTCCTTAAATATGCGTCCTAGAGCGAAAAGAAGGTTAATTCGTGACCACCCCCAAAAAATCTAAATTTTGATGAAAATCCTCAAAAAAATCAAATTTTTCATATGAAAAACTTAAATTGGCCATATCTCCTTAAATATGCGTCCTAGAGCGAAAAGAAGGTTAATTCGTGACCACCCCCCAAAACTCAAAATTTTGATGAAAATCCTCGAAAAATCAAATTTTTCATATGAAAAACTTAAATTGGCCATATCTCCTTAAATATGCGTCCTAGAGCGAAAAGAAGGTTAATTCGTGACCACCCCCCAAAACTCAAAATTTTGATGAAAATCCTCGAAAAATAAAATTTTTCATATGAAAAACTTAAATTGGCCATATCTCCTTAAATATGCGTCCTAGAGCGAAAAGAAGGTTAATTCGTGACCACCCCCCAAAATTCAAAATTTTGATGAAAATCCTCGAAAAATCAAATTTTTCATATGAAAAACTTAAATTGGCCATATCTCCTTAAATATGCGTCCTAGAGCGAAAAGAAGGTTAATTCGTGACCACCCCCCAAAAATCAAAATTTTAATGAAAATCCTCAAAAAATCAAATTTTTCATATGAAAAACTTAAATTGGCCATATCTCCTTAAATATGCGTCCTAGAGCGAAAAGAAGGTTAATTCGTGACCACCCCCCAAAATTCAAAATTTTGATGAAAATCCTCAAAAAATCTAATTTTTCATATGAAAAACTTAAATTGGCCATATCTCCTTAAATATGCGTCCTAGAGCGAAAAGAAGGTTAATTCGCGACCACCCCCCAAAAATCAAAATTTTAATGAAAATCCTCAAAAAATCAAATTTTTCATATGAAAAACTTAAATTGGCCATATCTCCTTAAATATGCGTCCTAGAGCGAAAAGAAGGTTAATTCGTGACCACCCCCCAAAAAACAAAATTTTAATGAAAATCCTCAAAAAATCAAATTTTTCATATGAAAAACTTAAATTGGCCATATCTCCTTAAATATGCGCCCTAGAGCGAAAAGAAGGTTAATTCGTGACCACCCCCAAAATTCAAAATTTTGATGAAAATCCTCAAAAAATCTAATTTTTCATATGAAAAACTTAAATTGGCCATATCTCCTTAAAAAAAGGTTAATTCGTGACCACCCCCCAAAAATCAAAATTTTAATGAAAATCCTCAAAAATCAAATTTTTCATATGAAAAACTTAAATTGGCCATATCTCCTTAAATATGCGTCCTAGAGCGAAAAGAAGGTTAATTCGTGACCACCCCCAAAAAACGAAATTTTAATGAAAATCCTCAAAAAATCAAATTTTTCAAATGAAAAACTTAAATTGGCCATATCTCCTTAAATATGCGTCCTAGAGCGAAAAGAAGGTTAATTCGTGACCACCCCCCAAAATTCAAAATTTTGATGAAAATCCTCGAAAAATCAAATTTTTCATATGAAAAACTTAAATTGGCCATATCTCCTTAAATATGCGTCCTAGAGCGAAAAGAAGGTTAATTCGTGACCACCCCCCAAAAAACAAAATTTTAATGAAAATCCTCAAAAAATCAAATTTTTCATATGAAAAACTTAAATTGGCCATATCTCCTTAAATATGCGTCCTAGATCGAAAAGAAGGTTAATTCGTGACCACCCCCCAAAAATCAAAATTTTAATGAAAATCCTGAAAAAAATCAAATTTTTCATATGAAAAACTTAAATTGGCCATATCTCCTTAAATATGCGTCCTAGAGCGAAAAGAAGGTTAATTCGTGACCACCCCCAAAAAATCAAAATTTTGATGAAAATCCTCGAAAAATCAAATTTTTCATATGAAAAACTTAAATTGGCCATATCTCCTTACATATGCGTCCTAGAGCGAAAAGAAGGTTAATTCGTGACCACCCCCAAAAAATCAAAATTTTGATGAAAATCCTCGAAAAATCAAATTTTTCATATGAAAAACTTAAATTGGCCATATCTCCTTAAATATGCGTCCTAGAGCGAAAAGAAGGTTAATTCGTGACCACCCCCCAAAATTCAAAATTTTGATGAAAATCCTCAAAAAAATCAAATTTTTCATATGAAAAACTTAAATTGGCCATATCTCCTTAAATATGCGTCCTAGAGCGAAAAGAAGGTTAATTCGTGACCACCCCCAAAAATCAAAATTTTGATGAAAATCCTCAAAAAAATTAAATTTTTCATATGAAAAACTTAAATTGGCCATATCTCCTTAAATATGCGTCCTAGAGCGAAAAGAAGGTTAATTCGTGACCACCCCCAAAAAATCAAAATTTTGATGAAAATCCTCGAAAAATCAAATTTTTCATATGAAAAACTTAAATTGGCCATATCTCCTTAAATATGCGTCCTAGAGCGAAAAGAAGGTTAATTCGTGACCACCCCCCAAAATTCAAAATTTTGATGAAAATCCTCGAAAAATCAAATTTTTCATATGAAAAACTTAAATTGGCCATATCTCCTTAAATATGCGTCCTAGAGCGAAAAGAAGGTTAATTCGTGACCACCCCCAAAAAATCTAAATTTTGATGAAAATCCTCAAAAAAATCAAATTTTTCATATGAAAAACTTAAATTGGCCATATCTCCTTAAATATGCGTCCTAGAGCGAAAAGAAGGTTAATTCGTGACCACCCCCCAAAACTCAAAATTTTGATGAAAATCCTCGAAAAATCAAATTTTTCATATGAAAAACTTAAATTGGCCATATCTCCTTAAATATGCGTCCTAGAGCGAAAAGAAGGTTAATTCGTGACCACCCCCCAAAACTCAAAATTTTGATGAAAATCCTCGAAAAATAAAATTTTTCATATGAAAAACTTAAATTGGCCATATCTCCTTAAATATGCGTCCTAGAGCGAAAAGAAGGTTAATTCGTGACCACCCCCCAAAATTCAAAATTTTGATGAAAATCCTCGAAAAATCAAATTTTTCATATGAAAAACTTAAATTGGCCATATCTCCTTAAATATGCGTCCTAGAGCGAAAAGAAGGTTAATTCGTGACCACCCCCCAAAAATCAAAATTTTAATGAAAATCCTCAAAAAATCAAATTTTTCATATGAAAAACTTAAATTGGCCATATCTCCTTAAATATGCGTCCTAGAGCGAAAAGAAGGTTAATTCGTGACCACCCCCCAAAATTCAAAATTTTGATGAAAATCCTCAAAAAATCTAATTTTTCATATGAAAAACTTAAATTGGCCATATCTCCTTAAATATGCGTCCTAGAGCGAAAAGAAGGTTAATTCGCGACCACCCCCCAAAAATCAAAATTTTAATGAAAATCCTCAAAAAATCAAATTTTTCATATGAAAAACTTAAATTGGCCATATCTCCTTAAATATGCGTCCTAGAGCGAAAAGAAGGTTAATTCGTGACCACCCCCCAAAAAACAAAATTTTAATGAAAATCCTCAAAAAATCAAATTTTTCATATGAAAAACTTAAATTGGCCATATCTCCTTAAATATGCGCCCTAGAGCGAAAAGAAGGTTAATTCGTGACCACCCCCAAAATTCAAAATTTTGATGAAAATCCTCAAAAAATCTAATTTTTCATATGAAAAACTTAAATTGGCCATATCTCCTTAAAAAAAGGTTAATTCGTGACCACCCCCCAAAAATCAAAATTTTAATGAAAATCCTCAAAAATCAAATTTTTCATATGAAAAACTTAAATTGGCCATATCTCCTTAAATATGCGTCCTAGAGCGAAAAGAAGGTTAATTCGTGACCACCCCCAAAAAACGAAATTTTAATGAAAATCCTCAAAAAATCTAATTTTTCAAATGAAAAACTTAAATTGGCCATATCTCCTTAAATATGCGTCCTAGAGCGAAAAGAAGGTTAATTCGTGACCACCCCCCAAAATTCAAAATTTTGATGAAAATCCTCGAAAAATCAAATTTTTCATATGAAAAACTTAAATTGGCCATATCTCCTTAAATATGCGTCCTAGAGCGAAAAGAAGGTTAATTCGTGACCACCCCCCAAAAAACAAAATTTTAATGAAAATCCTCAAAAAATCAAATTTTTCATATGAAAAACTTAAATTGGCCATATCTCCTTAAATATGCGTCCTAGAGCGAAAAGAAGGTTAATTCGTGACCACCCCCCAAAATTCAAAATTTTGATGAAAATCCTCGAAAAATCAAATTTTTCATATGAAAAACTTAAATTGGCCATATCTCCTTAAATATGCGTTCTAGAGCGAAAAGAAGGTTGATTCGTGACCACCCCCCACATTCAAAATTTTGATGAAACCCTCAAAAAATCAAATTTTTCATATGAAAAACTTAAATTGGCCATATCTCCTTAAATATGCGTCCTAGAGCGAAAAGAAGGTTAATTCGTGACCACCCCCCAAAACTCAAAATTTTGATGAAAATCCTCGAAAAATAAAATTTTTCATATGAAAAACTTAAATTGGCCATATCTCCTTAAATATGCGTCCTAGAGCGAAAAGAAGGTTAATTCGTGACCACCCCCCAAAATTCAAAATTTTGATGAAAATCCTCGAAAAATCAAATTTTTCATATGAAAAACTTAAATTGGCCATATCTCCTTAAATATGCGTCCTAGAGCGAAAAGAAGGTTAATTCGTGACCACCCCCCAAAAATCAAAATTTTGATGAAAATCCTCAAAAAATCAAATTTTTCATATGAAAAACTTAAATTGGCCATATCTCCTTAAATATGCGTCCTAGAGCGAAAAGAAGGTTAATTCGTGACCACCCCCCAAAATTCAAAATTTTGATGAAAATCCTCAAAAAATCTAATTTTTCATATGAAAAACTTAAATTGGCCATATCTCCTTAAAAAAAGGTTAATTCGTGACCACCCCCCAAAAATCAAAATTTTAATGAAAATCCTCAAAAAATCAAATTTTTCATATGAAAAACTTAAATTGGCCATATCTCCTTAAATATGCGTCCTAGAGCGAAAAGAAGGTTAATTCGTGACCACCCCCAAAAAACAAAATTTTAATGAAAATCCTCAAAAAAATCAAATTTTTCAAATGAAAAACTTAAATTGGCCATATCTCCTTAAATATGCGTCCTAGAGCGAAAAGAAGGTTAATTCGTGACCTTAAATATGCGTCCTAGAGCGAAAAGAAGGTTAATTCGTGACCACCCCCCAAAAAACAAAATTTTAATGAAAATCCTCAAAAAATCAAATTTTTCATATGAAAAACTTAAATTGGCCATATCTCCTTAAATATGCGTCCTAGAGCGAAAAGAAGGTTAATTCGTGACCACCCCCCAAAATTCAAAATTTTGATGAAAATCCTCGAAAAATCAAATTTTTCATATGAAAAACTTAAATTGGCCATATCTCCTTAAATATGCGTTCTAGAGCGAAAAGAAGGTTAATTCGTGACCACCCCCCAAATTCAAAATTTTGATGAAACCCTCAAAAAATCAAATTTTTCATATGAAAAACTTAAATTGGCCATATCTCCTTAAATATGCGTCCTAGAGCGAAAAGAAGGTTAATTCGTGACCACCCCCCAAAAATCAAAATTTTGATGAAAATCCTCAAAAAATCTAATTTTTCATATGAAAAACTTAAATTGGCCATATCTCCTTAAATATGCGTCCTAGAGCGAAAAGAAGGTTAATTCGTGACCACCCCCAAAAAATCAAAATTTTGATGAAAACCCTCAAAAAATCAAATTTTTTATATGAAAAACTTAAATTGGCCATATCTCCTTAAATATGCGTCCTAGAGCGAAAAGAAGGTTAATTCGTGACCACCCCCCAAAACTCAAAATTTTGATGAAAATCCTGGAAAAATCAAATTTTTCATATGAAAAACTTAAATTGGCCATATCTCCTTAAATATGCGTCCTAGAGAAAAAAGAAGGTTAATTCGTGACCACCCCCCAAATTCAAAATTTTGATGAAAATCTTCAAAAATCTAATTTTTCATATGAAAAACTTAAATTGGCCATATCTCCTTAAATATGCGTCCTAGAGCGAAAAGAAGGTTAATTCGCGACCACCCCCCAAAAATCAAAATTTTAATGAAAATCCTCAAAAAATCAAATTTTTCATATGAAAAACTTAAATTGGCCATATCTCCTTAAATATGCGTCCTAGAGCGAAAAGAAGGTTAATTCGTGACCACCCCCCAAAAAACAAAATTTTAATGAAAATCCTCAAAAAATCAAATTTTTCATATGAAAAACTTAAATTGGCCATATCTCCTTAAATATGCGCCCTAGAGCGAAAAGAAGGTTAATTCGTGACCACCCCCAAAATTCAAAATTTTGATGAAAATCCTCAAAAAATCTAATTTTTCATATGAAAAACTTAAATTGGCCATATCTCCTTAAAAAAAGGTTAATTCGTGACCACCCCCCAAAAATCAAAATTTTAATGAAAATCCTCAAAAAATCAAATTTTTCATATGAAAAACTTAAATTGGCCATATCTCCTTAAATATGCGTCCTAGAGCGAAAAGAAGGTTAATTCGTGACCACCCCCAAAAAACGAAATTTTAATGAAAATCCTCAAAAAATCAAATTTTTCAAATGAAAAACTTAAATTGGCCATATCTCCTTAAATATGCGTCCTAGAGCGAAAAGAAGGTTAATTCGTGACCACCCCCCAAAATTCAAAATTTTGATGAAAATCCTCGAAAAATCAAATTTTTCATATGAAAAACTTAAATTGGCCATATCTCCTTAAATATGCGTCCTAGAGCGAAAAGAAGGTTAATTCGTGACCACCCCCCAAAAAACAAAATTTTAATGAAAATCCTCAAAAAATCAAATTTTTCATATGAAAAACTTAAATTGGCCATATCTCCTTAAATATGCGTCCTAGAGCGAAAAGAAGGTTAATTCGTGACCACCCCCCAAAATTTAAAATTTTGATGAAAATCCTCGAAAAATCAAATTTTTCATATGAAAAACTTAAATTGGCCATATCTCCTTAAATATGCGTTCTAGAGCGAAAAGAAGGTTAATTCGTGACCACCCCCCACATTCAAAATTTTGATGAAACCCTCAAAAAATCAAATTTTTCATATGAAAAACTTAAATTGGCCATATCTCCTTAAATATGCGTCCTAGAGCGAAAAGAAGGTTAATTCGTGACCACCCCCAAAAAATCAAAATTTTGATGAAAATCCTCAAAAAAATCAAATTTTTCATATGAAAAACTTAAATTGGCCATATCTCCTTAAATATGCGTCCTAGAGCGAAAAGAAGGTTAATTCGTGACCACCCCCAAAAATCAAAATTTTGATGAAAATCCTCAAAAAAATCAAATTTTTCATATGAAAAACTTAAATTGGCCATATCTCCTTAAATATGCGTCCTAGAGCGAAAAGAAGGTTAATTCGTGACCACCCCCAAAAAATCAAAATTTTGATGAAAATCCTCGAAAAATCAAATTTTTCATATGAAAAACTTAAATTGGCCATATCTCCTTAAATATGCGTCCTAGAGCGAAAAGAAGGTTAATTCGTGACCACCCCCCAAAATTCAAAATTTTGATGAAAATCCTCGAAAAATCAAATTTTTCATATGAAAAACTTAAATTGGCCATATCTCCTTAAATATGCGTCCTAGAGCGAAAAGAAGGTTAATTCGTGACCACCCCCAAAAAATCTAAATTTTGATGAAAATCCTCAAAAAAATCAAATTTTTCATATGAAAAACTTAAATTGGCCATATCTCCTTAAATATGCGTCCTAGAGCGAAAAGAAGGTTAATTCGTGACCACCCCCCAAAACTCAAAATTTTGATGAAAATCCTCGAAAAATCAAATTTTTCATATGAAAAACTTAAATTGGCCATATCTCCTTAAATATGCGTCCTAGAGCGAAAAGAAGGTTAATTCGTGACCACCCCCCAAAACTCAAAATTTTGATGAAAATCCTCGAAAAATAAAATTTTTCATATGAAAAACTTAAATTGGCCATATCTCCTTAAATATGCGTCCTAGAGCGAAAAGAAGGTTAATTCGTGACCACCCCCCAAAATTCAAAATTTTGATGAAAATCCTCGAAAAATCAAATTTTTCATATGAAAAACTTAAATTGGCCATATCTCCTTAAATATGCGTCCTAGAGCGAAAAGAAGGTTAATTCGTGACCACCCCCCAAAAATCAAAATTTTAATGAAAATCCTCAAAAAATCAAATTTTTCATATGAAAAACTTAAATTGGCCATATCTCCTTAAATATGCGTCCTAGAGCGAAAAGAAGGTTAATTCGTGACCACCCCCCAAAATTCAAAATTTTGATGAAAATCCTCAAAAAATCTAATTTTTCATATGAAAAACTTAAATTGGCCATATCTCCTTAAATATGCGTCCTAGAGCGAAAAGAAGGTTAATTCGTGACCACCCCCCAAAAATCAAAATTTTAATGAAAATCCTCAAAAAATCAAATTTTTCATATGAAAAACTTAAATTGGCCATATCTCCTTAAATATGCGTCCTAGAGCGAAAAGAAGGTTAATTCGTGACCACCCCCCAAAATTCAAAATTTTGATGAAAATCCTCAAAAAATCTAATTTTTCATATGAAAAACTTAAATTGGCCATATCTCCTTAAATATGCGTCCTAGAGCGAAAAGAAGGTTAATTCGCGACCACCCCCCAAAAATCAAAATTTTAATGAAAATCCTCAAAAAATCAAATTTTTCATATGAAAAACTTAAATTGGCCATATCTCCTTAAATATGCGTCCTAGAGCGAAAAGAAGGTTAATTCGTGACCACCCCCCAAAAAACAAAATTTTAATGAAAATCCTCAAAAAATCAAATTTTTCATATGAAAAACTTAAATTGGCCATATCTCCTTAAATATGCGCCCTAGAGCGAAAAGAAGGTTAATTCGTGACCACCCCCAAAATTCAAAATTTTGATGAAAATCCTCAAAAAATCTAATTTTTCATATGAAAAACTTAAATTGGCCATATCTCCTTAAAAAAAGGTTAATTCGTGACCACCCCCCAAAAATCAAAATTTTAATGAAAATCCTCAAAAAATCAAATTTTTCATATGAAAAACTTAAATTGGCCATATCTCCTTAAATATGCGTCCTAGAGCGAAAAGAAGGTTAATTCGTGACCACCCCCAAAAAACGAAATTTTAATGAAAATCCTCAAAAAATCAAATTTTTCAAATGAAAAACTTAAATTGGCCATATCTCCTTAAATATGCGTCCTAGAGCGAAAAGAAGGTTAATTCGTGACCACCCCCCAAAATTCAAAATTTTGATGAAAATCCTCGAAAAATCAAATTTTTCATATGAAAAACTTAAATTGGCCATATCTCCTTAAATATGCGTCCTAGAGCGAAAAGAAGGTTAATTCGTGACCACCCCCCAAAAAACAAAATTTTAATGAAAATCCTCAAAAAATCAAATTTTTCATATGAAAAACTTAAATTGGCCATATCTCCTTAAATATGCGTCCTAGAGCGAAAAGAAGGTTAATTCGTGACCACCCCCCAAAATTTAAAATTTTGATGAAAATCCTCGAAAAATCAAATTTTTCATATGAAAAACTTAAATTGGCCATATCTCCTTAAATATGCGTTCTAGAGCGAAAAGAAGGTTAATTCGTGACCACCCCCCACATTCAAAATTTTGATGAAACCCTCAAAAAATCAAATTTTTCATATGAAAAACTTAAATTGGCCATATCTCCTTAAATATGCGTCCTAGAGCGAAAAGAAGGTTAATTCGTGACCACCCCCCAAAACTCAAAATTTTAATGAAAATCCTCAAAAAAATCAAATTTTTCATATGAAAAACTTAAATTGGCCATATCTCCTTAAATATGCGTCCTATAGCGAAAAGAAGGTTAATTCGTGACCACCCCCCAAAATTCAAAATTTTGATGAAAATCCTCAAAAAATCTAATTTTTCATATGAAAAACTTAAATTGGCCATATCTCCTTAAATATGCGTCCTAGAGCGAAAAGAAGGTTAATTCGCGACCACCCCCCAAAAATCAAAATTTTAATGAAAATCCTCAAAAAATCAAATTTTTCATATGAAAAACTTAAATTGGCCATATCTCCTTAAATATGCGTCCTAGAGCGAAAAGAAGGTTAATTCGTGACCACCCCCCAAAACTCAAAATTTTGATGAAAATCCTCGAAAAATCAAATTTTTCATATGAAAAACTTAAATTGGCCATATCTCCTTAAATATGCGTCCTAGAGCGAAAAGAAGGTTAATTCGTGACCACCACCAAAAAATCAAAATTTTGATGAAAATCCTCAAAAAATCAAAATTTTCATATGAAAAACTTAAATTGGCCATATCTCCTTAAATATGCGTCCTAGAGCGAAAAGAAGGTTAATTCGTGACCACCCCCCAAATTCAAAATTTTGATGAAAATCCTCGAAAAATCAAATTTTTCATATGAAAAACTTAAATTGGCCATATCTCCTTAAATATGCGTCCTAGAGCGAAAAGAAGGTTAATTCGTGACCACCCCCAAAAAATCAAAATTTTGATGAAAATCCTCAAAAAAATCTAATTTTTCATATGAAAAACTTAAATTGGCCATATCTCCTTAAATATGCGTCCTAGAGCGAAAAGAAGGTTAATTCGTGACTACCCCCCAAAAATCAAAATTTTAATGAAAATCCTCAAAAAATCAAATTTTTCATATGAAAAACTTAAATTCGCCATATCTCCTTAAATATGCGTCCTAGAGCGAAAAGAAGGTTAATTCGTGACCATCCCCAAAAATTCAAAATTTTGATGAAAATCCTCGAAAAATCAAATTTTTCATATGAAAAACTTAAATTGGCCATATCTCCTTAAATATGCGTCCTAGAGCGAAAAGAAGGTTAATTCTTGACCACCCCCCAAAACTCAAAATTTTGATGAAAATCCTCAAAAAATCTAATTTTTCATATGAAAAACTTAAATTGGCCATATCTCCTTAAATATGCGTCCTAGAGCGAAAAGAAGGTTAAATCTTCTTAAATATGCGTCCTAGATTCGTGACCACCCCCAAAAAATCAAAATTTTGATGAAAATCCTCAAAAAAATCAAATTTTTCATATGAAAAACTTAAATTGGCCATATCTCCTTAAATATGCGTCCTAGAGCGAAAAGAAGGTTAATTCATGACCACCCCCCAAATTCAACATTTTGATGAAAATCCTCGAAAAATCAAATTTTTCATATGAAAAACTTAAATTGGCCATATCTCCTTAAATATGAGTCCTAGAGCAAAATGAAGGTTAATTCGTGACCACCCCCAAAAATCAAAATTTTAATGAAAATCCTCAAAAAAATCAAATTTTTCATATGAAAAACTTAAATTGGCCATATCTCCTTAAATATGCGTCCTAGAGCGAAAAGAAGGTTAATTCGTGACCACCCCCAAAAAATCAAAATTTTGATGAAAATCCTCGAAAAATCAAATTTTTCATATGAAAAACTTAAATTGGCCATATCTCCTTAAATATGCGTCCTAGAGCGAAAAGAAGGTTAATTCGTGACCACCCCCCAAAATTCAAAATTTTGATGAAAACCTCGAAAAATCAAATTTTTCATATGAAAAACTTAAATTCGCCATATCTCCTTAAATATGCGTCCTAGAGCGAAAAGAAGGTTAATTCGTGACCACCCCCCAAAAATCAAAATTTTAATGAAAATCCTCGAAAAAATCAAAATTTTGATGAAAATCCTCGAAAAATCAAATTTTTCATATGAACAACTTAAATTGGCCATATCTCCTTAGATATGCGTCCTAGAGCGAAAAGAAGGTTAATTCGTGACCACCCCCAAAAAATCAAAATTTTGATGAGAATTCTCAAAAAATCAAATTTTTCATATGAAAAACTTAAATTGGCCATATCTCCTTAAATATGCGTCCTAAAGCGAAAAGAAGGTTAATTCGTGACCACCCCCCAAAAATCAAAATTTTAATGAAAATCCTCAAAAAAATCAAATTTTTCATATGAAAAACTTAAATTGGCCATATCTCCTTAAATATGCGTCCTAGAGCGAAAAGAAGGTTAATTCGTGACCACCCCCCAAAAATCAAAATTTTAATGAAAATCCTCAAAAAATCAAATTTTTCATATGAAAAACTTAAATTGACCATATTTCCTTAAATATGCGTCCTAGAGCGAAAAGAAGGTTAATTCGTGACCACCCCCCAAAATTCAAAATTTTGATGAAAACCTCGAAAAATCAAATTTTTCATATGAAAAACTTAAATTCGCCATATCTCCTTAAATATGCGTCCTAGAGCGAAAAGAAGGTTAATTCGTGACCACCCCCCAAAAATCAAAATTTTAATGAAAATCCTCGAAAAATCAAATTTTTCATATGAAAAACTTAAATTGGCCATATCTCCTTAAATATGCGTCCTAGAGCGAAAAGAAGGTTAATTCGTGACCACCCCCCAAAATTCAAAATTTTGATGAAAATCCTCGAAAAATCACATTTTTCATATGAAAAACTTAAATTGGCCATATCTCCTTAAATATGCGTCCTAGAGCGAAAAGAAGGTTAATTCGTGACCACCCCCCAAAAATCAAAATTTTAATGAAAATCCTCAAAAAAATCAAATTTTTCTTATGAACAACTTAAATTGGCCTTATCTCCTTAAATATGCGTCCTAGAGCGAAAAGAAGGTTAATTCGTGACCACCCCCCAAAAATCACAATTTTGATGAAAATCCTCGAAAAATCAAATTTTTCATATGAAAAACTTAAATTGGCCATATCTCCTTAGATATGCGTCCTAGAGCGAAAAGAAGGTTAATTCGTGACCACCCCCAAAAAATCAAAATTTTGATGAGAATTCTCAAAAAATCAAATTTTTCATATGAAAAACTTAAATTGGCCTTATCTCCTTAAATATGCGTCCTAGAGCGAAAAGAAGGTTAATTCGTGACCACCCCCCAAAATCACAATTTTGATGAAAATCCTCGAAAAATCAAATTTTTCATATGAACAACTTAAATTGGCCTTATCTCCTTAGATATGCGTCCTAGAGCGAAAAGAAGGTTAATTCGTGACCACCCCCAAAAAATCAAAATTTTGATGAGAATTCTCAAAAAATCAAATTTTTCATATGAAAAACTTAAATTGGCCATATCTCCTTAAATATGCGTCCTAGAGCGAAAAGAAGGTTAATTCGTGACCACCCCCCAAAAATCAAAATTTTAATGAAAATCCTCAAAAAAATCAAATTTTTCATATGAAAAACTTAAATTGGCCATATCTCCTTAAATATGCGTCCTAGAGCGAAAAGAAGGTTAATTCGTGACCACCCCCCAAAAATCAAAATTTTAATGAAAATCCTCAAAAAAATTAAATGTTTCATATGAACAACTTAAATTGGCCTTATCTCCTTAAATATGCGTCCTAGAGCGAAAAGAAGGTTAATTCGTGACCACCCCCCAAAAATCACAATTTTGATGAAAATCCTCGAAAAATCAAATTTTTCATATGAACAACTTAAATTGGCCTTATCTCCTTAAATATGCGTCCTAGAGCGAAAAGAAGGTTAATTCGTGACCACCCCCCAAAAATCAAAATTTTAATGAAAATCCTCAAAAAATCTAATTTTTTAAATTGGCCATATCTCCTTAAATATGCGTCCTAGAGCGAAAAGAAGGTTAATTCGTGACCACCCCCAAAAAAACAAAATTTTAATGAAAATCCTCGAAAAATCTAATTTTTCATATGAAAAACTTAAATTGGCCATATCTCCTTAAATATGCGTCCTAGAGCGAAAAGAAGGTTAATTCGTGACCACCCCCCAAAATTCAAAATTTTGATGAAAATCCTCGAAAAATCAAATTTTTCATATGAAAAACTTAAATTGGCCATATCTCCTTAAATATTCGTCCTAGAGCGAAAAGAAGGTTAATTCGTGACCACCCCCCAAAACTCAAAATTTTGATGAAAATCCTCGAAAAATCAAATTTTTCATATGAAAAACTTAAATTGGCCATATCTCCTTAAATATGCGTCCTAGAGCGAAAAGAAGGTTAATTCGTGACTACCACCAAAAAATCAAAATTTTGATGAAAATCCTCGAAAAATCAATTTTTACATATGAAAAAAATAAATTGGCTATATCTCCTTAAATATGCGTCCTAGAGCGAAAAGAAGGTTAATTCGTGACCACCCCCCAAAATTCAAAATTTTGATGAAAATCCTCGAAAAATCAAATTTTTCATATGAAAAACTTAAATTGGCCATATCTCCTTAAATATGCGTCCTAGAGCGAAAAGAAGGTTAATTCGTGACCACCCCCAAAAAATCAAAATTTTGATGAAAATCCTCAAAAAATCAAATTTTTCATATGAAAAACTTAAATTGGCCATATCTCCTTAAATATGCGTCCTAGAGCGAAAAGAAGGTTAATTCGTGACCACCCCACAAAATTCGAAATTTTGATGAAATTCCTCGAAAAATCAAATTTTTCATATGAAAAACTTAAATTGGCCCTATCTCCTTAAATATGCGTCCTAGAGCGAAAAGAAGGTTAATTCGTGACCACCCCCCAAAAATCAAAATTTTAATGAAAATCCTCAAAAAATCAAATTTTTCATATGAAAAACTTAAATTGGCCATATCTCCTTAAATATGCGTCCTAGAGCGAAAAGAAGGTTAATTCGTGACCACCCCCCAAAATTCAAAATTTTGATGAAAATCCTCAAAAAATCAAATTTTTCATATGAAAAGCTTAAATTGGCCCTATCTCCTTAAATATGCGCCCTAGAGCGAAAAGAAGGTTAATTCGTGACCACCCCCCAAAAAATCAAAATTTTAATAAAAATCCTCAAAAAATCAAATTTTTCATATGAAAAACTTAAATTGGCCCTATCTCCTTAAATATGCGTCCTAGAGCGAAAAGAAGGTTAATTCGTGACCACCCCCCAAAACTCAAAATTTTGATGAAAATCCTCGAAAAATCAAATTTTTCATATGAAAAACTTAAATTGGCCATATCTCCTTAAATATGCGTCCTAGAGCGAAAAGAAGGTTAATTCGTGACCACCCCCAAAAAATCACAATTTTGATGAAAATCCTCAAAAAATCAAATTTTTTATATGAAAAACTTAAATTGGCCATATCTCCTTAAATATGCGTCCTAGAGCGAAAAGAAGGTTAATTCGTGACCACCCCCAAAAAATCAAAATTTTGATGAAAATTCTCAAAAAATCAAATTTTTCATATGAAAAAATTAAATTGGCCATATCTCCTTAAATATGAGTCCTAGAGCGAAAAGAAGATTAATTCGTGACCACCCCCCAAAAATCAAAATTTTAATGAAAATCCTCAAAAAAATCAAATTTTTCATATGAAAAACTTAAATTGGCCATATCTACTTAAATATGCGTCCTAGAGCGAAAAGAAGGTTAATTCGTGACCACCCCCCAAAATTCAAAATTTTGCTGAAAATCCTCAAAAAATCAAATTTTTCATATGAAAAGCTTAAATTGGCCATATCTCCGTAAATATGCGTCCTAGAGCGAAAAGAAGGTTAATTCGTGACCACCCCCCAAAATTCAAAATTTTGATGAAAATCCTCGAAAAATCAAATTTTTTATATGAAAAACTTAAATTGGCCATATCTCCTTAAATATGCGTCCTAGAGCGAAAAGAAGGTTAATTCGTGACCACCCCCCAAATTCAACATTTTGATGAAAATCCTCAAAAAATCAAATTTTTCATATGAAAAACTTAAATTGGCCATATCTCCTTAAATATGCGTCCTAGAGCGAAAAGAAGGTTAATCCGTGACCACCCCCCAAAAATCAAAATTTTGATGAAAATCCTCGAAAAATCAAATTTTTCATATGAACAACTTAAATTGGCCATATCTCCTTAAATGTGCGCCCTAGAGCGAAAAGAAGGTTAATTCGTGACCACCCCCAAAAAATCAAAATTTTGATGAAAATCCTCGAAAAATCAATTTGTTCATATGAAAAACTTAAATTGGCCATATCTCCTTAAATATGCGTCCTAGAGCGAAAAGAAGGTTAATTCGTGACCACCCCCAAAAATCAAAAATTTTTAATGAAAATCCTCAAAAAATCAAATTTTTCATATGAAAAACTTAAATTGGCCATATCTCCTTAAATATGCGTCCTAGAGCGAAAAGAATGTTAATTCGTGACCACCCCCCAAAAATCAAAATTTTAATGAAAATCCTCAAAAAATCAAATTTTTCATATGAAAAACTTAAATTGGCCATATCTCCTTAAATATGCGTCCTAGAGCGAAAAGAAGGTTAATCCGTGACCACCCCCAAAAATCAAAATTTTGATGAAAATCCTCGAAAAATCAAATTTTTCATATGAAAAACTTAAATTGGCCTTATCTCCTTAAATATGCGTCCTAGAGCGAAAAGAAGGTTAATTCGTGACCACCCCCCAAAATTCAAAATTTTGATGAAAATCCTCGAAAAATCAAATTTTTCATATGAAAAACTTAAATTGGCCATATCTCCTTAAATATGCGTCCTAGAGCGAAAAGAAGGTTAATTCGTGACCACCCCCCAAAAATCAAAATTTTGATGAAAATCCTCGAAAAATCAAATTTTCCATATGAAAAACTTAAATTGGCCATATCTCCTTAAATATGCGTCCTAGAGCGAAAAGAAGGTTAATTCGTGACCACCCCCCAAAAATCAAAATTTTAATGAAAATCCTCAAAAAAATCAAATTTTTCATATGAAAAACTTAAATTGGTCATATCTCCTTAAATATGCGTTCTAGAGCGAAAAGAAGGTTAATTCGTGACCACCCCCAAAAAATCAAAATTTTAATGAAAATCCTCAAAAAAATCAAATTTTTCATATGAAAAACTTAAATTGGTCATATCTCCTTAAATATGCGTTCTAGAGCGAAAAGAAGGTTAATTCGTGACCACCCCCAAAAAATCAAAATTTTGATGAAAATCCTCGAAAAATCAAATTTTTCATATGAAAAACTTAAATTGGCAATATCTCCTTAAATATGCGTCCTAGAGCGAAAAGAAGGTTAATTCGTGACCACCCCCAAAAAATCAAAATTTTGATGAAAATCCTCGAAAAATCAAATTTTTCATATGAAAAACTTAAATTGGCCATATCTCCTTAAATATGCGTCCTAGAGCGAAAAGAAGGTTAATTCGTGACCACCCCCAAAAAAATCAAAATTTTGATGAAAATCCTCGAAAAATCAATTTTTTCATATGAAAAACTTAAATTGGCCATATCTCCTTAAATATGCGTCCTAGAGCGAAAAGAAGGTTAATTCGTGACCACCCCCCAAAAATCAAAATTTTAATGAAAATCCTCGAAAAATCAAATTTTTCATATGAAAAACTTAAATTGGCCTTATCTCCTTAAATATGCGTCCTAGAGCGAAAAGAAGGTTAATTCGTGACCACCTCCCAAAATTCAAAATTTTGATGAAAATCCTCGAAAAATCAAATTTTTCATATGAAAAACTTAAATTGGCCATATCTCCTTCGTGACCACCCCCCAAAATTCAAAATTTTGATGAAAATCCTCGAAAAATCAAATTTTTCATATGAAAAACTTAAATTGGCCATATCTCCTTAAATATGCGTCCTAGAGCGAAAAGAAGGTTAATTCGTGACCACCCCCAAAAAATCAAAATTTTGATGAAAATCCTCAAAAAATCAAATTTTTCATATGAAAAACTTAAATTGGCCATATCTCCTTAAATATGCGTCCTAGAGCGAAAAGAAGGTTAATTCGTGACCACCCCCCAAAAATCAAAATTTTGATGAAAATCCTCGAAAAATCAAATTTTTCATATGAAAAACTTAAATTGGCCATATCTCCTTAAATATGCGTCCTAGAGCGAAAAGAAGGTTAATTCGTGACCACCCCCCAAAAATCAAAATTTTGATGAAAATCCTCGAAAAATCAAATTTTTCATATGAAAAACTTAAATTGGCCATATCTCCTTAAATATGCGTCCTAGAGCGAAAAGAAGGTTAATTCGTGACCACCCCCAAAAAATCAAAATTTTGATGAAAATCCTCAAAAAATCAAATTTTTCATATGAAAAACTTAAATTGGCCATATCTCCTTAAATATGCGTCCTAGAGCGAAAAGAAGGTTAATTCGTGACCACCCCCCAAAATTCAAAATTTTGATGAAAATCCTCGAAAAATCAAATTTTTCATTTTTTTTTTTTTTTTTTCAATTTATTTAATTTTATTTATATTAGTACATGTGTTTCATAATATAGCGCTGTATTCAAAAACTATATACATTACAATATCCCGCGAAGCCTTTTACAAGCTTGTCTGCAGGAAAGGGAATGTCTTATAATAATATGAGTTCATAATTTAAATATTAATTCTACTACTATTTTATAATATATTTTTTATTTATTTTTTTCTTTCACTGATTTTGATGTTCTAAAAAATGTGTTTTCATACAATTTTTTAATTTATGTTTTATCTTTATATTGCTAATTTCAACTGGCAATTTGTTTAAAATTGTAGGAAGTTGTACTGCAACTGATGATTTTCCGAAATTGTTACAAAATGTTGGAACTTTGAATCTTCCTTGTGATCTACTTCTCGTATTATGCTCATGGTCTATCTTTGTAAGGTATTCACTTTCGTTGTAAAATTCGACGGCCAAGGAGAGTTTATATATGTTTTGCACATCCATTGCGTAAACATAAAATGACTTAAATCAGATGATGTTCTACTAGTATGTCTGTTTTCATTTTCTCTATTGCCTAATAAGTTGTTCGTTGAAATGTTGTTGTGTTTCTTCATGAGTATTTTCAATAATCTATACTACATTTGTTGAATTGATTTGACATATGAAGAGTTTCCCCATGCTATTATTCCATATCTGATGTAAGATTCGGATAATGAAAAGTATATTTGTTTCAAAACTCGCTGGGGTGCGCAATTACTTAAATGATGCAGAACAAATGCTGTACTTTGTAATTTCTTGTGTAACGCCTCAATGTGTGGTCTCCATTTGAAATTTTGGTCGACAATAATACCAAGATATTTATACGTATTTACTAATTCAATAGATGTTCCACAATTGTCAATTCAATTTCCATTTTTGTTATGCAAACAATCATTGTCGTGAAACACTAAATTTATTGGCGTGTAGAGTGAATGTGATGGTTTTATGTGCATAATCTTGGTCTTGTTTGCGTTTATTATTAAACCTTTATCGTGGCACCAACGGGTGATTTTATTAAATTCCTTCTGCATAACAGATGTAGCGGTGGCAACATCACTGTTTGACACGATAATAGCCGTGTCATCAGCGTACGCGAAAACATTGCTATCTCTCAGAATGTTTACCATCTCATTTGTATAAATAATATACAAGAGTGGTCCTAACTTGGACCCCTGAGGTACGCCAAAATCCAAATTCATTTCAGAGCTTAAGTTGTCACCAATTTTTACTCTGAAGGTTCTACATTCCAAATAGCTTTTGAACCAGTTTAAGCAATTACCTCTGATTCCAATTCTTTCTAATGTTTCCAGCAACTTTTTGTGGCACAGGGTGTCGAACGCCTTACTGAAATCAATAAATAGGACTAAATTGTGCATATTGCTGTTTAGGCCTTTATTGATAAGGTTTGAGAAATGCCCCAGCAGCTTATTAATATTTTTTCCCTTTTGAAATCCAAATTGCTGTTTGCTGATAATACCGTACTTTTGTAAAAATGGACTAACTCTCCTTATAATTACTTCTTCCAATACCTTTTCAAGAACTGGTAAAATCGATATAGGCCTGTAGTTATTATAATTATTTTTAGTTCCACTTTTATACACAGGTCTTATTATTGATGTTTTCATTAACTTTGGAACAAGAGCTTCATGCATACTCATATTCATTAGTGTTGTAATAATAGGGACAAGACTGTACATATTATTTTTTATATCCTTAGCTCTAATTTTGTCTACGCCTGGTCCTTTGTTTGGATTTAATTTGTTTATAATATCTAATATTTCGTTTTCATCGGTATGAGAAACAAATATTGAGTTTGGCAAACTTAACTCAGGTTCATGTAGTGTTTTAAAGTAACATTTGTGAATTATTTTATTAACATTTTCATTAAATTGATTTCCAAATTTTTCGGCTACCATATTGGGATCTTCATTTCTGAAACTTTTTTTTATTGATTCATCAATATCATAATTTTTTTTGCCTATGAGTCCGTTGACAAGATACCAGGTTTTCTTCGTATCATTTCTAGTTTTTCTAAATTCATTTAGATAATATTCATTTTTCGCCGCGTTTATCATTTTATTTAGTTTGTTGTTAAACTTTTTATACTCAAATTCATAATTTTTATTACGTTTACATTGTTTCCACTTTCTATAAAGCCTATCTCGTATATGACAATACTCAAGGAGTTTATGATTTAACCAAGGGCTTAACGTCCTCTTTTCCATTTTTTTATTATAATTTGTTTTTGATTTTATGTATATATCATTAAATTTTTCAACAATAGCATAAAATAAAGTATTTGTATTTAACTTTTCATCCATAAGATCACTCCATTCTGCATCTTGTATTAAATTATTAATTTTACGTGAGTTTAGTACCGAGACTCGTTTAGTTTCTTTATTCTCACATTTGGTGTCTGTATCTTCTAGACACCCAAAGAGTGAATAGTGATCCGATAGAGTTGTAGTAATCACAGCTGATTGTACGTTTTTTATTGATTTGTTTCTCCCAACAAACATATGATCTATACAAGATCTACTGTTGTTACTTAGGTCTTCTCTTGTAATCTCTCTCACAACACATTGCAGCCCATTACTTGACATAATGTCCATATATTTTGTTATTAGAGGAGTCTCTTTGATTATATCTATGTTAATGTCCCCGACCATAATTATCATTTGTTTTTTATTTATTTTTGTTAACATTTCGTCTAACTCTGTTAAAAAGTGGTTTACATTCTGACATGGTGGACGATAAATTGGCAGAAGAATAATTTGATGTTTTGCTGTCGTTAATTTACATTGCATTGTTTCGAAATAGTTTGTATTCATATGTTCAGTTGAACAACTTAACGTATCTTTGATATAGATGGCGATTCCGCCACCTCTCCCTTCCCGATTAAGAAAGAAGGAACTAAAACCATGAATATGATAAAAATTGATTTCACTATCAGTGATATTAGTTTCTACCAATACTATAATTTTTATATCACTTAATATATCGTTAATGGTTATAAGAAATTGGTTAAAATTTTTTCGCATTGAGCGTATATTCATGTATACCAAGGAAAAGGTGTTTTTTAAAAGAGTTTTTTCAATTTGATTAAAACTATCAAAAATGCAGTTTGATTTGTGTTTATTTATTAAGTTCATTTTGTATTTTATTTGTGTATAAATAATAAGAGAAATAGTGGAGATTTTAAATAGTTTTCGCTTTTGTTTTGATATTTTTATGTTTCGCTTTTGTATTTTTTATTAATTTAGTACGAATGTATGTGTTTATTTACTTTTTTTCTTTCTTTTCTTTATTTGATCTTTTCTATATCATCTTCATTTCTAACAACAACAACACTATCGTTCTCAATTTTACGGGCAAGTACTTCTCCTTTTTGCACCCTAACGAATTTCCACTTCACTTCTCTCGCTTTGTTTTTGGCCAACCATAGCAATCGACGATTTTTGCTCGTGAGTTCGTCATTCAAATAAATGTATTTGTTATTGTCATTGCTCTCTTCATTTATACCACTTGCTTCGATTCTGTGTCTTGTAATGTGGTTCATTATTTATTTTTTCTTTCTTAGGGAGCAAAGCTCCACAATCACTTTATTTTTCCCTTTCGGGCGATATGCATCGTCAATGTCACTTTCAGTTATATCCAAGGCCGTAGCCAGGATTTTAATTCGGGGGGGTTCAACTTAAAAAAAATATTCATATAATCTCATGTGTAAAAAATTTTATTTAGGCATAGGTATGTATACAATATTTATACCCTTCACCACTACTGTGGTACAGGGTATAATAAGTTTGTGCATTTGTATGTAACGCCAAGAAATAGTGGTCATAGACCCATCTTTTAGTATACCGATCGGCTTAGAATTAAATTCTGAGTCGATTTAGCGATGTCCGTCTGTCTGTCTGTCCGTCCGTCCGTCTGTCTGTATATGTAATTTTGTGCACAAAGTACAGCTCGCAATTTAAGTCCGATCGTCCTCAAATTTGGCATAGGGATGTTTTGTGGGACAGAGACAATCGCTATTGGTTTTGGAAAAAATCGGTTCAGATTTAGATATAGCTGCCATATATATTTATCCCCGATTTGGTCGTAGTTAGCGTGTTTATCAACCGATTTTCTTGAAATACTGTACATCCAAATATTTTATGATTCTCGAAAATCCTGCAAAATATCAGCCAAATCGGTTCAGATTTAGATATAGCTCCCATTTATATCTTTCGTCCGATTTAGACTCATATGACGACAGAAGCCAAAGTTTACTACCGATCTTCGTGAAATTTTGCACAGAGTGTAGAATTGACATTCTACCAATGCTTGGTATATTTGATCGAAATCGGTTCAAATTTAGATATAGCTCCCATATATATCTTTCGTCCGATTTGAACTTATATGGCCACAAAAGCCAGAGTTTTGCCGTGATTTGCTTCAAATTTTGCACAAGGGGTACATTTAATAGTATCGTTACGTGTGTCAAATTTTGTTAAAATCGGTTCAGATTTAGATATAGCTCACATATATATCTTTCGCCCAATTTGGACTTATATGGTCCCAAAAGCCCGAGTTTTGCCCTGACTTACTTCAAATTTTGCACAAGCGGTACTTTTAACGATACTATTGTATGTGCCAAATATGGTCAAAATCGATTCAGATTTAGATATAGCTCCCATATATATCTTTCGTCCGATTTGAACTTATATGGCCTCAAAATCCAGGGTTTTGCCGTGATTTCAAATTTCGCACAAGAAGTACGTTTAGTAGTATCGGTAATTGTGCTAAATTTGGTTGAAATCGGTTCAGATTAAGACATGGCTCCCATATATATCTTCCGTCCGATTTGCACTCATATGACCAGGGGGGCCAAAGTTATACTCCCATTTACGTGAAATTTCGCATAGATAGCAGAATTATTATTCTAACTATACATGTCAAATTTAGTCAAAATCGATTCAGATTATATATATAGCTCCCATATATACGTACACCAGAGTTGGGAAGTACACTGAAATAAATGAAGTCGTATTGTCCTTATAATTAAGTTATTTGACTTAAAAATGGGTATCATAACATGAAAGAAAAATTTTTTGGGGTAAGGTCAACTTGACTTTAAAAATTCAGAAAAGGTCTTTAAAATTAATGAAATTGTCATTTAATTTGTTGTCTTTTTGCATCTTGACTACAAAGCAAAAAACGTTCAAAAATAGGATATGTTTTTCAACACTTTATTTTATAGATAAGTTAGGTTAGGTTATGTGGCAGCCCGATGTATCAGGCTCTTTTAGACTATTCAGTCCATTGTGATACCACATTGGTATTTTATAGATGTTTTCTACTTGAAACATAGCATAATTTCTACTGGAAGTCGATTCTGAATTTAGAAAATAAAGTTGTCGTTAATTCGTTTTTAAAGGACATTGATATCATATGAAGAAATAAAGGTGAAAAAAAAACGAAAAATTAAAATTTGTTTCCTAGAAGCAAGAACACAAAACCTAAATTTCAAAGAGAATTGTGTCTTAAAAGTATCCTTACTTTTATTCTCCGCTTCTTTGGCTCGGAATCAATACCAAAATTTTTAAAGTAAAGAGAAAATCTTTGGTAACGGGCATGCTTTTTTTTCAGTGTAGACTGTTACATATTTTAGACCCATTTTCAATAGAAGTTTCCTCCCATTAACTGGATAGCGTTAGCCGATTTAAATTTTAATTCTAGAGATTTTGTAGAAGTAAAAAAATTGTCTCCTTTTATAGCTTCCAGCAAATGTGAAGTAGTTGAAATGGTAACACAAATTTTGGCCTACATAGGGGTGAAGGGTATAATATAGTCGGCCCCGCCCGACTTTAGACTTTACTTACTTGTTTTATAATATTAAATTGAGCCGACGGGCTTTTTGGGCAGCAAATAAATCAATTACTTCTTCAGTCGGCACATTTATTCGGCGATGAACCGACATTAATGCCAATCCATTGAGTCTACTCTCGCTAGTCGAATTTCTAAGATACGTCTTTAATCTCTTCATTATTGAAAATGAAAGTTCGGATGAGTACGTAGTAACTGCACGGATGGAAAATGCAGTACTATAGTACTTTTTTCAATACTTCTTCACCCCGGTCAGTACCGTAGTACTCCCGCGAATGATTTAGTACCTTTTTTGTAGACATTTTTGAGTCGATATCAGATTTATGGTACAATAGCTTTGACAAAATATTTTAATATTTTGAAAAAGTCTTTATCAACCTTATTTGGTAATAGTCTTTTACAAATATGGCAAAACAGACATGTTCATGTGGGAAGAAAATCTCGATTTTGTAAAAGACATAGTCAAAAACAGGATTTTATTGAACGTCAAGAATGTTTTAGTCGAAAAAAGAATGCGATTCTATATTATCGATTTTTTATTTCGGTAGAAAATGTTGTCAAAATTTTATTTCAATTGAAAATTTTGTACAAATTTTGTTTCTTTAGGAAATTTTTGCAAAATTTTATTTCTATAGAAAAAATGTTGCAACATTTTTTTTCTACAGATTTTTTTTGCAAAATTTTATTTCTATTGAAAATTTTTGCAAAATTTTATTTCTATAGAAAATGTTTGCAAAATTTTATTTATATAGAAAATTTTGTCAAAATTTAATTTTCTTTAAAATTTAGTCTATTGACAATAATTTTCCAGTGAAATTTTTGTTGAAATTTAGTAAAAAGTACCTTTCCGCTCAAAAAATACCTTTTTGTACTTTCTTAAAAATTGTATTTTCCATGAGTAACTCGCAAAGTGACCAAAATTTTTAAAAGCATATGCACATTTGGAAATATCTCTTTATTGCACTCTCCAAGTACTTCCATCGCTGAATTAGGCAGGTTCTTTTCGCAGGTTTTGCGCCATTTCATTTACACATGTGTGTTTGGCTGTTTCGTTGTTGTTGCTATGGCCAAACAAAGCGAGACATGTTCACAAAAAGAACAACAAACACAAATAAAAAGCAGAAAGACATTTTCCAAAAGTGAAATTTGTGGTGCGAGAACAAAAACAATTTGTTTTTTTCGACCATCGTTTGACGGGCTTTTCAACTAGTATTCTATGATTTGTGCAAGTTTTATAGGTAAGCGTTTTTCAAAATAAAACCTCCAGCTTTTCTTCAACATCTTCGATAAGATTTTTCTATGCAGCTAAAAATATATATTTATTTATATAAAAATATTCATTCATTTCGGGGGGGGTTTGATCCCCCACATCCCCCCCCCCTGAATACGGCCTTGGTTATATCCACATTAATTTTTGTTGCTATTTTTTTCACAATATCCATTGCACTCATGTTTTCGGTTTTTACATTGTTTATTTCAATATGTTTTTCTAACAATTTTTGTTCGAGATTATTTATTTTCATATCCATGTTATTTATTGTGTTCTGTCTTTCTTGCTGCTGTTTTTGTAATTCGACGACTTGAGCTGTGAGATTTGCAAAAGTTTGGTTCATCTCCGTTAGTGTTGATTGTTGGTTTTGTAATTGATTGCTAATAAATCCTAGTTGTGTTGTGATTTGTGTTATATTTTGCATCATCACTTGCATTGCATTGTTGGTATCAGAGATTGGTGGAATTAGCGTTTCTTTTTGGTTGTTGATTGGGGTTGAAGTTAAAACATTGTTTATCTGTCCAGATTTCTGATCGCTAATAGGGACACCTTGGCAAAAACGTTTATCTTTAAAAACTTCATCTTCGCCTTCTTCGCATTCTTTTCTATTTTTATCATCATCCGTATGCACAATTATATGATATGATGTATTTGAGCCCTTCCTCTCGCGACATTTGTGGCATCTCCAAGCTGCTTTTTTGGCGCTAGTCATTCCTCCGAAGGATGAGGTTTGGATAGTGCAGTAAGGCGAAAAATGATAACGAGAGTCACATTCACTGCATTTCATATGTTTTTCTTTATCATTAATTTCTTTTTGGCATTGCGAGCATTTAAAATTTTTGATTTTAGTATCCGATATATTGCTTTCAAATATTTTATTTCTCTCACAAATAATAATCGAAACGATATATTAGTGCGCTCAGTTCAATAAAACACATCCGTTCACAATGAAGGCAACTGACTGACTGACAATATGATGTCATATCATATGAAAACTTTAAATTGGCCATATCTCCTTAAATATGCGTCCTAGAGCGAAAAGAAGGTTAATTCGTGACCACCCCCAAAAAATCAAAATTTTGATGAAAATTCTCAAAAAATCTAATTTTTCATATGAATAACTTAAATTGGCCATATCTCCTTAAATATGCGTCCTAGAGCGAAAAGAAGGTTAATTCGTGACCACCCCCCAAAACTCAAAATTTTGATGAAAATCCTCGAAAAATCAAATTTTTCATATGAAAAACTTAAATTGGCCATATCTCCTTAAATATGCGTCCTAGAGCGAAAAGAAGGTTAATTCGTGACCACCCCCCAAAAAATCAAAATTTTGATGAAAATCCTCAAAAAATCAAATTTTTTATATGAAAAACTTATATTGGCCATATCTCCTTAAATATGCGTCCTAGAGCGAAAAGAAGGTTAATTCGTGACCACCCCCCAAAAATCAAAATTTTAATGAAAATCCTCAAAAAAATCAAATTTTTCATATGAACAACTTAAATTGGCCTTATCTCCTTAAATATGCGTCCTAGAGCGAAAAGAAGGTTAATTCGTGACCACCCCCAAAAAATCAAAATTTTGATGAAAATTCTCAAAAAATCAAATTTTTCATATGAAAAAGTTAAATTGGCCATATCTCCTTAAATATGCGTCCTAGAGCGAAAAGAAGGTTAATTCGTGACCACCCCCAAAAAATCAAAATTTTGATGAAAATCCTCGAAAAATCAAATTTTTCATATGAAAAACTTAAATTGGTCATATCTCCTTAAATATGCGTCCTAGAGCGAAAAGAAGGTTAATCCGTGACCACCCCCCAAAAAATCAAAATTTTGATGAAAATCCTCAAAAAATCAAATTTTTTATATGAAAAACTTATATTGGCCATATCTCCTTAAATATGCGTCCTAGAGCGAAAAGAAGGTTAATTCGTGACCACCCCCCAAAAATCAAAATTTTAATGAAAATCCTCAAAAAAATCAAATTTTTCATATGAAAAACTTAAATTGGCCATATCTCCTTAAATATGCGTCCTAGAGCGAAAAGAAGGTTAATTCGTGACCCCCCCCCCCAAAAATTAAATTTTAATGAAAATCCTCAAAAAAATCAAATTTTTCATATGAAAAACTTAAATTGGCCATATCTCCTTAAGTATGCGTCCTAGAGCGAAAAGAAGGTTAATTCGTGACCACCCCCCCCAAAATCAAAATTTTAATGAAAATCCTCAAAAAATCAAATTTTTCATATGAATAACTTAAATTGGCCATATCTCCTTAAATATGCGTCCTAGAGCGAAAAGAAGGTTAAGTCGTGACCACCCCCCAAAAATCAAAATTTTAATGAAAATCTTCAAAAAATCAAATTTTTCATATGAAAAACTTAAATTGGCCATATCTCCTTAAATATGCGTCCTAGAGCGAAAAGAAGGTTAATTCGTGACCACCCCCCAAATTCAAAATTTTGATGAAAATCCTCAAAAAATCTAATTTTTCATATGAAAAACTTAAATTGGCCATATCTCCTTAAATATGCGTCCTAGAGCGAAAAGAAGGTTAATTCGTGACCACCCCCAAAAAATCAAAATTTTGATGAAAATCCTCAAAAAAATCAAATTTTTCATATGAAAAACTTAAATTGGCTATATCTCCTTAAATATGCGTCCTAGAGCGAAAAGAAGGTTAATTCGTGACCACCCCCCAAAAATCAAAATTTTGATGAAAATCCTCAAAAAATCAAATTTTTTATATGAAAGACTTAAATTGGCCATATCTCCTTAAAAATGCGTCCTAGAGCGAAAAGAAGGTTAATTCGTGACCACCACCCAAAATTCAAAATTTTGATGAAAATCCTCAAAAAATCTAATTTTTCATATGAAAAACTTAAATTGGCCATATCTCCTTAAATATGCGTCCTAGAGCGAAAAGAAGGTTAATTCGTGACCACCCCCAAAAAATCAAAATTTTGATGAAAATCCTCAAAAAAATCAAATTTTTCATATGAAAAACTTAAATTGGCTATATCTCCTTAAATATGCGTCCTAGAGCGAAAAGAAGGTTAATTCGTGACCACCCCCAAAAATCAAAATTTTGATGAAAATCCTCAAAAAATCAAATTTTTTATATGAAAGACTTAAATTGGCCATATCTCCTTAAAAATGCGTCCTAGAGCGAAAAGAAGGTTAATTCGTGACCACCACCCAAAATTCAAAATTTTGATGAAAATCCTCGAAAAATCAAATTTTTCATATGAAAAACTTAAATTGGCCATATCTCCTTAAATATGCGTCCTAGAGCGAAAAGAAGGTTAATTCGTGACCACCCCCAAAAAATCAAAATTTTGATGAAAATCCTCAAAAAATCAAATTTTTTATATGAAAACCTTAAATTGGCCATATCTCCTTAAATATGCGTCCCAGAGCGAAAAGAAGGTTAATTCGTGACCACCCCCCAAAATTCAAAATTTTGATGAAAATCCTCGAAAAATCAAATTTTTCATATGAAAAACTTAAATTGGCCATATCTCCTTAAATATGCGTCCTAGAGCGAAAAGAAGGTTAATTCGTGACCACCCCCAAAAAATCAAAATTTTGATGAAAATCCTCGAAAAATCAATTTTTTCATATGTAAAACTTAAATTGGCCATATCTCCTTAAATATGCGTCCTAGAGCGAAAAGAAGGTTAATTCGTGACCACCCCCCAAAAATCAAAATTTTAATGAAAATCCTCAAAAAATTAAATTTTTCATATAAAAATCTTAAATTGGCCATATCTCCTTAAATATGCGTCCTAGAGCGAAAAGAAGGTTAATTCGTGACCACCCCCAAAAAATCAAAGATTTGATGAAAATCCTCAAAAAATCAAATTTTTTATATGAAAAACTTAAATTGGCCATATCTCCTTAAATATGCGTCCTAGAGCGAAAAGAAGGTTAATTCGTGACCACCCCCCAAAATTCAAAATTTTGATGAAAATCCTCGAAAAATCAAATTTTTCATACGAAAAACTTAAATTGGCCATATCTCCTTAAATATGCGTCCTAGAGCGAAAAGAAGGTTAATTCGTGACCACCCCCAAAAAATCAAAATTTTAATGAAAATCCTCAAAAAACAATAAAATTTTTCATATGAAAAACTTAAATTGGCCATATCTCCTTAAATATGCGTCCTAGAGCGAAAAGAAGGTTAATTCGTGACCACCCCCCAAAATTCAAAATTTTGATGAAAATCCTCGAAAAATCAAATTTTTCATATGAAAAACTTAAATTGGAAATATCTCCTTAAATATGCGTCCTAGAGCGAAAAGAAGGTTAATTCGTGACCATCCCCCAAAAATCAAAATTTTAATGAAAATCCTCAAAAAATCAAATTTTTCATATGAAAAACTTAAATTGGCCATATGTCCTTAAATATGCGTCCTAGAGCGAAAAGAAGGTTAATTCGTGACCACCCCCCAAAATTCAAAATTTTGATGAAAATCCTCGAAAAATCAAATTTTTCATATGAAAAACTTAAATTGGCCATATCTCCTTAAATATGCGTCCTAGAGCGAAAAGAAGGTTAATTCGTGACCACCCCCCAAAAATTAAAATTTTAATGAAAATCCTCAAAAAATCAAATTTTTCATATGAAAAACTTAAATTGGCCATATCTCCTTAAATATGCGTCCTAGAGCGAAAAGAAGGTTAATTCGTGACCACCCCCAAAAAATCAAAATTTTGATGAAAATCCTCAAAAAATCAAATTTTTTTATATGAAAAACTTAAATTGGCCATATCTCCTTAAATATGCGTCCTAGAGCGAAAAGAAGGTTAATTCGTGACCACCCCCCAAAAATCACAATTTTGATGAAAATTCTCAAAAAATCTAATTTTTCATATGAAAAACTTAAATTGGCCATATCTCCTTAAATATGCGTCCTAGAGCGAAAAGAAGGTTAATTCGTGACCACCCCCCAAAATTCAAAATTTTGATGAAAATCCTCGAAAAATCAAATTTTTCATATGAAAAACTTAAATTGGCCATATCTTCGTGACCACCCCCCAAAATTCAAAATTTTGATGAAAATCCTCGAAAAATCAAATTTTTCATATGAAAAACTTAAATTGGCCATATCTCCTTAAATATGCGCCCTAGAGCGAAAAGAAGGTTAATTCGTGACCACCCCCAAAAAATCAAAATTTTGATGAAAATCCTCGAAAAATCAATTTTTTCATATGAAAACTTAAATTGGCCATATCTCCTTAAATATGCGTCCTAGAGCGAAAAGAAGGTTAATTCGTGACCACCCCCCAAAAATCAAAATTTTAATGAAAATCCTCAAGAAATCAAATTTTTCATATAAAAATCTTAAATTGGCCATATCTCCTTAAATATGCGTCCTAGAGCGAAAATAAGGTTAATCCGTGACCACCCCCCAAAAATCAAAATTTTGATGAAAATCCTCGAAAAATCAAATTTTTCATACGAAAAACTTAAATTGGCCATATCTCCTTAAATATGCGTCCTAGAGCGAAAAGAAGGTTAATTCGTGACCACCCCCAAAAATCTAAATTTTAATGAAAATCCTCAAAAAATCAAATTTTTCATATGAAAAACTTAAATTGGCCATATCTCCTTAAATATGCGTCCTAGAGCGAAAAGAAGGTTAATTCGTGACCACCCCCCAAATTCAAAATTTTGATGAAAATCCTCGGAAATCAAATTTTTCATATGAAAAACTTAAATTGGTCATATCTCCTTAAATATGTGTCCTAGAGCGAAAAGAAGGTTAATTCGTGACCACCCCCAAAAATCACAATTTTGATGAAAATTCTCAAAAAATCTAATTTTTCATATGAAAAACTTAAATTGGCCATATCTCCTTAAATATGCGTCCTAGAGCGAAAAGAAGGTTAATTCGTGACCACCCGCCAAAAATCAAAATTTTGATTAAAATCCTCGAAAAATCTAATTTTTCATATGAAAAACTTAAATTGGCCATATCTACTTAAATATGCGTCCTAGAGCGAAAAGAAGGTTAATTCGTGACCACCCCCAAAAAATCAAAATTTTGATGAAAATCCTCGAAAAATCAAATTTTTCACATGAAAAACTTAAATTGGCCATATCTCCTTAAATATGCGCCCTAGAGCGAAAAGAAGGTTAATTCGTGACCACCCCCAAAAAATCAAAATGTTGATGAAAATCCTCAAAAAAATCAAATTTTTCATATGAAAAACTTAAATTGTCCATATCTCCTTAAATATGCGTCCTAGAGCGAAAAGGACTTTAATTCGTGACCACCCCCAAAAAATCAAAATTTTGATGAAAATCCTCAAAAAAATCAAATTTTTCATATGAAAAACTTAAAGTGGCCATATCTCCTTAAATATGCGTCCTAGAGCGAAAAGAAGGTTAATTCGTGACCACCCCCAAAAAATCAAAATTTTGATGAAAATCCTCAAAAAAATCAAATTTTTCATATGAAAAACTTAAATTGGCTATATCTCCTTAAATATGCGTCCTAGAGCGAAAAGAAGGTTAATTCGTGACCACCCCCCAAAAATCAAAATTTTGATGAAAATCCTCAAAAAATCAAATTTTTTATATGAAAGACTTAAATTGGCCATATCTCCTTAAAAATGCGTCCTAGAGCGAAAAGAAGGTTAATTCGTGACCACCACCCAAAATTCAAAATTTTGATGAAAATTCTCGAAAAATCAAATTTTTCATATGAAAAACTTAAATTGGCCATATCTCCTTAAATATGCGTCCTTTAGCGAAAAGAAGGTTAATTCGTGACCACCCCCAAAAAATCAAAATTTTGATGAAAATCCTCAAAAAATCAAATTTTTTATATGAAAAACTTAAATTGGCCATATCTCCTTAAATATGCGTCCTAGAGCGAAAAGAAGGTTAATTCGTGACCACCCCCCAAAATTCAAAATTTTGATGAAAATCCTCGAAAAATCAAATTTTTCATACGAAAAACTTAAATTGGCCATATCTCCTTAAATATGCGTCCTAGAGCGAAAAGAAGGATAATTCGTGACCACCCCCAAAAAATCAAAATTTTGATGAAAATCCTCGAAAAATCAATTTTTTCATATGAAAAACTTAAATTGGCCATATCTCCTTAAATATGCGTCCTAGAGCGAAAAGAAGGTTAATTCGTGACCACCCACCAAAAATCAAAATTTTAATGAAAATCCTCAAAAAATCAATTTTTTCATATAAAAATCTTAAATTGGCCATATCTCCTTAAATATGCGTCCTAGAGCGAAAAGAAGGTTAATCCGTGACCACCCCCCAAAAATTAAAATTTTGATGAAAATCCTCGAAAAATCAAAATTTTCATATGAAAAACTTAAATTGGCCATATCTCCTTAAATATGCGTCCTAGAGCGAAAAGGACTTTAATTCGTGACCACCCCCAAAAAATCAAAATTTTGATGAAAATCCTCAAAAAATCAAAATTTTCACATGAAAAACTTAAATTGGCCATATCTCCTTAAATATGCGTCCTAGAGCGAAAAGAATGTTAATTCGTGACCACCCCCCAAAAATCAAAATTTTGATGAAAATCCTCGAAAAATCAAATTTTTCATACGAAAAACTTAAATTGGCCATATCTCCTTAAATATGCGTCCTAGAGCGAAAAGGACTTTAATTCGTGACCACCCCCAAAAAATCAAAATTTTGATGAAAATCCTCAAAAAATCAAATTTTTCACATGAAAAACTTAAATTGGCCATATCTCCTTAAATATGCGTCCTAGAGCGAAAAGAAGGTTAATTCGTGACCACCCCCCAAAAATCAAAATTTTGATGAAAATCCTCAAAAAAAATCAAATTTTTCGTATGAAAAACTTAAATTGGCCATATCTCCTTAAATATGCGTCCTAGAGCGAAAAGGACTTTATTTCGTGACCGCCCCCAAAAAATCAAAATTTTGATGAAAATCCTCGAAAAATCAAATTTTTTATATGAAAAACTTAAATTGGCCATATCTCCTTAAATATGCGTCCTAGAGCGAAAAGAAGGTTAATTCGTGACCGCCCCCCAAAAATCAAAATTTTGATGAAAATCCTCAAAAAGATCAAATTTTTCGTATGAAAAACTTAAATTGGCCATATCTCCTTAAATATGCGTCCTAGAGCGAAAAGAAGGTTAATTCGTGACCACCCCCAAAAAATCAAAATTTTGATGAAAATCCTCGAAAAATCAAATTTTTTATATGAAAAACTTAAATTGGCCATATCTCCTTAAATATGCGTCCTAGAGCGAAAAGAAGGTTAATTCGTGACCACCCCCCAAAAATTAAAATTTTGATGAAAATCCTCGAAAAATCAAATTTTTCATATGAAAAACTTAAATTGGCCATATCTCCTTAAATATGCGTCCTAGAGCGAAAAGAAGGTTAATTCGTGACCACCTCCCAAAAAATCAAAATTTTGATGAAAATCCTCGAAAAATCAAATTTTTTATATGAAAAACTTAAATTGGCCATATCTCCTTAAATATGCGTCCTAGAGCGAAAAGAAGGTTAATTCGTGACCACCCCCCAAAATTCAAAATTTTGATGAAAATCCTCAAAAAATCAAATTTTTCATATGAAAAACTTAAATTGGCCATATCTCCTTAAATATGCGTTCTAGATCGAAAAGAAGGTTAATTCGTGACCACCCCCCAAAACTCAAAATTTTGATGAAAATCCTCGAAAAATCAAATTTTTCATATGAAAAACTTAAATTGGCCATATCTCCTTAAATATGCGTCCTAGAGCGAAAAGAAGGTTAATTCGTGACCACCCCCAAAAAATCAAAATTTTGATGAAAATCCTCGAAAAATCAAATTTTTCATATGAAAAACTTAAATTGGCCATATCTCCTTAAATATGCATCCTAGAGCGAAAAGAAGGTTAATTCGTGACCACCCCCAAAAAATCAAAATTTTGATGAAAATCCTCAAAAAATCAAATTTTTTTATATGAAAAACTTAAATTGGCCATATCTCCTTAAATATGCGTCCTAGAGCGAAAAGAAGGTTAATTCGTGACCACCCCCAAAAAATCACAACTTTGATGAAAATTCTCAAAAAATCTAATTTTTCATATGAAAAACTTAAATTGGCCATATCTCCTTAAATATGCGTCCTAGAGCGAAAAGAAGGTTAATTCGTGACCACCCCCCAAAAATCAAAATTTTAATGAAAATCCTCGAAAAATCAAATTTTCCATATGAAAAACTTAAATTGGCCATATCTCCTTAAATATGCGCCCTAGAGCGAAAAGAAGGTTAATTCGTGACCACCCCCAAAATTCAAAATTTTGATGAAAATCCTCAAAAAATCAAATTTTTCATATGAAAAACTTAAATTGGCCATATCTCCTTAAATATGCGTCCTAGAGCGAAAAGAAGGTTAATTCGTGACCACCCCCCAAAATTCAAAATTTTGATGAAAATCCTCGAAAAATCAAATTTTTCATATGAAAAACTTAAATTGGCCATATCTTCGTGACCACCCCCCAAAATTCAAAATTTTGATGAAAATCCTCGAAAAATCAAATTTTTCATATGAAAAACTTAAATTGGCCATATCTCCTTAAATATGCGCCCTAGAGCGAAAAGAAGGTTAATTCGTGACCATCCCCAAAAAATCAAAATTTTGATGAAAATCCTCGAAAAATCAATTTTTTCATATGAAAAACTTAAATTGGCCATATCTCCTTAAATATGCGTCCTAGAGCGAAAAGAAGGTTAATTCGTGACCACCCCCCAAAAATCAAAATTTTAATGAAAATCCTCAAAAAATCAAATTTTTCATATAAAAATCTTAAATTGGCCATATCTCCTTAAATATGCGTCCTAGAGCGAAAATAAGGTTAATCCGTGACCACCCCCCAAAAATCAAAATTTTGATGAAAATCCTCGAAAAATCAAATTTTTCATACGAAAAACTTAAATTGGCCATATCTCCTTAAATATGCGTCCTAGAGCGAAAAGAAGGTTAATTCGTGACCACCCCCAAAAATCTAAATTTTAATGAAAATCCTCAAAAAATCAAATTTTTCATATGAAAAACTTAAATTGGCCATATCTCCTTAAATATGCGTCCTAGAGCGAAAAGAAGGTTAATTCGTGACCACCCCCCAAATTCAAAATTTTGATGAAAATCCTCGGAAATCAAATTTTTCATATGAAAAACTTAAATTGGTCATATCTCCTTAAATATGCGTCCTAGAGCGAAAAGAAGGTTAATTCGTGACCACCCTCCAAAAATCACAATTTTGATGAAAATTCTCAAAAAATCTAATTTTTCATATGAAAAACTTAAATTGGCCATATCTCCTTAAATATGCGTCCTAGAGCGAAAAGAAGGTTAATTCGTGACCACCCGCCAAAAATCAAAATTTTGATTAAAATCCTCGAAAAATCAAATTTTTCATATGAAAAACTTAAATTGGCCATATCTACTTAAATATGCGTCCTAGAGCGAAAAGAAGGTTAATTCGTGACCACCCCCAAAAAATCAAAATTTTGATGAAAATCCTCGAAAAATCAAATTTTTCACATGAAAAACTTAAATTGGCCATATCTCCTTAAATATGCGCCCTAGAGCGAAAAGAAGGTTAATTCGTGACCACCCCCAAAAAATCAAAATGTTGATGAAAATCCTCAAAAAAATCAAATTTTTCATATGAAAAACTTAAATTGGCCATATCTCCTTAAATATGCGTCCTAGAGCGAAAAGGACTTTAATTCGTGACCACCCCCAAAAAATCAAAATTTTGATGAAAATCCGCAAAAAAATCAAATTTTTCATATGAAAAACTTAAAGTGGCCATATCTCCTTAAATATGCGTCCTAGAGCGAAAAGAAGGTTAATTCGTGACCACCCCCAAAAAATCAAAATTTTGATGAAAATCCTCAAAAAAATCAAATTTTTCATATGAAAAACTTAAATTGGCCATATCTCCTTAAATATGCGTCCTAGAGCGAAAAGAAGGTTAATTCGTGACCACCCCCCAAAAATCAAAATTTTAATGAAAATCCTCAAAAAATCAAAATTTTCATATGAAAAACTTAAATTGGCCATATCTCCTTAAATATGCGTCCTAGAGCGAAAAGGACTTTAATTCGTGACCACCCCCAAAAAATCAAAATTTTGATGAAAATCCGCAAAAAAATCAAATTTTTCATATGAAAAACTTAAAGTGGCCATATCTCCTTAAATATGCGTCCTAGAGCGAAAAGAAGGTTAATTCGTGACCACCCCCAAAAAATCAAAATTTTGATGAAAATCTTCAAAAAAATCAAATTTTTCATATGAAAAACTTAAATTGGCCATATCTCCTTAAATATGCGTCCTAGAGCGAAAAGAAGGTTAATTCGTGACCACCCCCAAAAAATCAAAATTTTGATGAAAATCCTCGAAAAATCAAATTTTTCACATGAAAAACTTAAATTGGCCATATCTCCTTAAATATGCGCCCTAGAGCGAAAAGAAGGTTAATTCGTGACCACCCCCAAAAAATCAAAATGTTGATGAAAATCCTCAAAAAAATCAAATTTTTCATATGAAAAACTTAAAGTGGCCATATCTCCTTAAATATGCGTCCTAGAGCGAAAAGAAGGTTAATTCGTGACCACCCCCAAAAAATCAAAATTTTGATGAAAATCTTCAAAAAAATCAAATTTTTCATATGAAAAACTTAAATTGGCCATATCTCCTTAAATATGCGTCCTAGAGCGAAAAGAAGGTTAATTCGTGACTACCCCCCAAAAATCAAAATTTTAATGAAAATCCTCAAAAAATCAAATTTTTCATATGAAAAACTTAAATTGGCCATATCTCCTTAAATATGCGTCCTAGAGCGAAAAGAAGGTTAATTCGTGACCACCCCCCAAATTCAAAATTTTGATGAAAATCCTCGGAAATCAAATTTTTCATATGAAAAACTTAAATTGGTCATATCTCCTTAAATATGCGTCCTAGAGCGAAAAGAAGGTTAATTCGTGACCACCCTCCAAAAATCACAATTTTGATGAAAATTCTCACAAAATCTAATTTTTCATATGAAAAACTTAAATTGGCCATATCTCCTTAAATATGCGTCCTAGAGCGAAAAGAAGGTTAATTCGTGACCACCCGCCAAAAATCAAAATTTTGATTAAAATCCTCGAAAAATCTAATTTTTCATATGAAAAACTTAAATTGGCCATATCTACTTAAATATGCGTCCTAGAGCGAAAAGAAGGTTAATTCGTGACCACCCCCAAAAAATCAAAATTTTGATGAAAATCCTCGAAAAATCAAATTTTTCACATGAAAAACTTAAATTGGCCATATCTCCTTAAATATGCGCCCTAGAGCGAAAAGAAGGTTAATTCGTGACCACCCCCAAAAAATCAAAATGTTGATGAAAATCCTCAAAAAAATCAAAATTTTCATATGAAAAACTTAAATTGGCCATATCTCCTTAAATATGCGTCCTAGAGCGAAAAGGACTTTAATTCGTGACCACCCCCAAAAAATCAAAATTTTGATGAAAATCCGCAAAAAAATCAAATTTTTCATATGAAAAACTTAAAGTGGCCATATCTCCTTAAATATGCGTCCTAGAGCGAAAAGAAGGTTAATTCGTGACCACCCCCAAAAAATCAAAATTTTGATGAAAATCCTCAAAAAAATCAAATTTTTCATATGAAAAACTTAAATTGGCCTATCTCCTTAAATATGCGTCCTAGAGCGAAAAGAAGGTTAATTCGTGACCACCCCCCAAAAATCAAAATTTTAATGAAAATCCTCAAAAAATCTAATTTTTCATATGAAAAACTTAAATTGGCCATATCTCCTTAAATATGCGTCCTAGAGCGAAAAGAAGGTTAATTCGTGACCACCCCCAAAATTCAAAATTTTGATGAAAATCCTCGAAAAATCAAATTTTTCATATGAAAAACTTAAATTGGCCATATCTCCTTAAATATGCGTCCTAGAGCGAAAAGAAGGTTAATTCGTGACCACCCCCCAAAAATCATAATTTTAATGAAAATCCTCAAAAAATCTAATTTTTCATATGAAAAACTTAAATCGGCCATATCTCCTTAAATATGCGTCCTAGAGCGAAAAGAAGGTTAATTCGTGACCACCCCCAAAAAATCAAAATTTTGATGAAAATCCTCAAAAAAATCAAATTTTTCATATGAAAAACTTAAATTGGCCATATCTTAAATATGCGTCCTAGAGCGAAAAGAAGGTTAATTCGTGACCACCCCCAAAAAATCAAAATTTTAATGAAAATCCTCAAAAAATCAAATTTTTCATATGAAAAACTTAAATTGGCCATATCTCCTTAAATATGCGTCCTAGAGCGAAAAGAAGGTTAATTCGTGACCACCCCCCAAAAATCAAAATTTTAATGAAAATCCTCAAAAAATCTAATTTTTCATATGAAAAACTTAAATTGGCCATATCTCCTTAAATATGCGTCCTAGAGCGAAAAGAAGGTTATTTCGTGACCACCCCCCAAAATTCAAAATTTTGATGAAAATCCTCTAAAAATCAAATTTTTCATATGAAAAACTTAAATTGGCCATATCTCCTTAAATATGCGTCCTAGAGCGAAAAGAAGGTTAATTCGTGACCACCCCCCAAAAATCATAATTTTAATGAAAATCCTCAAAAAATCTAATTTTTCATATGAAAAACTTAAATCGGCCATATCTCCTTAAATATGCGTCCTAGAGCAAAAAGAAGGTTAATTCGTGACCACCCCCAAAAAATCAAAATTTTGATGAAAATCCTCGAAAAATCAAATTTTTCACATGAAAAACTTAAATTGGCCATATCTCCTTAAATATGCGCCCTAGAGCGAAAAGAAGGTTAATTCGTGACCACCCCTAAAAATTCAAAATGTTGATGAAAATCCTCAAAAAAATCAAATTTTTCATATGAAAAACTTAAATTGGCCATATCTCCTTAAATGTGCGTCCTAGAGCGAAAAGGACTTTAATTCGTGACCACCCCCAAAAAATCAAAATTTTGATGAAAATCCGCGAAAAATCAAATTTTTCATATGAAAAACTTAAAGTGGCCATATCTCCTTAAATATGCGTCCTAGAGCGAAAAGAAGGTTAATTCGTGACCACCCCCAAAAAATCAAAATTTTGATGAAAATCCTCGAAAAATCAAATTTTTCACATGAAAAACTTAAATTGGCCATATCTCCTTAAATATGCGCCCTAGAGCGAAAAGAAGGTTAATTCGTGACCACCCCCAAAAAATCAAAATGTTGATGAAAATCCTCAAAAAAATCAAATTTTTCATATGAAAAACTTAAATTGGCCATATCTCCTTAAATATGCGTCCTAGAGCGAAAAGGACTTTAATTCGTGACCACCCCCAAAAAATCAAAATTTTGATGAAAATCCGCAAAAAAATCAAATTTTTCATATGAAAAACTTAAAGTGGCCATATCTCCTTAAATATGCGTCCTAGAGCGAAAAGAAGGTTAATTCGTGACCACCCCCAAAAAATCAAAATTTTGATGAAAATCCTCAAAAAAATCAAATTTTTCATATGAAAAACTTAAATTGGCCATATCTCCTTAAATATGCGTCCTAGAGCGAAAAGAAGGTTAATTCGTGACCACCCCCCAAAAATCAAAATTTTAATGAAAATCCTCAAAAAATCTAATTTTTCATATGAAAAACTTAAATTGGCCATATCTCCTTAAATATGCGTCCTAGAGCGAAAAGAAGGTTAATTCGTGACCACCCCCAAAATTCAAAATTTTGATGAAAATCCTCGAAAAATCAAATTTTTCATATGAAAAACTTAAATTGGCCATATCTCCTTAAATATGCGTCCTAGAGCGAAAAGAAGGTTAATTCGTGACCACCCCCCAAAAATCATAATTTTAATGAAAATCCTCAAAAAATCTAATTTTTCATATGAAAAACTTTAATCGGCCATATCTCCTTAAATATGCGTCCTAGAGCGAAAAGAAGGTTAATTCGTGACCACCCCCAAAAAATCAAAATTTTGATGAAAATCCTCAAAAAAATCAAATTTTTCATATGAAAAACTTAAATTGGCCATATCTTAAATATGCGTCCTAGAGCGAAAAGAAGGTTAATTCGTGACCACCCCCAAAAAATCAAAATTTTAATGAAAATCCTCAAAAAATCAAATTTTTCATATGAAAAACTTAAATTGGCCATATCTCCTTAAATATGCGTCCTAGAGCGAAAAGAAGGTTAATTCGTGACCACCCCCCAAAAATCAAAATTTTAATGAAAATCCTCAAAAAATCTAATTTTTCATATGAAAAACTTAAATTGGCCATATCTCCTTAAATATGCGTCCTAGAGCGAAAAGAAGGTTAATTCGTGACCACCCCCCAAAATTCAAAATTTTGATGAAAATCCTCTAAAAATCAAATTTTTCATATGAAAAACTTAAATTGGCCATATCTCCTTAAATATGCGTCCTAGAGCGAAAAGAAGGTTAATTCGTGACCACCCCCCCAAAAATCATAATTTTAATGAAAATCCTCAAAAAATCTAATTTTTCATATGAAAAACTTAAATCGGCCATATCTCCTTAAATATGCGTCCTAGAGCAAAAAGAAGGTTAATTCGTGACCACCCCCAAAAAATCAAAATTTTGATGAAAATCCTCGAAAAATCAAATTTTTCACATGAAAAACTTAAATTGGCCATATCTCCTTAAATATGCGCCCTAGAGCGAAAAGAAGGTTAATTCGTGACCACCCCTAAAAATTCAAAATGTTGATGAAAATCCTCAAAAAAATCAAATTTTTCATATGAAAAACTTAAATTGGCCATATCTCCTTAAATGTGCGCCCTAGAGCGAAAAGGACTTTAATTCGTGACCACCCCCAAAAAATCAAAATTTTGATGAAAATCCGCGAAAAATCAAATTTTTCATATGAAAAACTTAAAGTGGCCATATCTCCTTAAATATGCGTCCTAGAGCGAAAAGAAGGTTAATTCGTGACCACCCCCAAAAAATCAAAATTTTGATGAAAATCCTCAAAAAAATCAAATTTTTCATATGAAAAACTTAAATTGGCCATATCTCCTTAAATATGCGTCCTAGAGCGAAAAGAAGGTTAATTCGTGACCACCCCCCAAAAATCAAAATTTTAATGAAAATCCTCAAAAAATCTAATTTTTCATATGAAAAACTTAAATTGGCCATATCTCCTTAAATATGCGTCCTAGAGCGAAAAGAAGGTTAATTCGTGACCACCCCCCAAAATTCAAAATTTTGATGAAAATCCTCGAAAAATCAAATTTTTCATGTGAAAAACTTAAATTGGCCATATCTCCTTAAATATGCGTCCTAGAGCGAAAAGAAGGTTAATTCGTGACCACCCCCCAAAAATCATAATTTTAATGAAAATCCTCAAAAAATCTAATTTTTCATATGAAAAACTTAAATCGGCCATATCTCCTTAAATATGCGTCCTAGAGCGAAAAGAAGGTTAATTCGTGACCACCCCCCAAAATTCAAAATTTTGATGAAAATCCTCAAAAAAATCAAATTTTTCATATGAAAAACTTAAAGTGGCCATATCTCCTTAAATATGCGTCCTAGAGCGAAAAGAATGTTAATTCGTGACCACCCCCCAAAAATCAAAATTTTAATGAAAATCCTCAAAAAATCAAATTTTTCATATGAAAAACTTAAATTGGCCATATCTCCTTAAATATGCGTCCTAGAGCGAAAAGAAGGTTAATTCGTGACCACCCCCAAAAATCAAAATTTTGATGAAAATCCTCGAAAAATCAAATTTTTCACATGAAAAACTTAAATTGGCCATATCTCCTTAAATATGCGCCCTAGAGCGAAAAGAAGGTTAATTCGTGACCACCCCCAAAATTCAAAATTTTGATGAAAATCCTCAAAAAATCAAATTTTTCATATGAAAAACTTAAATTGGCCATATCTCCTTAAATATGCGTCCTAGAGCGAAAAGAAGGTTAATTCGTGACCACCCCCCAAAAATCAAAATTTTAATGAAAATCCTCAAAAAATCAAATTTTTCATATAAAAATCTTGGCCATATCTCCTTAAATATGCGTCCTAGAGCGAAAAGAAGGTTAATCCGTGACCACCCCCCAAAAATCAAAATTTTGATGAAAATCCTCGAAAAATCAAATTTTTCATATGAAAAACTTAAATTGGCCATATCTCCTTAAATATGCATCCTAGAGCGAAAAGAAGGTTAATTCGTGACCACCCCCAAAAATCAAAATTTTAATGAAAATCCTCAAAAAATCAAATTTTTCATATGAAAAACTTAAATTGGCCATATCTCCTTAAATATGCGTCCTAGAGCGAAAAGAAGGTTAATTCGTGACCACCCTCCAAAAATCACAATTTTGATGAAAATTCTCAAAAAATCTAATTTTTCATATGAAAAACTTAAATTGGCCATATCTCCTTAAATATGCGTCCTAGAGCGAAAAGAAGGTTAATTCGTGACCACCCCCAAAAAATCAAAATTTTGATGAAAATCCTCGAAAAATCAAATTTTTCACATGAAAAACTTAAATTGGCCATATCTCCTTAAATATGCGCCCTAGAGCGAAAAGAAGGTTAATTCGTGACCACCCCCAAAAAATCAAAATGTTGATGAAAATCCTCAAAAAAATCAAATTTTTCATATGAAAAACTTAAATTGTCCATATCTTAAATATGCGTCCTAGAGCGAAAAGAAGGTTAATTCGTGACCACCCTCCAAAAATCACAATTTTGATGAAAATTCTCAAAAAATCTAATTTTTCATATGAAAAACTTAAATTGGCCATATCTCCTTAAATATGCGTCCTAGAGCGAAAAGAAGGTTAATTCGTGACCACCCCCCAAAAATCAAAATTTTAATGAAAATCCTCAAAAAATCTAATTTTTCATATGAAAAACTTAAATTGGCCATATCTCCTTAAATATGCGTCCTAGAGCGAAAAGAAGGTTAATTCGTGACCACCCCCAAAATTCAAAATTTTGATGAAAATCCTCGAAAAATCAAATTTTTCATATGAAAAACTTAAATTGGCCATATCTCCTTAAATATGCGTCCTAGAGCGAAAAGAAGGTTAATTCGTGACCACCCCCCAAAAATCATAATTTTAATGAAAATCCTCAAAAAATCTAATTTTTCATATGAAAAACTTTAATCGGCCATATCTCCTTAAATATGCGTCCTAGAGCGAAAAGAAGGTTAATTCGTGACCACCCCCAAAAAATCAAAATTTTGATGAAAATCCTCAAAAAAATCAAATTTTTCATATGAAAAACTTAAATTGGCCATATCTTAAATATGCGTCCTAGAGCGAAAAGAAGGTTAATTCGTGACCACCCCCAAAAAATCAAAATTTTAATGAAAATCCTCAAAAAATCAAATTTTTCATATGAAAAACTTAAATTGGCCATATCTCCTTAAATATGCGTCCTAGAGCGAAAAGAAGGTTAATTCGTGACCACCCCCCAAAAATCAAAATTTTAATGAAAATCCTCAAAAAATCTAATTTTTCATATGAAAAACTTAAATTGGCCATATCTCCTTAAATATGCGTCCTAGAGCGAAAAGAAGGTTAATTCGTGACCACCCCCCAAAATTCAAAATTTTGATGAAAATCCTCTAAAAATCAAATTTTTCATATGAAAAACTTAAATTGGCCATATCTCCTTAAATATGCGTCCTAGAGCGAAAAGAAGGTTAATTCGTGACCACCCCCCCAAAAATCATAATTTTAATGAAAATCCTCAAAAAATCTAATTTTTCATATGAAAAACTTAAATCGGCCATATCTCCTTAAATATGCGTCCTAGAGCAAAAAGAAGGTTAATTCGTGACCACCCCCAAAAAATCAAAATTTTGATGAAAATCCTCGAAAAATCAAATTTTTCACATGAAAAACTTAAATTGGCCATATCTCCTTAAATATGCGCCCTAGAGCGAAAAGAAGGTTAATTCGTGACCACCCCTAAAAATTCAAAATGTTGATGAAAATCCTCAAAAAAATCAAATTTTTCATATGAAAAACTTAAATTGGCCATATCTCCTTAAATGTGCGCCCTAGAGCGAAAAGGACTTTAATTCGTGACCACCCCCAAAAAATCAAAATTTTGATGAAAATCCGCGAAAAATCAAATTTTTCATATGAAAAACTTAAAGTGGCCATATCTCCTTAAATATGCGTCCTAGAGCGAAAAGAAGGTTAATTCGTGACCACCCCCAAAAAATCAAAATTTTGATGAAAATCCTCAAAAAAATCAAATTTTTCATATGAAAAACTTAAATTGGCCATATCTCCTTAAATATGCGTCCTAGAGCGAAAAGAAGGTTAATTCGTGACCACCCCCCAAAAATCAAAATTTTAATGAAAATCCTCAAAAAATCTAATTTTTCATATGAAAAACTTAAATTGGCCATATCTCCTTAAATATGCGTCCTAGAGCGAAAAGAAGGTTAATTCGTGACCACCCCCCAAAATTCAAAATTTTGATGAAAATCCTCGAAAAATCAAATTTTTCATGTGAAAAACTTAAATTGGCCATATCTCCTTAAATATGCGTCCTAGAGCGAAAAGAAGGTTAATTCGTGACCACCCCCCAAAAATCATAATTTTAATGAAAATCCTCAAAAAATCTAATTTTTCATATGAAAAACTTAAATCGGCCATATCTCCTTAAATATGCGTCCTAGAGCGAAAAGAAGGTTAATTCGTGACCACCCCCCAAAATTCAAAATTTTGATGAAAATCCTCAAAAAAATCAAATTTTTCATATGAAAAACTTAAAGTGGCCATATCTCCTTAAATATGCGTCCTAGAGCGAAAAGAATGTTAATTCGTGACCACCCCCCAAAAATCAAAATTTTAATGAAAATCCTCAAAAAATCAAATTTTTCATATGAAAAACTTAAATTGGCCATATCTCCTTAAATATGCGTCCTAGAGCGAAAAGAAGGTTAATTCGTGACCACCCCCAAAAATCAAAATTTTGATGAAAATCCTCGAAAAATCAAATTTTTCACATGAAAAACTTAAATTGGCCATATCTCCTTAAATATGCGCCCTAGAGCGAAAAGAAGGTTAATTCGTGACCACCCCCAAAATTCAAAATTTTGATGAAAATCCTCAAAAAATCAAATTTTTCATATGAAAAACTTAAATTGGCCATATCTCCTTAAATATGCGTCCTAGAGCGAAAAGAAGGTTAATTCGTGACCACCCCCCAAAAATCAAAATTTTAATGAAAATCCTCAAAAAATCAAATTTTTCATATAAAAATCTTGGCCATATCTCCTTAAATATGCGTCCTAGAGCGAAAAGAAGGTTAATCCGTGACCACCCCCCAAAAATCAAAATTTTGATGAAAATCCTCGAAAAATCAAATTTTTCATATGAAAAACTTAAATTGGCCATATCTCCTTAAATATGCATCCTAGAGCGAAAAGAAGGTTAATTCGTGACCACCCCCAAAAATCAAAATTTTAATGAAAATCCTCAAAAAATCAAATTTTTCATATGAAAAACTTAAATTGGCCATATCTCCTTAAATATGCGTCCTAGAGCGAAAAGAAGGTTAATTCGTGACCACCCTCCAAAAATCACAATTTTGATGAAAATTCTCAAAAAATCTAATTTTTCATATGAAAAACTTAAATTGGCCATATCTCCTTAAATATGCGTCCTAGAGCGAAAAGAAGGTTAATTCGTGACCACCCCCAAAAAATCAAAATTTTGATGAAAATCCTCGAAAAATCAAATTTTTCACATGAAAAACTTAAATTGGCCATATCTCCTTAAATATGCGCCCTAGAGCGAAAAGAAGGTTAATTCGTGACCACCCCCAAAAAATCAAAATGTTGATGAAAATCCTCAAAAAAATCAAATTTTTCATATGAAAAACTTAAATTGTCCATATCTTAAATATGCGTCCTAGAGCGAAAAGAAGGTTAATTCGTGACCACCCCCACAAAATCAAAATTTTAATGAAAATCCTCAAAAAATCAAATTTTTCATATGAAAAACTTAAATTGGCCATATCTCCTTAAATATGCGTCCTAGAGCGAAAAGAAGGTTAATTCGTGACCACCCCCCAAAAATCAAAATTTTAATGAAAATCCTCAAAAAATCTAATTTTTCATATGAAAAACTTAAATTGGCCATATCTCCTTAAATATGCGTCCTAGAGCGAAAAGAAGGTTAATTCGTGACCACCCCCCAAAATTCAAAATTTTGATGAAAATCCTCTAAAAATCAAATTTTTCATATGAAAAACTTAAATTGGCCATATCTCCTTAAATATGCGTCCTAGAGCGAAAAGAAGGTTAATTCGTGACCACCCCCCAAAAATCATAATTTTAATGAAAATCCTCAAAAAATCTAATTTTTCATATGAAAAACTTAAATCGGCCATATCTCCTTAAATATGCGTCCTAGAGCGAAAAGAAGGTTAATTCGTGACCACCCCCAAAAAATCAAAATTTTGATGAAAATCCTCGAAAAATCAAATTTTTCACATGAAAAACTTAAATTGGCCATATCTCCTTAAATATGCGCCCTAGAGCGAAAAGAAGGTTAATTCGTGACCACCCCCCAAAATTCAAAATTTTGATGAAAATCCTCAAAAAAATCAAATTTTTCATATGAAAAACTTAAATTGGCCATATCTCCTTAAATGTGCGTCCTAGAGCGAAAAGGACTTTAATTCGTGACCACCCCCAAAAAATCAAAATTTTGATGAAAATCCGCAAAAAATCAAATTTTTCATATGAAAAACTTAAAGTGGCCATATCTCCTTAAATATGCGTCCTAGAGCGAAAAGAAGGTTAATTCGTGACCACCCCCAAAAAATCAAAATTTTGATGAAAATCCTCAAAAAAATCAAATTTTTCATATGAAAAACTTAAATTGGCCATATCTCCTTAAATATGCGTCCTAGAGCGAAAAGAAGGTTAATTCGTGACCACCCCCCAAAAATCAAAATTTTAATGAAAATCCTCAAAAAATCAAATTTTTCATATGAAAAACTTAAATTGGCCATATCTCCTTAAATATGCGTCCTAGAGCGAAAAGAAGGTTAATTCGTGACCACCCCCAAAAATCAAAATTTTGATGAAAATCCTCGAAAAATCAAATTTTTCACATGAAAAACTTAAATTGGCCATATCTCCTTAAATATGCGTCCTAGAGCGAAAAGAAGGTTAATTCGTGACCACCCCCCAAAAATCATAATTTTAAGGAAAATCCTCAAAAAATCTAATTTTTCATATGAAAAACTTAAATCGGCCATATCTTCTTAAATATGCGTCCTAGAGCGAAAAGAAGGTTAATTCGTGACCACCCCCCAAAATTCAAAATTTTGATGAAAATCCTCAAAAAAATCAAATTTTTCATATGAAAAACTTAAAGTGGCCATATCTCCATAAATATGCGTCCTAGAGCGAAAAGAATGTTAATTCGTGACCACCCCCCAAAAATCAAAATTTTAATGAAAATCCTCAAAAAATCAAATTTTTCATATGAAAAACTTAAATTGGCCATATCTCCTTAAATATGCGTCCTAGAGCGAAAAGAAGGTTAATTCGTGACCACCCCCAAAAATCAAAATTTTGATGAAAATCCTCGAAAAATCAAATTTTTCACATGAAAAACTTAAATTGGCCATATCTCCTTAAATATGCGCCCTAGAGCGAAAAGAAGGTTAATTCGTGACCACCCCCAAAAATCAAAATTTTAATGAAAATCCTCAAAAAATCAAATTTTTCATATGAAAAACTTAAATTGGCCATATCTCCTTAAATATGCGTCCTAGAGCGAAAAGAAGGTTAATTCGTGACCACCCCCCAAAAATCAAAATTTTAATGAAAATCCTCAAAAAATCAAATTTTTCATATAAAAATCTTGGCCATATCTCCTTAAATATGCGTCCTAGAGCGAAAAGAAGGTTAATCCGTGACCACCCCCCAAAAATCAAAATTTTGATGAAAATCCTCGAAAAATCAAATTTTTCATATGAAAAACTTAAATTGGCCATATCTCCTTAAATATGCATCCTAGAGCGAAAAGAAGGTTAATTCGTGACCACCCCCAAAAATCAAAATTTTAATGAAAATCCTCAAAAAATCAAATTTTTCATATGAAAAACTTAAATTGGCCATATCTCCTTAAATATGCGTCCTAGAGCGAAAAGAAGGTTAATTCGTGACCACCCTCCAAAAATCACAATTTTGATGAAAATTCTCAAAAAATCTAATTTTTCATATGAAAAACTTAAATTGGCCATATCTCCTTAAATATGCGTCCTAGAGCGAAAAGAAGGTTAATTCGTGACCACCCCCAAAAAATCAAAATTTTGATGAAAATCCTCGAAAAATCAAATTTTTCACATGAAAAACTTAAATTGGCCATATCTCCTTAAATATGCGCCCTAGAGCGAAAAGAAGGTTAATTCGTGACCACCCCCAAAAAATCAAAATGTTGATGAAAATCCTCAAAAAAATCAAATTTTTCATATGAAAAACTTAAATTGTCCATATCTCCTTAAATATGCGTCCTAGAGCGAAAAGGACTTTAATTCGTGACCACCCCCAAAAAATCAAAATTTTGATGAAAATCCTCAAAAAAATCAAATTTTTCATATGAAAAACTTAAAGTGGCCATATCTCCTTAAATATTCGTCCTAGAGCGAAAAGAAGGTTAATTCGTGACCACCCCCAAAAAATCAAAATTTTGATGAAAATCCTCAAAAAAATCAAATTTTTCATATGAAAAACTTAAATTGGCCATATCTCCTTAAATATGCGTCCTAGAGCGAAAAGAAGGTTAATTCGTGACCACCCCCAAAAAATCAAAATTTTGATGAAAATCCTCAAAAAAACAAATTTTTCATATGAAAAACTTAAATTGGCCATATCTCCTTAAATATGCGTCCTAGAGCGAAAAGAAGGTTAATTCGTGACCACCCCCAAAAAATCAAAATTTTGATGAAAATCCTCAAAAAAATCAAATTTTTCATATGAAAAACTTAAATTGGCCATATCTCCTTAAATATGCGTCCTAGAGCGACAAGGACTTTAATTCGTGACCACCCCCAAAAAATCAAAATTTTGATGAAAATCCGCAAAAAAATCAAATTTTTCATATGAAAAACTTAAAGTGGCCATATCTCCTTAAATATGCGTCCTAGAGCGAAAAGAAGGTTAATTCGTGACCACCCCCAAAAAATCAAAATTTTGATGAAAATCCTCAAAAAAATCTAATTTTTCATATGAAAAACTTAAATTGGCCATATCTCCTTAAATATGCGTCCTAGAGCGAAAAGAAGGTTAATTCGTGACCACCCCCCAAAAATCAAAATTTTAATGAAAATCCTCAAAAAATCAAATTTTTCGTATGAAAAACTTAAATTGGCCATATCTCCTTAAATATGCGTCCTAGAGCGAAAAGAAGGTTAATTCGTGACCACCCCCCAAAAATCAAAATTTTAATGAAAATCCTCAAAAAATCTAATTTTTCATATGAAAAACTTAAATTGGCCATATCTCCTTAAATATGCGTCCTAGAGCGAAAAGAAGGTTAATTCGTGACCACCACCCAAAATTCAAAATTTTGATGAAAATCCTCGAAAAATCAAATTTTTCATATGAAAAACTTAAATTGGCCATATCTCCTTAAATATGCGTCCTAGAGCGAAAAGAAGGTTAATTCGTGACCACCCCCCAAAAATCAAAATTTTAATGAAAATCCTCGAAAAATCTAATTTTTCATATGAAAAACTTAAATCGGCCATATCTCCTTAAATATGCGTCCTAGAGCGAAAAGAAGGTTAATTCGTGACCACCCCCCAAAATTCAAAATTTTGATGAAAATCCTCAAAAAAATCAAATTTTTCATATGAAAAACTTAAAGTGGCCATATCTCCTTAAATATGCGTCCTAGAGCGAAAAGAAGGTTAATTCGTGACCACCCCCCAAAAATCAAAATTGTAATGAAAATCCTCAAAAAATCAAATTTTTCATATGAAAAACTTAAATTGGCCATATCTCCTTAAATATGCGTCCTAGAGCGAAAAGAAGGTTAATTCGTGACCACCCCCAAAAAATCAAAATTTTGATGAAAATCCTCGAAAAATCAAATTTTTCACATGAAAAACTTAAATTGGCCATATCTCCTTAAATATGCGCCCTAGAGGGAAAAGAAGGTTAATTCGTGACCACCCCCAAAATTCAAAATTTTGATGAAAATCCTCAAAAAATCAAATTTTTCATATGAAAAACTTAAATTGGCCATATCTCCTTAAATATGCGTCCTAGAGCGAAAAGAAGGTTAATTCGTGACCACCCCCCAAAATTCAAAATTTTGATGAAAATCCTCGAAAAATCAAATTTTTCATATGAAAAACTTAAATTGGCCATATCTTCGTGACCACCCCCCAAAATTCAAAATTTTGATGAAAATCCTCGAAAAATCAAATTTTTCATATGAAAAACTTAAATTGGCCATATCTCCTTAAATATGCGCCCTAGAGCGAAAAGAAGGTTAATTCGTGACCACCCCCCAAAATTCAAAATTTTAATGAAAATCCTCAAAAAATCAAATTTTTCATATAAAAAACTTAAATCGGCCATATCTCCTTAAATATGCGTCCTAGAGCGAAAAGAAGGTTAATTCGTGACCACCCCCCAAAATTCAAAATTTTAATGAAAATCCTCAAAAAATCAAATGTTTCATATAAAAATCTTAAATTGGCCATATCTCCTTAAATATGCGTCCTAGAGCGAAAAGAAGGTTAATTCGTGACCACCCCCCAAAAATCAAAATTTTAATGAAAATCCTCAAAAAATCAAATGTTTCATATAAAAATCTTAAATTGGCCATATCTCCTTAAATATGCGTCCTAGAGCGAAAAGAAGGTTAATCCGTGACCACCCCCCAAAAATCAAAATTTTGATGAAAATCCTCGAAAAATCAAATTTTTCATATGAAAAACTTAAATTGGCCATATCTCCTTAAATATGCGTCCTAGAGCGAAAAGAAGGTTAATTCGTGACCACCCCCCAAAAATCAAAATTTTAATGAAAATCCTCAAAAAATCAAATTTTTCATATGAAAAACTTAAATTGGCCATATCTCCTTAAATATGCGTCCTAGAGCGAAAAGAAGGTTAATTCGTGACCACCCCCCAAATTCAAAATTTTGATGAAAATCCTCGGAAATCAAATTTTTCATATGAAAAACTTAAATTGGTCATATCTCCTTAAATATGCGTCCTAGAGCGAAAAGAAGGTTAATTCGTGACCACCCCCCAAAAAATCAAAATTTTGATGAAAATCCTCGAAAAATCAAATTTTTCACATGAAAAACTTAAGTTGGCCATATCTCCTTAAATATGCGCCCTAGAGCGAAAAGAAGGTTAATTCGTGACCACCCCCAAAAAATCAAAATGTTGATGAAAATCCTCAAAAAATCAAATTTTTCATATGAAAAACTTAAATTGTCCATATCTCCTTAAATATGCGTCCTAGAGCGAAAAGGACTTTAATTCGTGACCACCCCCAAACAATCAAAATTTTGATGAAAATCCTCAAAAAATCTAATTTTTCATATGAAAAACTTAAATCGGCCATATCTCCTTAAATATGCGTCCTAGAGCGAAAAGAAGGTTAATTCGTGACCACGCCCCAAAATTCAAAATTTTGATGAAAATCCTCAAAAAAATCAAATTTTTCATATGAAAAACTTAAAGTGGCCATATCTCCTTAAATATGCGTCCTAGAGCGAAAAGAAGGTTAATTCGTGACCACCCCCCAAAAATCAAAATTTTAATGAAAATCCTCAAAAAATCTAATTTTTCATATGAAAAACTTAAATCGGCCATATCTCCTTAAATATGCGTCCTAGAGCGAAAAGAAGGTTAATTCGTGACCACCCCCCAAAATTCAAAATTTTGATGAAAATCCTCAAAAAAATCAAATTTTTCATATGAAAAACTTAAAGTGGCCATATCTCCTTAAATATGCGTCCTAGAGCGAAAAGAAGGTTAATTCGTGACCACCCCCAAAAAATCAAAATTTTGATGAAAATCCTCGAAAAATCAAATTTTTCACATGAAAAACTTAAATTGACCATATCTCCTTAAATATGCGCCCTAGAGCGAAAAGAAGGTTAATTCGTGACCACCCCCAAAATTCAAAATTTTGATGAAAATCCTCAAAAAATCAAATTTTTCATATGAAAAACTTAAATTGGCCATATCTCCTTAAATATGCGTCCTAGAGCGAAAAGAAGGTTAATTCGTGACCACCCCCCAAAATTCAAAATTTTGATGAAAATCCTCGACAAATCAAATTTTTCATATGAAAAACTTAAATTGGCCATATCTTCGTGACCACCCCCCAAAATTCAAAATTTTGATGAAAATCCTCGAAAAATCAAATTTTTCATATGAAAAACTTAAATTGGCCATATCTCCTTAAATATGCGCCCTAGAGCGAAAAGAAGGTTAATTCGTGACCACCCCCCAAAATTCAAAATTTTAATGAAAATCCTCAAAAAATCAAGTTTTTCATATAAAAAACTTAAATCGGCCATATCTCCTTAAATATGCGTCCTAGAGCGAAAAGAAGGTTAATTCGTGACCACCCCCCAAAATTCAAAATTTTGATGAAAATCCTCGAAAAATCAATTTTTTCATATGAAAAACTTAAATTAGCCATATCTCCTTAAATATGCGTCCTAGAGCGAAAAGAAGGTTAATTCGTGACCACCCCCCAAAAATCAAAATTTTAATGAGAATCCTCAAAAAATCAAATGTTTCATATAAAAATCTTAAATTGGCCATATCTCCTTAAATATGCGTCCTAGAGCGAAAAGAAGGTTAATCCGTGACCACCCCCCAAAAATCAAAATTTTGATGAAAATCCTCGAAAAATCAAATTTTTCATATGAAAAACTTAAATTGGTCATATCTCCTTAAATATGCGTCCTAGAGCGAAAAGAAGGTTAATTCGTGACCACCCCCCAAAAAATCAAAATTTTGATGAAAATCCTCGAAAAATCAAATTTTTCACATGAAAAACTTAAATTGGCCATATCTCCTTAAATATGCGCCCTAGAGCGAAAAGAAGGTTAATTCGTGACCACCCCCCAAAATTCAAAATTTTAATGAAAATCCTCAAAAAATCAAATGTTTCATATAAAAATCTTAAATTGGCCATATCTCCTTAAATATGCGTCCTAGAGCGAAAAGAAGGTTAATTCGTGACCACCCCCCAAAAATCAAAATTTTAATGAAAATCCTCAAAAAATCAAATGTTTCATATAAAAATCTTAAATTGGCCATATCTCCTTAAATATGCGTCCTAGAGCGAAAAGAAGGTTAATCCGTGACCACCCCCCAAAAATCAAAATTTTGATGAAAATCCTCGAAAAATCAAATTTTTCATATGAAAAACTTAAATTGGCCATATCTCCTTAAATATGCGTCCTAGAGCGAAAAGAAGGTTAATTCGTGACCACCCCCCAAAAATCAAAATTTTAATGAAAATCCTCAAAAAATCAAATTTTTCATATGAAAAACTTAAATTGGCCATATCTCCTTAAATATGCGTCCTAGAGCGAAAAGAAGGTTAATTCGTGACCACCCCCCAAATTCAAAATTTTGATGAAAATCCTCGGAAATCAAATTTTTCATATGAAAAACTTAAATTGGTCATATCTCCTTAAATATGCGTCCTAGAGCGAAAAGAAGGTTAATTCGTGACCACCCCCCAAAAAATCAAAATTTTGATGAAAATCCTCGAAAAATCAAATTTTTCACATGAAAAACTTAAGTTGGCCATATCTCCTTAAATATGCGCCCTAGAGCGAAAAGAAGGTTAATTCGTGACCACCCCCAAAAAATCAAAATGTTGATGAAAATCCTCAAAAAATCAAATTTTTCATATGAAAAACTTAAATTGTCCATATCTCCTTAAATATGCGTCCTAGAGCGAAAAGGACTTTAATTCGTGACCACCCCCAAACAATCAAAATTTTGATGAAAATCCTCAAAAAATCTAATTTTTCATATGAAAAACTTAAATCGGCCATATCTCCTTAAATATGCGTCCTAGAGCGAAAAGAAGGTTAATTCGTGACCACGCCCCAAAATTCAAAATTTTGATGAAAATCCTCAAAAAAATCAAATTTTTCATATGAAAAACTTAAAGTGGCCATATCTCCTTAAATATGCGTCCTAGAGCGAAAAGAAGGTTAATTCGTGACCACCCCCCAAAAATCAAAATTTTAATGAAAATCCTCAAAAAATCTAATTTTTCATATGAAAAACTTAAATCGGCCATATCTCCTTAAATATGCGTCCTAGAGCGAAAAGAAGGTTAATTCGTGACCACCCCCCAAAATTCAAAATTTTGATGAAAATCCTCAAAAAAATCAAATTTTTCATATGAAAAACTTAAAGTGGCCATATCTCCTTAAATATGCGTCCTAGAGCGAAAAGAAGGTTAATTCGTGACCACCCCCAAAAAATCAAAATTTTGATGAAAATCCTCGAAAAATCAAATTTTTCACATGAAAAACTTAAATTGACCATATCTCCTTAAATATGCGCCCTAGAGCGAAAAGAAGGTTAATTCGTGACCACCCCCAAAATTCAAAATTTTGATGAAAATCCTCAAAAAATCAAATTTTTCATATGAAAAACTTAAATTGGCCATATCTCCTTAAATATGCGTCCTAGAGCGAAAAGAAGGTTAATTCGTGACCACCCCCCAAAATTCAAAATTTTGATGAAAATCCTCGACAAATCAAATTTTTCATATGAAAAACTTAAATTGGCCATATCTTCGTGACCACCCCCCAAAATTCAAAATTTTGATGAAAATCCTCGAAAAATCAAATTTTTCATATGAAAAACTTAAATTGGCCATATCTCCTTAAATATGCGCCCTAGAGCGAAAAGAAGGTTAATTCGTGACCACCCCCCAAAATTCAAAATTTTAATGAAAATCCTCAAAAAATCAAATTTTTCATATAAAAAACTTAAATCGGCCATATCTCCTTAAATATGCGTCCTAGAGCGAAAAGAAGGTTAATTCGTGACCACCCCCCAAAATTCAAAATTTTGATGAAAATCCTCGAAAAATCAATTTTTTCATATGAAAAACTTAAATTAGCCATATCTCCTTAAATATGCGTCCTAGAGCGAAAAGAAGGTTAATTCGTGACCACCCCCCAAAAATCAAAATTTTAATGAAAATCCTCAAAAAATCAAATGTTTCATATAAAAATCTTAAATTGGCCATATCTCCTTAAATATGCGTCCTAGAGCGAAAAGAAGGTTAATCCGTGACCACCCCCCAAAAATCAAAATTTTGATGAAAATCCTCGAAAAATCAAATTTTTCATATGAAAAACTTAAATTGGTCATATCTCCTTAAATATGCGTCCTAGAGCGAAAAGAAGGTTAATTCGTGACCACCCCCCAAAAAATCAAAATTTTGATGAAAATCCTCGAAAAATCAAATTTTTCACATGAAAAACTTAAATTGGCCATATCTCCTTAAATATGCGCCCTAGAGCGAAAAGAAGGTTAATTCGTGACCACCCCCAAAAAATCAAAATGTTGATGAAAATCCTCAAAAAAATCAAATTTTTCATATGAAAAACTTAAATTGTCCATATCTCCTTAAATATGCGTCCTAGAGCGAAAAGGACTTTAATTCGTGACCACCCCCAAACAATCAAAATTTTGATGAAAATCCTCAAAAAAATCAAATTTTTCATATGAAAAACTTAAAGTGACCATATCTCCTTAAATATGCGTCCTAGAGCGAAAAGAAGGTTAATTCGTGACCACCCCCAAAAAATCAAAATTTTGATGAAAATCCTCAAAAAAATCAAATTTTTCATATGAAAAACTTAAATTGGCCATATCTCCTTAAATATGCGTCCTAGAGCGAAAAGAAGGTTAATTCGTGACCACCCCCAAAAATCAAAATTTTAATGAAAATCCTCAAAAAATCAAATTTTTCATATGAAAAACTTAAATTGGCCATATCTCCTTAAATATGCGTCCTAGAGCGAAAAGAAGGTTAATTCGTGACCACCCCCAAAAAATCAAAATTTTGATGAAAATCCTCGAAAAATCAAATTTTTCACATGAAAAACTTAAATTGGCCATATCTCCTTAAATATGCGTCCTAGAGCGAAAAGAAGGTTAATTCGTGACCACCCCCAAAAAATCAAAATTTTGATGAAAATCCTCAAAAAAATCAAATTTTTCATATGAAAAACTTAAATTGGCCATATCTCCTTAAATATGCGTCCTAGAGCGAAAAGAAGGTTAATTCGTGACCACCCCCCAAAAATCAAAATTTTAATGAAAATCCTCAAAAAATCTAATTTTTCATATGAAAAACTTAAATCGGCCATATCTCCTTAAATATGCGTCCTAGAGCGAAAAGAAGGTTAATTCGTGACCACCCCCCAAAATTCAAAATTTTGATAAAAATCCTCGAAAAATCAAATTTTTCATATGAAAATCTTAAATTGGCCATATCTCCTTAAATATGCGTCCTAGAGCGAAGAGAAGGTTAATTCGTGACCACCCCCAAACAATCAAAATTTTGATGAAAATCCTCGAAAAATCAAATTTTTCATATGAAAAACTTAAATTGGCCATATCTCCTTAAATATGCGTCCTAGAGCGAAAAGAAGGTTAATTCGTGACCACCCCCAAAAAATCAAAATTTTGATGAAAATCTTCAAAAAATCAAATTTTTTATATGAAAAACTTAAATTGGCCATATCTCCTTATATATGCGTCCTAGAGCGAAAAGAAGGTTAATTCGTGACCACCCCCCAAAATTCAAAATTTTGATGAAAATCCTCGAAAAATCAAAATTTTCATATGAAAAACTTAAATTGGCCATATCTCCTTAAATATGCGTCCTAGAGCGAAAAGAAGGTTAATTCGTGACCACCCCCAAAAAATCAAAATTTTGATGTAAATCCTCGAAAAATCAATTTTTTCATATGAAAAACTTAAATTGGCCATATCTCCTTAAATATGCGTCCTAGAGCGAAAAGAAGGTTAATTCGTGACCACCCCCCAAAAATCAATATTTTAATGAAAATCCTCAAAAAATCAAATTTTTCATATAAAAATCTTAAATTGGCCATATCTCCTTAAATATGCGTCCTAGAGCGAAAAGAAGGTTAATCCGTGACCACCCCCCAAAAATCAAAATTTTGATGAAAATCCTCGAAAAATCAAATTTTTCATATGAAAGACTTAAATTGGCCATATCTCCTTAAATATGCGTCCTAGAGCGAAAAGAAGGTTAATTCGTGACCACCCCCCAAAAATCAAAATTTTAATGAAAATCCTCAAAAAATCTAATTTTTCATATGAAAAACTTAAATTGGCCATATCTCCTTAAATATGCGTCCTAGAGCGAAAAGAAGGTTAATTCGTGACCACCCCCCAAAAATCAAAATTTTAATGAAAATCCTCAAAAAATCAAATTTTCCATATGAAAAACTTAAATTGGCCATATCTCCAAATATAAGTCCTAGAGCGAAAAGAAGGTTAATTCGTGACCACTCCCCAAAATTCAAAATTTTGATGAAAATCCTCGAAAAATCAAATTTTTCATATGAAAAACTTAAATTGGCCATATCTCCTTAAATATACGGCCTAGAGCGAAAAGAAGGTTAATTCGTGAGCACCCCCCAAAAATTAAAATTTTAATGAAAATCCTCAAAAAAATCAAATTTTTCATATGAAAAACTTAAATTGGACATATCTCCTTAAATATGCGTCCTAGAGCGAAAAGAAGGTTAATTCGTGACCACCCCCCAAAAATCAAAATTTTAATGAAAATCCTCAAAAAAATCAAATTTTTCATACGAAAAACTTAAATTGGCCATATCTCCTTAAATATGCGTCCTAGAGCGAAAAGAAGGTTAATTCGTGACCACCCCCCAAAATTCAAAATTTTGATGAAAATCCTCGAAAAATCAAATTTTTCATATGAAAAACTTAAATTGGCCATATCTCCTTAAATATGCGTCCTAGAGCGAAAAGAAGGTTAATTCGTGTCCACCCCCCAACATTCAAAATTTTGATGCAAATCCTCGAAAAATCAAATTTTTCATATGAAAAACTTAAATTGGCCATATCTCCTTAAATATGCGTCCTAGAGCGAAAAGAAGGTTAATCGTGACCACCCCCCAAAAATCAAAATTTTAATGAAAATCCTCAAAAAATCAAATTTTTCATATGAAAAACTTAAATTGGCCATATCTCCTTAAATATGCGTCCTAGAGCGAAAAGAAGGTTAATTCGTGACCACCCCCCAAATTCAAAATGTTGATGAAAATCCTCAAAAAATCTAATTTTTCATATGAAAAACTTAAATTGGCCATATCTCCTTAAATATGCGTCCTAGAGCGAAAAGAAGGTTAATTCGTGACCACCCCCCAAAATTCAAAATTTTGATGAAAATCCTCGAAAAATCTAATTTTTCATATGAAAAACTTAAATTGGCCATATTTCCTTAAATATGCGTCCTAGAGCGAAAAGAAGGTTAATTCGTGACCACCCCAAAAAATCAAAATTTTGATGCAAATCCTCGAAAAATCAAATTTTTCACATGAAAAACTTAAATTGGCCATATCTCCTTATATATGCGCCCTAGAGCGAAAAGAAGGTTAATTCGTGACCACCCCCAAAAAATCAAAATGTTGATGAAAATCCTCAAAAAAATCAAATTTTTCATATGAAAAACTTAAATTGTCCATATCTCCTTAAATATGCGTCCTAGAGCGAAAAGGACTTTAATTCGTGACCACCCCCAAAAATTCAAAATTTTGATGAAAATCCTCAAAAAAATCAAATTTTTCATATGAAAAACTTAAATTGGCCATATCTCCTTAAATATGCGTCCTAGAGCGAAAAGAAGGTTAATTCGTGACCACCCCCAAAAAATCAAAATTTTGATGAAAATCCTCAAAAAAATCAAATTTTTCATATGAAAAACTTAAAGTGGCCATATCTCCTTAAATATGCGTCCTAGAGCGAAAAGAAGGTTAATTCGTGACCACCCCCCAAAAATCAAAATTTTAATGAAAATCCTCAAAAAATCTAATTTTTCATATAAAAAACTTAAATCGGCCATATCTCCTTAAATATGCGTCCTAGAGCGAAAAGAAGGTTAATTCGTGACCACCCCCAAAATTCAAAATTTTGATAAAAATCCTCGAAAAATCAAATTTTTCATATGAAAATCTTAAATTGGCCATATCTCCTTAAATATGCGTCCTAGAGCGAAGAGAAGGTTAATTCGTGACCACCCCCCAAACAATCAAAATTTTGATGAAAATCCTCGAAAAATCAAATTTTTCATATGAAAAACTTAAATTGGCCATATCTCCTTAAATATGCGTCCTAGAGCGAAAAGAAGGTTAATTCGTGACCACCCCCAAAAAATCAAAATTTTGATGAAAATCCTCAAAAAATCAAATTTTTTATATGAAAAACTTAAATTGGCCATATCTCCTTAAATATGTGTCCTAGAGCGAAAAGAAGGTTAATTCGTGACCACCCCCCAAAATTCAAAATTTTGATGAAAATCCTCGAAAAATCAAATTTTTCATATGAAAAACTTAAATTGGCCATATCTCCTTAAATATGCGTCCTAGAGCGAAAAGAAGGTTAATTCGTGACCACCCCCAAAAAATCAAAATTTTGATGTAAATCCTCGAAAAATCAATTTTTTCATATGAAAAACTTAAATTGGCCATATCTCCTTAAATATGCGTCCTAGAGCGAAAAGAAGGTTAATTCATGACCACACCCCAAAATTCAAAATTTTGATGAAAATCCTCGAAAAATCAAATTTTTCATATGAAAAACTTAAATTGGCCATATCTCCTTAAATATACGGCCTAGAGCAAAAAGAAGGTTAATTCGTGAGCACCCCCCAAAAATTAAAATTTTAATGAAAATCCTCAAAAAAATCAAATTTTTCATATGAAAAACTTAAATTGGACATATCTCCTTAAATATGCGTCCTAGAGCGAAAAGAAGGTTAATTCGTGACCACCCCCCAAAAATCAAAATTTTAATGAAAATCCTCAAAAAAATCAAATTTTTCATACGAAAAACTTAAATTGGCCATATCTCCTTAAATATGCGTCCTAGAGCGAAAAGAAGGTTAATAGTGACCACCCCCCAAAAATCAAAATTTTAATGAAAATCCTCAAAAAATCAAATTTTTCATATGAAAAACTTAAATTGGCCATATCTCCTTAAATATGCGTCCTAGAGCGAAAAGAAGGTTAATTCGTGACCACCCCCAAAAAATCAAAATTTTGATGAAAATTCTCGAAAAATCAATTTTTTCATATGAAAAACTTAAATTGGCCATATCTCCTTAAATATGCGTCCTAGAGCGAAAAGAAGGTTAATTCGTGACCACCCCCCAAAAATCAAAATTTTAATGAAAATCCTCAAAAAATCAAATTTTCCATATGAAAAACTTAAATTGGCCATATCTCCAAATATAAGTCCTAGAGCGAAAAGAAGGTTAATTCGTGACCACACCCCAAAATTCAAAATTTTGATGAAAATCCTCGAAAAATCAAATTTTTCATATGAAAAACTTAAATTGGCCATATCTCCTTAAATATACGGCCTAGAGCGAAAAGAAGGTTAATTCGTGAGCACCCCCCAAAAATTAAAATTTTAATGAAAATCCTCAAAAAAATCAAATTTTTCATATGAAAAACTTAAATTGGACATATCTCCTTAAATATGCGTCCTAGAGCGAAAAGAAGGTTAATAGTGACCACCCCCCAAAAATCAAAATTTTAATGAAAATCCTCAAAAAATCAAATTTTTCATATGAAAAACTTAAATTGGCCATATCTCCTTAAATATGCGTCCTAGAGCGAAAAGAAGGTTAATTCGTGACCACCCCCCAAATTCAAAATTTTGATGAAAATCCTCAAAAAATCTAATTTTTCATATGAAAAACTTAAATTGGCCATATCTCCTTAAATATGCGTCCTAGAGCGAAAAGAAGGTTAATTCGTGACCACCCCCCAAAATTCAAAATTTTGATGAAAATCCTCGAAAAATCAAATTTTTCATATGAAAAACTTAAATTGGCCATATCTCCTTAAATATGCGTCCTAGAGCGAAAAGAAGGTTAATTCGTGACCACCCCCCAAAAATCAAAATTTTGATGAAAATCCTCAAAAAATCTAATTTTTCATATGAAAAACTTAAATCGGCCATATCTCCTTAAATATGCGTCCTAGAGCGAAAAGAAGGTTAATTCGTGACCACCCCCAAAAAATCAAAATTTTGATGAAAATCCTCAAAAAATCAAAGTTTTTATATGAAAAACTTAAATTGGCCATATCTCCTTAAATATGCGTCCTAGAGCGAAAAGAAGGTTAATTCGTGACCACCCCCCAAAATTCAAAATTTTGATGAAAATCCTCGAAAAATCAAATTTTTCATATGAAAAACTTAAATTGGCCATATCTCCTTAAATATGCGTCCTAGAGCGAAAAGAAGGTTAATTCGTGACCACCCCCAAAAAATCAAAATTTTGATGAAAATTCTCGAAAAATCAATTTTTTCATATGAAAAACTTAAATTGGCCATATCTCCTTAAATATGCGTCCTAAAGCGAAAAGAAGGTTAATTCGTGACCACCCCCAAAAATCAAAATTTTGATGAAAATCCTCGAAAAATAAAATTTTCCATATGAAAAACTTAAATTGGACATATCTCCTTAAATATGCGTCCTAGAGCGAAAAGAAGGTTAATTCGTGACCACCCCCCAAAAATCAAAATTTTAATGAAAATCCAAAAAAATCTAATTTTTCATATGAAAAATTTTATTTTGGCCATATCTCCTTAAATATGCGTCCTAGAGCGAAAAGAAGGTTAATTCGTGACCACCCCCCAAAATTCAAAATTTTGATGAAAATCCTCGAAAAATCAAATTTTTCATATGAAAAACTTAAATTGGCCATATCTCCTTAAATATGCGTCCTAGAGCGAAAAGAAGGTTAATCCGTGACCACCCCCCAAAAATCATAATTTTGATGAAAATCCTCGAAAAATCAAATTTTTCATATGAACAACGTAAATTGGCCATATCTCCTTAAATATGCGTCCTAGAGCGAAAAGAAGGTTAATTCGTGACCACCCCCCAAATTCAAAATTTTGATGAAAATCCTCGAAAATCCTTAAATTGGTCATATCTCCTTAAATATGCGTCCTAGAGCGAAAAGAAGGTTAATTCGTGACCACCCCCAAATTCAAAATTTTGATGAAAATCCTCGAAAATCCTTAAATTGGTCATATCTCCTTAAATATGCGTCCTAGAGCGAAAAGAAGGTTAATTCGTGACCACCCCCCAAAAATCACAATTTTGATGAAAATTCTCAAAAAATCTAATTTTTCATATGAAAAACTTAAATTGGCCATATCTCCTTAAATATGCGTCCTAGAGCGAAAAGAAGGTTAATTCGTGACCACCCCCCAAAAATCAAAATTTTAATGAAAATCCTCAAAAAAATCAAATTTTTCATATGAAAAACTTAAATTGGCCATATCTCCTTAAATATACGGCCTAAAGCGAAAAGAAGGTTAATTCGTGACCACCCCCAAAAAATCAAAATTTTGATGAAAATCCTCAAAAAATCAAATTTTTCATATGAAAAACTTAAATTGGCCATATCTCCTTAAATATGCGTCCTAGAGCGAAAAGAAGGTTAATTCGTGACCACCCCCCAAAATTCAAAATTTTGATGAAAATCTTCGAAAAATCAAATTTTTCATATGAAAAACTTAAATTGGCCATATCTCCTTAAATATGCGTCCTAGAGCGAAAAGAAGGTTAATTCGTGACCACCCACCAAAAATCAAAGTTTTAATGAAAATCCTCAAAAAAATCAAATTTTTCATACGAAAAACTTAAATTGGACATATCTCCTTAAATATGCGTCCTAGAGCGAAAAGAAGGTTAATTCGTGACCACCCCCCAAAAATCAAAATTTTAATGAAAATCCTCAAAAAAATCAAATTTTTCATACGAAAAACTTAAATTGGCCATATCTCCTTAAATATGCGTCCTAGAGCGAAAAGAAGGTTAATTCGTGACCAACCCCCAAAAATCAAAATTTTAATGAAAATCCTCAAAAAATCAAATTTTCTATATGAAAAACTTAAATTGGCCATATCTCCAAATATAAGTCCTAGAGCGAAAAGAAGGTTAATTCGTGACCACACCCCAAAATTCAAAATTTTGATGAAAATCCTCGAAAAATCAAATTTTTCATATGAAAAACTTAAATTGGCCATATCTCCTTAAATATACGGCCTAGAGCGAAAAGAAGGTTAATTCGTGAGCACCCCCCAAAAATTAAAATTTTAATGAAAATCCTCAAAAAAATCAAATTTTTCATATGAAAAACTTAAATTGGACATATCTCCTTAAATATGCGTCCTAGAGCGAAAAGAAGGTTAATAGTGACCACCCCCCAAAAATCAAAATTTTAATGAAAATCCTCAAAAAATCAAATTTTTCATATGAAAAACTTAAATTGGCCATATCTCCTTAAATATGCGTCCTAGAGCGAAAAGAAGGTTAATTCGTGACCACCCCCCAAATTCAAAATTTTGATGAAAATCCTCAAAAAATCTAATTTTTCATATGAAAAACTTAAATTGGCCATATCTCCTTAAATATGCGTCCTAGAGCGAAAAGAAGGTTAATTCGTGACCACCCCCCAAAATTCAAAATTTTGATGAAAATCCTCGAAAAATCAAATTTTTCATATGAAAAACTTAAATTGGCCATATCTCCTTAAATATGCGTCCTAGAGCGAAAAGAAGGTTAATTCGTGACCACCCCCCAAAAATCAAAATTTTGATGAAAATCCTCAAAAAATCTAATTTTTCATATGAAAAACTTAAATCGGCCATATCTCCTTAAATATGCGTCCTAGAGCGAAAAGAAGGTTAATTCGTGACCACCCCCAAAAAATCAAAATTTTGATGAAAATCCTCAAAAAATCAAAGTTTTTATATGAAAAACTTAAATTGGCCATATCTCCTTAAATATGCGTCCTAGAGCGAAAAGAAGGTTAATTCGTGACCACCCCCCAAAATTCAAAATTTTGATGAAAATCCTCGAAAAATCAAATTTTTCATATGAAAAACTTAAATTGGCCATATCTCCTTAAATATGCGTCCTAGAGCGAAAAGAAGGTTAATTCGTGACCACCCCCAAAAAATCAAAATTTTGATGAAAATTCTCGAAAAATCAATTTTTTCATATGAAAAACTTAAATTGGCCATATCTCCTTAAATATGCGTCCTAGAGCGAAAAGAAGGTTAATTCGTGACCACCCCCCAAAAATCAAAATTTTAATGAAAATCCTCAAAAAATCTAATTTTTCATACGAAAAAGTTTATTTTGGCCATATCTCCTTAAATATGCGTCCTAGAGCGAAAAGAAGGTTAATTCGTGACCACCACCCAAAATTCAAAATTTTGATGAAAATCCTCGAAAAATCCAATTTTTCATATGAAAAACTTAAATTGGCCATATCTCCTTAAATATACGGCCTAGAGCGAAAAGAAGGTTAATTCGTGAGCACCCCCCAAAAATTAAAATTTTAATGAAAATCCTCAAAAAAATCAAATTTTTCATATGAAAAACTTAAATTGGACATATCTCCTTAAATATGCGTCCTAGAGCGAAAAGAAGGTTAATTCGTGACCACCCCCCAAAAATCAAAATTTTAATGAAAATCCTCAAAAAAATCAAATTTTTCATACGAAAAACTTAAATTGGCCATATCTCCTTAAATATGCGTCCTAGAGCGAAAAGAAGGTTAATTCGTGACCACCCCCCAAAAATCAAAATTTTAATGAAAATCCTCAAAAAATCAAATTTTCCATATGAAAAACTTAAATTGGCCATATCTCCAAATATAAGTCCTAGAGCGAAAAGAAGGTTAATTCGTGACCACACCCCAAAATTCAAAATTTTGATGAAAATCCTCGAAAAATCAAATTTTTCATATGAAAAACTTAAATTGGCCATATCTCCTTAAATATACGGCCTAGAGCGAAAAGAAGGTTAATTCGTGAGCACCCCCCAAAAATTAAAATTTTAATGAAAATCCTCAAAAAAATCAAATTTTTCATATGAAAAACTTAAATTGGACATATCTCCTTAAATATGCGTCCTAGAGCGAAAAGAAGGTTAATAGTGACCACCCCCCAAAAATCAAAATTTTAATGAAAATCCTCAAAAAATCAAATTTTTCATATGAAAAACTTAAATTGGCCATATCTCCTTAAATATGCGTCCTAGAGCGAAAAGAAGGTTAATTCGTGACCACCCCCCAAATTCAAAATTTTGATGAAAATCCTCAAAAAATCTAATTTTTCATATGAAAAACTTAAATTGGCCATATCTCCTTAAATATGCGTCCTAGAGCGAAAAGAAGGTTAATTCGTGACCACCCCCCAAAATTCAAAATTTTGATGAAAATCCTCGAAAAATCAAATTTTTCATATGAAAAACTTAAATTGGCCATATCTCCTTAAATATGCGTCCTAGAGCGAAAAGAAGGTTAATTCGTGACCACCCCCCAAATTCAAAATTTTGATGAAAATCCTCAAAAAATCTAATTTTTCATATGAAAAACTTAAATTGGCCATATCTCCTTAAATATGCGTCCTAGAGCGAAAAGAAGGTTAATTCGTGACCACCCCCCAAAAATCAAAATTTTGATGAAAATCCTCAAAAAATCTAATTTTTCATATGAAAAACTTAAATCGGCCATATCTCCTTAAATATGCGTCCTAGAGCGAAAAGAAGGTTAATTCGTGACCACCCCCAAAAAATCAAAATTTTGATGAAAATCCTCAAAAAATCAAAGTTTTTATATGAAAAACTTAAATTGGCCATATCTCCTTAAATATGCGTCCTAGAGCGAAAAGAAGGTTAATTCGTGACCACCCCCCAAAATTCAAAATTTTGATGAAAATCCTCGAAAAATCAAATTTTTCATATGAAAAACTTAAATTGGCCATATCTCCTTAAATATGCGTCCTAGAGCGAAAAGAAGGTTAATTCGTGACCACCCCCAAAAAATCAAAATTTTGATGAAAATTCTCGAAAAATCAATTTTTTCATATGAAAAACTTAAATTGGCCATATCTCCTTAAATATGCGTCCTAGAGCGAAAAGAAGGTTAATTCGTGACCACCCCCAAAAATCAAAATTTTGATGAAAATCCTCGAAAAATAAAATTTTCCATATGAAAAACTTAAATTGGCCATATCTCCTTAAATATGCGTCCTAGAGCGAAAAGAAGGTTAATTCGTGACCACCCCCCAAAAATCAAAATTTTAATGAAAATCCTCGAAAATCCTTAAATTGGTCATATCTCCTTAAATATGCGTCCTAGAGCGAAAAGAAGGTTAATTCGTGACCACCCCCAAATTCAAAATTTTGATGAAAATCCTCGAAAATCCTTAAATTGGTCATATCTCCTTAAATATGCGTCCTAGAGCGAAAAGAAGGTTAATTCGTGACCACCCCCCAAAAATCACAATTTTGATGAAAATTCTCAAAAAATCTAATTTTTCATATGAAAAACTTAAATTGGCCATATCTCCTTAAATATGCGTCCTAGAGCGAAAAGAAGGTTAATTCGTGACCACCCCCCAAAAATCAAAATTTTAATGAAAATCCTCAAAAAAATCAAATTTTTCATATGAAAAACTTAAATTGGCCATATCTCCTTAAATATACGGCCTAGAGCGAAAAGAAGGTTAATTCGTGACCACCCCCAAAAAATCAAAATTTTAATGAAAATCCTCAAAAAATCAAATTTTTCATATGAAAAACTTAAATTGGCCATATCTCCTTAAATATGCGTCCTAGAGCGAAAAGAAGGTTAATTCGTGACCATCCCCCAAAATTCAAAATTTTGATGAAAATCTTCGAAAAATCAAATTTTTCATATGAAAAACTTAAATTGGCCATATCTCCTTAAATATGCGTCCTAGAGCGAAAAGAAGGTTAATTCGTGACCACCCACCAAAAATCAAAGTTTTAATGAAAATCCTCAAAAAAATCAAATTTTTCATACGAAAAACTTAAATTGGACATATCTCCTTAAATATGCGTCCTAGAGCGAAAAGAAGGTTAATTCGTGACCACCCCCCATAAATCAAAATTTTAATGAAAATCCTCAAAAAAATCAAATTTTTCATACGAAAAACTTAAATTGGCCATATCTCCTTAAATATGCGTCCTAGAGCGAAAAGAAGGTTAATTCGTGACCACCCCCCAAAAATCAAAATTTTAATGAAAATCCTCAAAAAATCAAATTTTCCATATGAAAAACTTAAATTGGCCATATCTCCAAATATAAGTCCTAGAGCGAAAAGAAGGTTAATTCGTGACCACACCCCAAAATTCAAAATTTTGATGAAAATCCTCGAAAAATCAAATTTTTCATATGAAAAACTTAAATTGGCCATATCTCCTTAAATATACGGCCTAGAGCGAAAAGAAGGTTAATTCGTGAGCACCCCCCAAAAATTAAAATTTTAATGAAAATCCTCAAAAAAATCAAATTTTTCATATGAAAAACTTAAATTGGACATATCTCCTTAAATATGCGTCCTAGAGCGAAAAGAAGGTTAATAGTGACCACCCCCCAAAAATCAAAATTTTAATGAAAATCCTCAAAAAATCAAATTTTTCATATGAAAAACTTACATTGGCCATATCTCCTTAAATATGCGTCCTAGAGCGAAAAGAAGGTTAATTCGTGACCACCCCCCAAATTCAAAATTTTGATGAAAATCCTCAAAAAATCAAATTTTTCATATGAAAAACTTAAATTGGCCATATCTCCTTAAATATGCGTCCTAGAGCGAAAAGAAGGTTAATTCGTGACCACCCCCCAAAATTCAAAATTTTGATGAAAATCCTCGAAAAATCAAATTTTTCATATGAAAAACTTAAATTGGCCATATCTCCTTAAATATGCGTCCTAGAGCGAAAAGAAGGTTAATTCGTGACCACCCCCCAAAAATCAAAATTTTGATGAAAATCCTCAAAAAATCTAATTTTTCATATGAAAAACTTAAATCGGCCATATCTCCTTAAATATGCGTCCTAGAGCGAAAAGAAGGTTAATTCGTGACCACCCCCAAAAAATCAAAATTTTGATGAAAATCCTCAAAAAATCAAAGTTTTTATATGAAAAACTTAAATTGGCCATATCTCCTTAAATATGCGTCCTAGAGCGAAAAGAAGGTTAATTCGTGACCACCCCCCAAAATTCAAAATTTTGATGAAAATCCTCGAAAAATCAAATTTTTCATATGAAAAACTTAAATTGGCCATATCTCCTTAAATATGCGTCCTAGAGCGAAAAGAAGGTTAATTCGTGACCACCCCCAAAAAATCAAAATTTTGATGAAAATTCTCGAAAAATCAATTTTTTCATATGAAAAACTTAAATTGGCCATATCTCCTTAAATATGCGTCCTAAAGCGAAAAGAAGGTTAATTCGTGACCACCCCCAAAAATCAAAATTTTGATGAAAATCCTCGAAAAATAAAATTTTCCATATGAAAAACTTAAATTGGACATATCTCCTTAAATATGCGTCCTAGAGCGAAAAGAAGGTTAATTCGTGACCACCCCCCAAAAATCAAAATTTTAATGAAAATCCAAAAAAATCTAATTTTTCATATGAAAAATTTTATTTTGGCCATATCTCCTTAAATATGCGTCCTAGAGCGAAAAGAAGGTTAATTCGTGACCACCCCCCAAAATTCAAAATTTTGATGAAAATCCTCGAAAAATCAAATTTTTCATATGAAAAACTTAAATTGGCCATATCTCCTTAAATATGCGTCCTAGAGCGAAAAGAAGGTTAATCCGTGACCACCCCCCAAAAATCATAATTTTGATGAAAATCCTCGAAAAATCAAATTTTTCATATGAACAACGTAAATTGGCCATATCTCCTTAAATATGCGTCCTAGAGCGAAAAGAAGGTTAATTCGTGACCACCCCCCAAATTCAAAATTTTGATGAAAATCCTCGAAAATCCTTAAATTGGTCATATCTCCTTAAATATGCGTCCTAGAGCGAAAAGAAGGTTAATTCGTGACCACCCCCAAATTCAAAATTTTGATGAAAATCCTCGAAAATCCTTAAATTGGTCATATCTCCTTAAATATGCGTCCTAGAGCGAAAAGAAGGTTAATTCGTGACCACCCCCCAAAAATCACAATTTTGATGAAAATTCTCAAAAAATCTAATTTTTCATATGAAAAACTTAAATTGGCCATATCTCCTTAAATATGCGTCCTAGAGCGAAAAGAAGGTTAATTCGTGACCACCCCCCAAAAATCAAAATTTTAATGAAAATCCTCAAAAAAATCAAATTTTTCATATGAAAAACTTAAATTGGCCATATCTCCTTAAATATACGGCCTAAAGCGAAAAGAAGGTTAATTCGTGACCACCCCCAAAAAATCAAAATTTTGATGAAAATCCTCAAAAAATCAAATTTTTCATATGAAAAACTTAAATTGGCCATATCTCCTTAAATATGCGTCCTAGAGCGAAAAGAAGGTTAATTCGTGACCACCCCCCAAAATTCAAAATTTTGATGAAAATCTTCGAAAAATCAAATTTTTCATATGAAAAACTTAAATTGGCCATATCTCCTTAAATATGCGTCCTAGAGCGAAAAGAAGGTTAATTCGTGACCACCCACCAAAAATCAAAGTTTTAATGAAAATCCTCAAAAAAATCAAATTTTTCATACGAAAAACTTAAATTGGACATATCTCCTTAAATATGCGTCCTAGAGCGAAAAGAAGGTTAATTCGTGACCACCCCCCAAAAATCAAAATTTTAATGAAAATCCTCAAAAAAATCAAATTTTTCATACGAAAAACTTAAATTGGCCATATCTCCTTAAATATGCGTCCTAGAGCGAAAAGAAGGTTAATTCGTGACCAACCCCCAAAAATCAAAATTTTAATGAAAATCCTCAAAAAATCAAATTTTCCATATGAAAAACTTAAATTGGCCATATCTCCAAATATAAGTCCTAGAGCGAAAAGAAGGTTAATTCGTGACCACACCCCAAAATTCAAAATTTTGATGAAAATCCTCGAAAAATCAAATTTTTCATATGAAAAACTGAAATTGGCCATATCTCCTTAAATATACGGCCTAGAGCGAAAAGAAGGTTAATTCGTGAGCACCCCCCAAAAATTAAAATTTTAATGAAAATCCTCAAAAAAATCAAATTTTTCATATGAAAAACTTAAATTGGACATATCTCCTTAAATATGCGTCCTAGAGCGAAAAGAAGGTTAATAGTGACCACCCCCCAAAAATCAAAATTTTAATGAAAATCCTCAAAAAATCAAATTTTTCATATGAAAAACTTAAATTGGCCATATCTCCTTAAATATGCGTCCTAGAGCGAAAAGAAGGTTAATTCGTGACCACCCCCCAAATTCAAAATTTTGATGAAAATCCTCAAAAAATCTAATTTTTCATATGAAAAACTTAAATTGGCCATATCTCCTTAAATATGCGTCCTAGAGCGAAAAGAAGGTTAATTCGTGACCACCCCCCAAAATTCAAAATTTTGATGAAAATCCTCGAAAAATCAAATTTTTCATATGAAAAACTTAAATTGGCCATATCTCCTTAAATATGCGTCCTAGAGCGAAAAGAAGGTTAATTCGTGACCACCCCCCAAAAATCAAAATTTTGATGAAAATCCTCAAAAAATCTAATTTTTCATATGAAAAACTTAAATCGGCCATATCTCCTTAAATATGCGTCCTAGAGCGAAAAGAAGGTTAATTCGTGACCACCCCCAAAAAATCAAAATTTTGATGAAAATCCTCAAAAAATCAAAGTTTTTATATGAAAAACTTAAATTGGCCATATCTCCTTAAATATGCGTCCTAGAGCGAAAAGAAGGTTAATTCGTGACCACCCCCCAAAATTCAAAATTTTGATGAAAATCCTCGAAAAATCAAATTTTTCATATGAAAAACTTAAATTGGCCATATCTCCTTAAATATGCGTCCTAGAGCGAAAAGAAGGTTAATTCGTGACCACCCCCAAAAAATCAAAATTTTGATGAAAATTCTCGAAAAATCAATTTTTTCATATGAAAAACTTAAATTGGCCATATCTCCTTAAATATGCGTCCTAGAGCGAAAAGAAGGTTAATTCGTGACCACCCCCAAAAATCAAAATTTTGATGAAAATCCTCGAAAAATAAAATTTTCCATATGAAAAACTTAAATTGGCCATATCTCCTTAAATATGCGTCCTAGAGCGAAAAGAAGGTTAATTCGTGACCACCCCCCAAAAATCAAAATTTTAATGAAAATCCTCAAAAAATCTAATTTTTCATACGAAAAAGTTTATTTTGGCCATATCTCCTTAAATATGCGTCCTAGAGCGAAAAGAAGGTTAATTCGTGACCACCACCCAAAATTCAAAATTTTGATGAAAATCCTCGAAAAATCCAATTTTTCATATGAAAAACTTAAATTGGCCATATCTCCTTAAATATACGGCCTAGAGCGAAAAGAAGGTTAATTCGTGAGCACCCCCCAAAAATTAAAATTTTAATGAAAATCCTCAAAAAAATCAAATTTTTCATATGAAAAACTTAAATTGGACATATCTCCTTAAATATGCGTCCTAGAGCGAAAAGAAGGTTAATTCGTGACCACCCCCCAAAAATCAAAATTTTAATGAAAATCCTCAAAAAAATCAAATTTTTCATACGAAAAACTTAAATTGGCCATATCTCCTTAAATATGCGTCCTAGAGCGAAAAGAAGGTTAATTCGTGACCACCCCCCAAAAATCAAAATTTTAATGAAAATCCTCAAAAAATCAAATTTTCCATATGAAAAACTTAAATTGGCCATATCTCCAAATATAAGTCCTAGAGCGAAAAGAAGGTTAATTCGTGACCACACCCCAAAATTCAAAATTTTGATGAAAATCCTCGAAAAATCAAATTTTTCATATGAAAAACTTAAATTGGCCATATCTCCTTAAATATACGGCCTAGAGCGAAAAGAAGGTTAATTCGTGAGCACCCCCCAAAAATTAAAATTTTAATGAAAATCCTCAAAAAAATCAAATTTTTCATATGAAAAACTTAAATTGGACATATCTCCTTAAATATGCGTCCTAGAGCGAAAAGAAGGTTAATAGTGACCACCCCCCAAAAATCAAAATTTTAATGAAAATCCTCAAAAAATCAAATTTTTCATATGAAAAACTTAAATTGGCCATATCTCCTTAAATATGCGTCCTAGAGCGAAAAGAAGGTTAATTCGTGACCACCCCCCAAATTCAAAATTTTGATGAAAATCCTCAAAAAATCTAATTTTTCATATGAAAAACTTAAATTGGCCATATCTCCTTAAATATGCGTCCTAGAGCGAAAAGAAGGTTAATTCGTGACCACCCCCCAAAATTCAAAATTTTGATGAAAATCCTCGAAAAATCAAATTTTTCATATGAAAAACTTAAATTGGCCATATCTCCTTAAATATGCGTCCTAGAGCGAAAAGAAGGTTAATTCGTGACCACCCCCCAAATTCAAAATTTTGATGAAAATCCTCAAAAAATCTAATTTTTCATATGAAAAACTTAAATTGGCCATATCTCCTTAAATATGCGTCCTAGAGCGAAAAGAAGGTTAATTCGTGACCACCCCCCAAAAATCAAAATTTTGATGAAAATCCTCAAAAAATCTAATTTTTCATATGAAAAACTTAAATCGGCCATATCTCCTTAAATATGCGTCCTAGAGCGAAAAGAAGGTTAATTCGTGACCACCCCCAAAAAATCAAAATTTTGATGAAAATCCTCAAAAAATCAAAGTTTTTATATGAAAAACTTAAATTGGCCATATCTCCTTAAATATGCGTCCTAGAGCGAAAAGAAGGTTAATTCGTGACCACCCCCCAAAATTCAAAATTTTGATGAAAATCCTCGAAAAATCAAATTTTTCATATGAAAAACTTAAATTGGCCATATCTCCTTAAATATGCGTCCTAGAGCGAAAAGAAGGTTAATTCGTGACCACCCCCAAAAAATCAAAATTTTGATGAAAATTCTCGAAAAATCAATTTTTTCATATGAAAAACTTAAATTGGCCATATCTCCTTAAATATGCGTCCTAGAGCGAAAAGAAGGTTAATTCGTGACCACCCCCAAAAATCAAAATTTTGATGAAAATCCTCGAAAAATAAAATTTTCCATATGAAAAACTTAAATTGGCCATATCTCCTTAAATATGCGTCCTAGAGCGAAAAGAAGGTTAATTCGTGACCACCCCCCAAAAATCAAAATTTTAATGAAAATCCTCGAAAATCCTTAAATTGGTCATATCTCCTTAAATATGCGTCCTAGAGCGAAAAGAAGGTTAATTCGTGACCACCCCCAAATTCAAAATTTTGATGAAAATCCTCGAAAATCCTTAAATTGGTCATATCTCCTTAAATATGCGTCCTAGAGCGAAAAGAAGGTTAATTCGTGACCACCCCCCAAAAATCACAATTTTGATGAAAATTCTCAAAAAATCTAATTTTTCATATGAAAAACTTAAATTGGCCATATCTCCTTAAATATGCGTCCTAGAGCGAAAAGAAGGTTAATTCGTGACCACCCCCCAAAAATCAAAATTTTAATGAAAATCCTCAAAAAAATCAAATTTTTCATATGAAAAACTTAAATTGGCCATATCTCCTTAAATATACGGCCTAGAGCGAAAAGAAGGTTAATTCGTGACCACCCCCAAAAAATCAAAATTTTAATGAAAATCCTCAAAAAATCAAATTTTTCATATGAAAAACTTAAATTGGCCATATCTCCTTAAATATGCGTCCTAGAGCGAAAAGAAGGTTAATTCGTGACCATCCCCCAAAATTCAAAATTTTGATGAAAATCTTCGAAAAATCAAATTTTTCATATGAAAAACTTAAATTGGCCATATCTCCTTAAATATGCGTCCTAGAGCGAAAAGAAGGTTAATTCGTGACCACCCACCAAAAATCAAAGTTTTAATGAAAATCCTCAAAAAAATCAAATTTTTCATACGAAAAACTTAAATTGGACATATCTCCTTAAATATGCGTCCTAGAGCGAAAAGAAGGTTAATTCGTGACCACCCCCCATAAATCAAAATTTTAATGAAAATCCTCAAAAAAATCAAATTTTTCATACGAAAAACTTAAATTGGCCATATCTCCTTAAATATGCGTCCTAGAGCGAAAAGAAGGTTAATTCGTGACCACCCCCCAAAAATCAAAATTTTAATGAAAATCCTCAAAAAATCAAATTTTCCATATGAAAAACTTAAATTGGCCATATCTCCAAATATAAGTCCTAGAGCGAAAAGAAGGTTAATTCGTGACCACACCCCAAAATTCAAAATTTTGATGAAAATCCTCGAAAAATCAAATTTTTCATATGAAAAACTTAAATTGGCCATATCTCCTTAAATATACGGCCTAGAGCGAAAAGAAGGTTAATTCGTGAGCACCCCCCAAAAATTAAAATTTTAATGAAAATCCTCAAAAAAATCAAATTTTTCATATGAAAAACTTAAATTGGACATATCTCCTTAAATATGCGTCCTAGAGCGAAAAGAAGGTTAATAGTGACCACCCCCCAAAAATCAAAATTTTAATGAAAATCCTCAAAAAATCAAATTTTTCATATGAAAAACTTAAATTGGCCATATCTCCTTAAATATGCGTCCTAGAGCGAAAAGAAGGTTAATTCGTGACCACCCCCCAAATTCAAAATTTTGATGAAAATCCTCAAAAAATCAAATTTTTCATATGAAAAACTTAAATTGGCCATATCTCCTTAAATATGCGTCCTAGAGCGAAAAGAAGGTTAATTCGTGACCACCCCCCAAAATTCAAAATTTTGATGAAAATCCTCGAAAAATCAAATTTTTCATATGAAAAACTTAAATTGGCCATATCTCCTTAAATATGCGTCCTAGAGCGAAAAGAAGGTTAATTCGTGACCACCCCCCAAAAATCAAAATTTTGATGAAAATCCTCAAAAAATCTAATTTTTCATATGAAAAACTTAAATCGGCCATATCTCCTTAAATATGCGTCCTAGAGCGAAAAGAAGGTTAATTCGTGACCACCCCCAAAACATCAAAATTTTGATGAAAATCCTCAAAAAATCAAAGTTTTTATATGAAAAACTTAAATTGGCCATATCTCCTTAAATATGCGTCCTAGAGCGAAAAGAAGGTTAATTCGTGACCACCCCCCAAAATTCAAAATTTTGATGAAAATCCTCGAAAAATCAAATTTTTCATATGAAAAACTTAAATTGGCCATATCTCCTTAAATATGCGTCCTAGAGCGAAAAGAAGGTTAATTCGTGACCACCCCCAAAAAATCAAAATTTTGATGAAAATTCTCGAAAAATCAATTTTTTCATATGAAAAACTTAAATTGGCCATATCTCCTTAAATATGCGTCCTAGAGCGAAAAGAAGGTTAATTCGTGACCACCCCCAAAAATCAAAATTTTGATGAAAATCCTCGAAAAATAAAATTTTCCATATGAAAAACTTAAATTGGCCATATCTCCTTAAATATGCGTCCTAGAGCGAAAAGAAGGTTAATTCGTGACCACCCCCCAAAAATCAAAATTTTAATGAAAATCCTCAAAAAATCTAATTTTTCATACGAAAAAGTTTATTTTGGCCATATCTCCTTAAATATGCGTCCTAGAGCGAAAAGAAGGTTAATTCGTGACCACCACCCAAAATTCAAAATTTTGATGAAAATCCTCGAAAAATCCAATTTTTCATATGAAAAACTTAAATTGGCCATATCTCCTTAAATATGCGTCCTAGAGCGAAAAGAAGGTTAATTCGTGACCACCCCCCAAAAATCAAAATTTTAATGAAAATCCTCAAAAAAATCAAATTTTTCATATGAAAAACTTAAATTGGCCATATCTCCTTAAATATGCGTCCTAGAGCGAAAAGAAGGTTAATTCGTGACCACCCACCAAAAATCAAAATTTTAATGAAAATCCTCAAAAAATCAAATTTTTAATATGAAAAACTTAAATTGGCCATATCTCCTTAAACATACGGCCTAGAGCGAAAAGAAGGTTAATTCGTGACCACCCTCAAAAAATCAAAATTTTGATGAAAATCCTCAAAAAATCTAATTTTTCATATGAAAAACTTAAATTGGCCATATCTCCTTAAATATGCGTCCTAGAGCGAAAAGAAGGTTAATTCGTGACCACCCCCCAAAAATCAAAATTTTAATGAAAATCCAAAAAAATCTAATTTTTCATATGAAAAATTTTATTTTGGCCATATCTCCTTAAATATGCGTCCTAGAGCGAAAAGAAGGTTAATTCGTGACCACCCCCCAAAATTCAAAATTTTGATGAAAATCCTCGAAAAATCAAATTTTTCATATGAAAAACTTAAATTGGCCATATCTCCTTAAATATGCGTCCTAGAGCGAAATGAAGGTTAATCCGTGACCACCCCCCAAAAATCATAATTTTGATGAAAATCCTCGAAAAATCAAATTTTTCATATGAAAAACTTAAATTGGCCATATCTCCTTAAATATGCGTCCTAGAGCGAAAAGAAGGTTAATTCGTGACCACCCCCAAATTCAAAATTTTGATGAAAATCCTCGAAAATCCTTAAATTGGTCATATCTCCTTAAATATGCGTCCTAGAGCGAAAAGAAGGTTAATTCGTGACCACCCCCCAAAAATCACAATTTTGATGAAAATTCTCAAAAAATCTAATTTTTCATATGAAAAACTTAAATTGGCCATATCTCCTTAAATATGCGTCCTAGAGCGAAAAGAAGGTTAATTCGTGACCACCCCCCAAAAATCAAAATTTTAATGAAAATCCTCAAAAAAATCAAATTTTTCATATGAAAAACTTAAATTGGCCATATCTCCTTAAATATACGGCCTAGAGCGAAAAGAAGGTTAATTCGTGACCACCCCCCAAAAATCAAAATTTTAATGAAAATCCTCAAAAAATCAAATTTTCCATATGAAAAACTTAAATTGGCCATATCTCCAAATATAAGTCCTAGAGCGAAAAGAAGGTTAATTCGTGACCACACCCCAAAATTCAAAATTTTGATGAAAATCCTCGAAAAATCAAATTTTTCATATGAAAAACTTAAATTGGCCATATCTCCTTAAATATACGGCCTAGAGCGAAAAGAAGGTTAATTCGTGAGCACCCCCCAAAAATTAAAATTTTAATGAAAATCCAAAAAAATCTAATTTTTCATATGAAAAATTTTATTTTGGCCATATCTCCTTAAATATGCGTCCTAGAGCGAAAAGAAGGTTAATTCGTGACCACCCCCCAAAAATCAAAATTTTAATGAAAATCCTCAAAAAATCAAATTTTTCATATGAAAAACTTAAATTGGCCATATCTCCTTAAATATGCGTCCTAGAGCGAAAAGAAGGTTAATTCGTGACCACCCCCCAAATTCAAAATTTTGATGAAAATCCTCAAAAAATCTAATTTTTCATATGAAAAACTTAAATTGGCCATATCTCCTTAAATATGCGTCCTAGAGCGAAAAGAAGGTTAATTCGTGACCACCCCCCAAAATTCAAAATTTTGATGAAAATCCTCGAAAAATCAAATTTTTCATATGAAAAACTTAAATTGGCCATATCTCCTTAAATATGCGTCCTAGAGCGAAAAGAAGGTTAATTCGTGACCACCCCCCACAAATCAAAATTTTGATGAAAATCCTCAAAAAATCTAATTTTTCATATGAAAAACTTAAATCGGCCATATCTCCTTAAATATGCGTCCTAGAGCGAAAAGAAGGTTAATTCGTGACCACCCCCAAAAAATCAAAATTTTGATGAAAATCCTCAAAAAATCAAAGTTTTTATATGAAAAACTTAAATTGGCCATATCTCCTTAAATATGCGTCCTAGAGCGAAAAGAAGGTTAATTCGTGACCACCCCCCAAAATTCAAAATTTTGATGAAAATCCTCGAAAAATCAAATTTTTCATATGAAAAACTTAAATTGGCCATATCTCCTTAAATATGCGTCCTAGAGCGAAAAGAAGGTTAATTCGTGACCACCCCCAAAAAATCAAAATTTTGATGAAAATTCTCGAAAAATCAATTTTTTCATATGAAAAACTTAAATTGGCCATATCTCCTTAAATATGCGTCCTAGAGCGAAAAGAAGGTTAATTCGTGACCACCCCCAAAAATCAAAATTTTGATGAAAATCCTCAAAAAATCTAATTTTTCATACGAAAAAGTTTATTTTGGCCATATCTCCTTAAATATGCGTCCTAGAGCGAAAAGAAGGTTAATTCGTGACCACCACCCAAAATTCAAAATTTTGATGAAAATCCTCGAAAAATCCAATTTTTCATATGAAAAACTTAAATTGGCCATATCTCCTTAAATATGCGTCCTAGAGCGAAAAGAAGGTTAATTCGTGACCACCCCCCAAAAATCAAAATTTTAATGAAAATCCTCAAAAAAATCAAATTTTTCATATGAAAAACTTAAATTGGCCATATCTCCTTAAATATGCGTCCTAGAGCGAAAAGAAGGTTAATTCGTGACCACCCACCAAAAATCAAAATTTTAATGAAAATCCTCAAAAAATCAAATTTTTAATATGAAAAACTTAAATTGGCCATATCTCCTTAAACATACGGCCTAGAGCGAAAAGAAGGTTAATTCGTGACCACCCTCAAAAAATCAAAATTTTGATGAAAATCCTCAAAAAATCTAATTTTTCATATGAAAAACTTAAATTGGCCATATCTCCTTAAATATGCGTCCTAGAGCGAAAAGAAGGTTAATTCGTGACCACCCCCCAAAAATCAAAATTTTAATGAAAATCCAAAAAAATCTAATTTTTCATATGAAAAATTTTATTTTGGCCATATCTCCTTAAATATGCGTCCTAGAGCGAAAAGAAGGTTAATTCGTGACCACCCCCCAAAATTCAAAATTTTGATGAAAATCCTCGAAAAATCAAATTTTTCATATGAAAAACTTAAATTGGCCATATCTCCTTAAATATGCGTCCTAGAGCGAAATGAAGGTTAATCCGTGACCACCCCCCAAAAATCATAATTTTGATGAAAATCCTCGAAAAATCAAATTTTTCATATGAACAACTTAAATTGGCCATATCTCCTTAAATATGCGTCCTAGAGCGAAAAGAAGGTTAATTCGTGACCACCCCCCAAATTCAAAATTTTGATGAAAATCCTCGAAAATCCTTAAATTGGTCATATCTCCTTAAATATGCGTCCTAGAGCGAAAAGAAGGTTAATTCGTGACCACCCCCAAATTCAAAATTTTGATGAAAATCCTCGAAAATCCTTAAATTGGTCATATCTCCTTAAATATGCGTCCTAGAGCGAAAAGAAGGTTAATTCGTGACCACCCCCCAAAAATCACAATTTTGATGAAAATTCTCAAAAAATCTAATTTTTCATATGAAAAACTTAAATTGGCCATATCTCCTTAAATATGCGTCCTAGAGCGAAAAGAAGGTTAATTCGTGACCACCCCCCAAAAATCAAAATTTTAATGAAAATCCTCAAAAAAATCAAATTTTTCATATGAAAAACTTAAATTGGCCATATCTCCTTAAATATACGGCCTAGAGCGAAAAGAAGGTTAATTCGTGACCACCCCCAAAAAATCAAAATTTTGATGAAAATCCTCAAAAAATCAAATTTTTCATATGAAAAACTTAAATTGGCCATATCTCCTTAAATATGCGTCCTAGAGCGAAAAGAAGGTTAATTCGTGACCACCCCCCAAAATTCAAAATTTTGATGAAAATCTTCGAAAAATCAAATTTTTCATATGAAAAACTTAAATTGGCCATATCTCCTTAAATATGCGTCCTAGAGCGAAAAGAAGGTTAATTCGTGACCACCCACCAAAAATCAAAGTTTTAATGAAAATCCTCAAAAACTCTAATTTTTCATATGAAAAACTTAAATTGGCCATATCTCCTTAAATATGCGTCCTAGAGCGAAAAGAAGGTTAATTCGTGACCACCCCCCAAAAATCAAAATTTTAATGAAAATCCTCAAAAAATCAAATTTTTCATATGAAAAACTTAAATTGGCCATATCTCCTTAAATATACGGCCTAGAGCGAAAAGAAGGTTAATTCGTGACCACCCCCAAAAAATCAAAATTTTGATGAAAATCCTCGAAAAATCAAATTTTTCATATGAAAAACTTAAATTGGCCATATCTCCTTAAATATGCGTCCTAGAGCGAAAAGAAGGTTAATTCGTGACCACCCCCCAAAAATCAAAATTTTAATGAAAATCCAAAAAAAATCTAATTTTTCATATGAAAAATTTTATTTTGGCCATATCTCCTTAAATATGCGTCCTAGAGCGAAAAGATGGTTAATTCGTGACCACCCCCCAAAATTCAAAATTTTGATGAAAAACCTCGAAAAATCAAATTTTTCATATGAAAAACTTAAATTGGCCATATCTCTTTAAATATGCGTCCTAGAGCGAAAAGAAGGTTAATTCGTGACCACCCCCAAAAAATCAAAATTTTGATGAAAATCCTCAAAAAATCAAATTTTTTATATGAAAAACTTAAATTGGCCATATCTCCTTAAATATGCGTCCTAGAGCGAAAAGAAGGTTAATTCGTGACCACCCCCCAAAAATCAAAATTTTGATGAAAATCCTCAAAAAATCTAATTTTTCATATGAAAAACTTAAATTGGCCATATCTCCTTAAATATGCGTCCTAGAGCGAAAAGAAGGTTAATTCGTGACCACCCCCCAAAAATCAAAATTTTAATGAAAATCCTCAAAAAATCTAATTTTTCATATGAAAAATTTTATTTTGGCCATATCTCCTTAAATATGCGTCCTAGAGCGAAAAGAAGGTTAATTCGTGACCACCCCCCAAAATTCAAAATTTTGATGAAAATCCTCTCCTTAAATATGCGTCCTAGAGCGAAAAGAAGGTTAATTCGTGACCACCCCCCAAAAATCAAAATTTTAATGAAAATCCTCAAAAAAATCAAATTTTTCATATGAAAAACTTAAATTGGCCATATCTCCTTAAATATGCGTCCTAGAGCGAAAAGAAGGTTAATTCGTGACCACCCCAAAAAAATCAAAATTTTGATGAAAAACCTCGAAAAATCAAATTTTTCATATGAAAAACTTAAATTGGCCATATCTCTTTAAATATACGACCTAGAGCGAAAAGAAGGTTAATTCGTGACCACCCCCAAAAAATCAAAATTTTGATGAAAATCCTCGAAAATCGTTAAATTGGCCATATCTCTTTAAATATGCGTCCTAGAGCGAAAAGAAGGTTAATTCGTGACCACCCCCCAAATTCAAAATTTTGATGAAAATCCTTAAATTGGTCATATCTCCTTAAATATGCGTCCTAGAGCGAAAAGAAGGTTAATTCGTGACCACCCCCAAAAATCAAAATTTTGATGAAAATCCTCGAAAAATCAAATTTTTCATATGAAAAACTTAAATTGGCCATATCTCCTTAAATATGCGTCCTAGAGCGAAAAGAAGGTTAATTCGTGACCACCCCCCAAAATTCAAAATTTTGATGAAAATCCTCGAAAAATCAAATTTTTCATATGAAAAACTTAAATTGGCCATATCTCCTTAAATATGCGTCCTAGAGCGAAAAGAAGGTTAATTCGTGACCACCCCCCAAAAATCAAAATTTTAATGAAAATCCTCAAAAAAATCACATTTTTCATATGAAAAACTTAAATTGGCCATATCTCCTTAAATATGCGTCCTAGAGCGAAAAGAAGGTTAATTCGTGACCACCCCAAAAAATCAAAATTTTGATGAAAATCCTCGAAAAATCAAATTTTTCATATGAAAAACTTAAATTGGCCATATCTCCTTAAATATGCGTCCTAGAGCGGAAAGAAGGTTAATTCGTGACCACCCCCCAAAATTCAAAATTTTGATGAAAATCCTCACAAAATCAAATTTTTCATATGAAAAACTTAAATTGGCCATATCTCCTTAAATATGCGTCCTAGAGCGAAAAGAAGGTTAATTCGTGACCACCCCCCAAAATTCAAAATTTTGATGAAAATCCTCACAAAATCAAATTTTTCATATGAAAAACTTAAATTGGCCATATCTCCTTAAATATGCGTCCTAGAGCGAAAAGAAGGTTAATTCGTGACCACCCACCACCCACCAAAAATCAAAATTTTAATGAAAATCCTCAAAAAATCAAATTTTTCATATGAAAAACTTAAATTGGCCATATCTCCTTAAATATGCGTCCTAGAGCGAAAAGAAGGTTAATTCGTGACCACCCCCAAAAAATCAAAATTTTGATGAAAATCCTCACAAAATCAAATTTTTCATATGAAAAACTTAAATTGGCCATATCTCCTTAAATATGCGTCCTAGAGCGAAAAGATGGTTAATTCGTGACCACCCCCCAAAATTCAAAATTTTGATGAAAATCCTCGAAAAATCAAATTTTTCATATGAAAAACTTAAATTGGCCATATCTCCTTAAATATGCGTCCTAGAGCGGAAAGAAGGTTAATTCGTGACCACCCCCCAAAAATCAAAATTTTAATGAAAATCCTCAAAAAAATCAAATTTTTCATATGAAAAACTTAAATTGGCCATATCTCCTTAAATATGCGTCCTAGAGCGAAAAGAAGGTTAATTCGTGACCACCCCCCAAAATTCAAAATTTTGATGAAAATCCTCACAAAATCAAATTTTTCATATGAAAAACTTAAATTGGCCATATCTCCTTAAATATGCGTCCTAGAGCGAAAAGAAGGTTAATTCGTGACCACCCACCACCCACCAAAAATCAAAATATTAATGAAAATCCTCAAAAAATCTAATTTTTCATATGAAAAACTTAAATTGGCCATATCTCCTTAAATATGCGTCCTAGAGCGAAAAGAAGGTTAATTCGTGACCACCCCCCAAATTCAAAATTTTGATGAAAATCCTCGAAAATCCTTAAATTGGCCATATCTCTTTAAATATGCGTCCTAGAGCGAAAAGAAGGTTAATTCGTGACCACCCCCCAAATTCAAAATTTTGATGAAAATCCTTGAAAATCCTTAAATTGGTCATATCTCCTTAAATATGCGTCCTAGAGCGAAAAGAAGGTTAATTCGTGACCACCCCCAAAAATCAAAATTTTGATGAAAATCCTCGAAAAATCAAATTTTTCATATGAAAAACTTAAATTGGCCATATCTCCTTAAATATGCGTCCTAGAGCGAAAAGAAGGTTAATTCGTGACCACCCCCCAAAATTCAAAATTTTGATGAAAATCCTCGAAAAATCAAATTTTTCATATGAAAAACTTAAATTGGCCATATCTCCTTAAATATGCGTCCTAGAGCGAAAAGAAGGTTAATTCGTGACCACCCCCCAAAAATCAAAATTTTAATGAAAATCCTCAAAAAAATCACATTTTTCATATGAAAAACTTAAATTGGCCATATCTCCTTAAATATGCGTCCTAGAGCGAAAAGAAGGTTAATTCGTGACCACCCCAAAAAATCAAAATTTTGATGAAAATCCTCGAAAAATCAAATTTTTCATATGAAAAACTTAAATTGGCCATATCTCCTTAAATATGCGTCCTAGAGCGGAAAGAAGGTTAATTCGTGACCACCCCCCAAAATTCAAAATTTTGATGAAAATCCTCGAAAAATCAAATTTTTCATATGAAAAACTTAAATTGGCCATATCTCCTTAAATATGCGTCCTAGAGCGAAAAGAACGTTAATTCGTGACCACCCACCACCCACCAAAAAGCAAAATTTTAATGAAAATCCTCAAAAAATCAAATTTTTCATATGAAAAACTTAAATTGGCCATATCTCCTTAAATATGCGTCCTAGAGCGAAAAGAAGGTTAATTCGTGACCACCCCCAAAAAATCAAAATTTTGATGAAAATCCTCAAAAAATCAAATTTTTCATATGAAAAACTTAAATTGGCCATATCTCCTTAAATATGCGTCCTAGAGCGAAAAGAAGGTTAATTCGTGACCACCCCCCAAAATTCAAAATTTTGATGAAAATCCTCACAAAATCAAATTTTTCATATGAAAAACTTAAATTGGCCATATCTCCTTAAATATGCGTCCTAGAGCGAAAAGATGGTTAATTCGTGACCACCCCCCAAAATTCAAAATTTTGATGAAAATCCTCGAAAAACCAAATTTTTCATATGAAAAACTTAAATTGGCCATATCTCCTTAAATATGCGTCCTAGAGCGGAAAGAAGGTTAATTCGTGACCACCCCCCAAAAATCAAAATTTTAATGAAAATCCTCAAAAAAAATCAAATTTTTCATATGAAAAACTTAAATTGGCCATATCTCCTTAAATGTGCGTCCTAGAGCGAAAAGAAGGTTAATTCGTGACCACCCCAAAAAAATCAAAATTTTGATGAAAAACCTCGAAAAATCAAATTTTTCATATGAAAAACTTAAATTGGCCATATCTCTTTAAATATACGACCTAGAGCGAAAAGAAGGTTAATTCGTGACCACCCCCAAAAAATCAAAATTTTGATGAAAATCCTCAAAAAATCAAATTTTTTATATGAAAAACTTAAATTGGCCATATCTCCTTAAATATGCGTCCTAGAGCGAAAAGAAGGTTAATTCGTGACCACCCCCCAAAAACCAAAATTTTGATGAAAATCCTCGAAAAATCTAATTTTTCATATGAAAAACTTAAATTGGCCATATCTCCTTAAATATGCGTCCTAGAGCGAAAAGAAGGTTAATCCGTGACCACCCCCCAAAAATCAAAATTTTGATGAAAATCCTCGAAAAATCAAATTTTTCATATGAACAACTTAAATTGGCCATATCTCCTTAAATATGCGTCCTAGAGCGAAAAGAAGGTTAATTCGTGACCACCCCCCAAATTCAAAATTTTGATGAAAATCCTCGAAAATCCTTAAATTGGCCATATCTCTTTAAATATGTGTCCTAGAGCGAAAAGAAGGTTAATTCGTGACCACCCCCCAAATTCAAAATTTTGATGAAAATCCTTGAAAATCCTTAAATTGGTCATATCTCCTTAAATATGCGTCCTAGAGCGAAAAGAAGGTTAATTCGTGACCACCCCCCAAAAATCACAATTTTGATGAAAATTCTCAAAAAATCTAATTTTTCATATGAAAAACTTAAATTGGCCATATCTCCTTAAATATGCGTCCTAGAGCGAAAAGAAGGTTAATTCGTGACCACCCCCCAAAAATCAAAATTTTAATGAAAATCCTCAAAAAATCTAATTTTTCATATGAAAAATTTTATTTTGGCCATATCTCCTTAAATATGCGTCCTAGAGCGAAAAGAAGGTTAATTCGTGACCACCCCCCAAAATTCAAAATTTTGATGAAAATCCTCGAAAAATCAAATTTTTCATATGAAAAACTTAAATTGGCCATATCTCCTTAAATATGCGTCCTAGAGCGAAAAGAAGGTTAATTCGTGACCACCCCCCAAAAATCAAAATTTTAATGAAAATCCTCAAAAAAATCACATTTTTCATATGAAAAACTTAAATTGGCCATATCTCCTTAAATATGCGTCCTAGAGCGAAAAGAAGGTTAATTCGTGACCACCCCAAAAAATCAAAATTTTGATGAAAATCCTCGAAAAATCAAATTTTTCATATGAAAAACTTAAATTGGCCATATCTCCTTAAATATGCGTCCTAGAGCGAAAAGAAGGTTAATTCGTGACCACCCCCCAAAATTCAAAATTTTGATGAAAATCCTCGAAAAATCAAATTTTTCATATGAACAACTTAAATTGGCCATATCTCCTTAAATATGCGTCCTAGAGCGAAAAGAAGGTTAATTCGTGACCACCCACCACCCACCACCCACCAAAAATCAAAATTTTAATGAAAATCCTCAAAAAATCAAATTTTTCATATGAAAAACTTAAATTGGCCATATCTCCTTAAATATGCGTCCTAGAGCGAAAAGAAGGTTAATTCGTGACCACCCACCACCCACCACCCACCAAAAATCAAAATTTTAATGAAAATCCTCAAAAAATCAAATTTTTCATATGAAAAACTTAAATTGGCCATATCTCCTTAAATATGCGTCCTAGAGCGAAAAGAAGGTTAATTCGTGACCACCCCCAAAAAATCAAAATTTTGATGAAAATCCTCGAAAAATCAAATTTTTCATATGAACAACTTAAATTGGCCATATCTCCTTAAATATGCGTCCTAGAGCGAAAAGAAGGTTAATTCGTGACCACCCCCCAAATTCAAAATTTTGATGAAAATCCTCGAAAATCCTTAAATTGGCCATATCTCTTTAAATATGCGTCCTAGAGCGAAAAGAAGGTTAATTCGTGACCACCCCCCAAATTCAAAATTTTGATGAAAATCCTTGAAAATCCTTAAATTGGTCATATCTCCTTAAATATGCGTCCTAGAGCGAAAAGAAGGTTAATTCGTGACCACCCCCCAAAATTCAAAATTTTGATGAAAATCCTCGAAAAATCAAATTTTTCATATGAAAAACTTAAATTGGCCATATCTCCTTAAATATGCGTCCTAGAGCGAAAAGAAGGTTAATTCGTGACCACCCCCCAAAAATCAAAATTTTAATGAAAATCCTCAAAAAAATCACATTTTTCATATGAAAAACTTAAATTGGCCATATCTCCTTAAATATCCGTCCTAGAGCGAAAAGAAGGTTAATTCGTGACCACCCCAAAAAATCAAAATTTTGATGAAAATCCTCGAAAAATCAAATTTTTCATATGAAAAACTTAAATTGGCCATATCTCCTTAAATATGCGTCCTAGAGCGAAAAGAAGGTTAATTCGTGACCACCCCCCCAAAATTCAAAATTTTGATGAAAATCCTCGAAAAATCAAATTTTTCATATGAAAAACTTAAATTGGCCATATCTCCTTAAATATGCGTCCTAGAGCGAAAAGAAGGTTAATTCGTGACCACCCACCACCCACCAAAAATCAAAATTTTAATGAAAATCCTCAAAAAATCAAATTTTTCATATGAAAAACTTAAATTGGCCATATCTCCTTAAATATGCGTCCTAGAGCGAAAAGAAGGTTAATTCGTGACCACCCCCAAAAAATCAAAATTTTGATGAAAATCCTCAAAAAATCAAATTTTTTATATGAAAAACTTAAATTGGCCATATCTCCTTAAATATGCGTCCTAGAGCGAAAAGAAGGTTAATTCGTGACCACCCCCCAAAATTCAAAATTTTGATGAAAATCCTCACAAAATCAAATTTTTCATATGAAAAACTTAAATTGGCCATATCTCCTTAAATATGCGTCCTAGAGCGAAAAGATGGTTAATTCGTGACCACCCCCCAAAATTCAAAATTTTGATGAAAATCCTCGAAAAATCAAATTTTTCATATGAAAAACTTAAATTGGCCATATCTCCTTAAATATGCGTCCTAGAGCGAAAAGAAGGTTAATTCGTGACCACCCCCCAAAAATCAAAATTTTAATGAAAATCCTCAAAAAAATCAAATTTTTCATATGAAAAACTTAAATTGGCCATATCTCCTTAAATATGCGTCCTAGAGCGAAAAGAAGGTTAATTCGTGACCACCCCAAAAAAATCAAAATTTTGATGAAAAACCTCGAAAAATCAAATTTTTCATATGAAAAACTTAAATTGGCCATAGCTCTTTAAATATACGACCTAGAGCGAAAAGAAGGTTAATTCGTGACCACCCCCCAAAAAATCAAAATTTTGATGAAAATCCTCAAAAAATCAAATTTTTTATATGAAAAACTTAAATTGGCCATATCTCCTTAAATATGCGTCCTAGAGCGAAAAGAAGGTTAATTCGTGACCACCCCCCAAAAACCAAAATTTTGATGAAAATCCTCGAAAAATCTAATTTTTCATATGAAAAACTTAAATTGGCCATATCTCCTTAAATATGCGTCCTAGAGCGAAAAGAAGGTTAATCCGTGACCACCCCCCAAAAATCAAAATTTTGATGAAAATCCTCGAAAAATCAAATTTTTCATATGAACAACTTAACTTGGCCATATCTCCTTAAATATGCGTCCTAGAGCGAAAAGAAGGTTAATTCGTGACCACCCCCCAAATTCAAAATTTTGATGAAAATCCTCGAAAATCCTTAAATTGGCCATATCTCTTTAAATATGCGTCCTAGAGCGAAAAGAAGGTTAATTCGTGACCACCCCCCAAATTCAAAATTTTGATGAAAATCCTTGAAAATCCTTAAATTGGTCATATCTCCTTAAATATGCGTCCTAGAGCGAAAAGAAGGTTAATTCGTGACCACCCCCCCAAAAATCACAATTTTGATGAAAATTCTCAAAAAATCTAATTTTTCATATGAAAAACTTAAATTGGCCATATCTCCTTAAATATGCGTCCTAGAGCGAAAAGAAGGTTAATTCGTGACCACCCCCCAAAAATCAAAATTTTAATGAAAATCCTCAAAAAATCAAATTTTTCATATGAAAAACTTAAATTGGCCATATCTCCTTAAATATACGGCCTAGAGCGAAAAGAAGGTTAATTCGTGACCACCCCCAAAAAATCAAAATTTTGATGAAAATCCTCAAAAAATCAAATTTTTCATATGAAAAACTTAAATTGGCCATATCTCCTTAAATATGCGTCCTAGAGCGAAAAGAAGGTTAATTCGTGACCACCCCCCAAAAATCAAAATTTTGATGAAAATCCTCAAAAAATCTAATTTTTCATATGAAAAACTTAAATTGGCCATATCTCCTTAAATATGCGTCCTAGAGCGAAAAGAAGGTTAATTCGTGACCACCCCCCAAAAATCAAAATTTTAATGAAAATCCTCAAAAAATCTAATTTTTCATATGAAAAATTTTATTTTGGCCATATCTCCTTAAATATGCGTCCTAGAGCGAAAAGAAGGTTAATTCGTGACCACCCCCCAAAATTCAAAATTTTGATGAAAATCCTCGAAAAATCAAATTTTTCATATGAAAAACTTAAATTGGCCATATCTCCTTAAATATGCGTCCTAGAGCGAAAAGAAGGTTAATTCGTGACCACCCACCACCCACCACCCACCAAAAATCAAAATTTTAATGAAAATCCTCAAAAAATCAAATTTTTCATATGAAAAACTTAAATTGGCCATATCTCCTTAAATATGCGTCCTAGAGCGAAAAGAAGGTTAATTCGTGACCACCCCCAAAAAATCAAAATTTTGATGAAAATCCTCAAAAAATCAAATTTTTTATATGAAAAACTTAAATTGGCCATATCTCCTTAAATATGCGTCCTAGAGCGAAAAGAAGGTTAATTCGTGACCACCCCCCAAAATTCAAAATTTTGATGAAAATCCTCACAAAATCAAATTTTTCATATGAAAAACTTAAATTGGCCATATCTCCTTAAATATGCGTCCTAGAGCGAAAAGAAGGTTAATTCGTGACCACCCCCAAAAAATCAAAATTTTGATGAAAATCTTCACAAAATCAAATTTTTTATATGAAAAACTTAAATTGGCCATATCTCCTTAAAAATGCGTCCTAGAGCGAAAAGAAGGTTAATTCGTGACCACCCCCCCAAATTCAAAATTTTGATGAAAATCCTCGAAAAATCAAATTTTTCATATGAAAAACTTAAATTGGCCATATCTCCTTAAATATGCGTCCTAGAGCGAAAAGAAGGTTAATTCGTGACCACCCCCAAAATTCAAAATTTTGATGAAAATCCTCGAAAATCAAATTTTTCATATGAAAAACTTAAATTGGTCATATCTCCTTAAATATGCGTCCTAGAGCGAAAAGAAGGTTAATTCGTGACCACCCACAAAATTCAAAATTTTGATGAAAATCCTCGAAAAATCAAATTTTTCATATGAACAACTTAAATTGGCCATATCTCCTTAAATATGCGTCCTAGAGCGAAAAGAAGGTTAATTCGTGACCACCCCCCAAAAATCACAATTTTGATGAAAATTCTCAAAAAATCACATTTTTCATATGAAAAACTTAAATTGGCCATATCTCCTTAAATATGCGTCCTAGAGCGAAAAGAAGGTTAATTCGTGACCACCCCCCAAAATTCAAAATTTTGATGAAAATCTTCGAAAAATCAAATTTTTCATATGAAAAACTTAAATTGGCCATATCTCCTTAAATATGCGTCCTAGAGCGAAAAGAAGGTTAATTCGTGACCACCCCCAAAATTCAAAATTTTGATGAAAATCCTCGAAAATCAAATTTTTCATATGAAAAACTTAAATTGGTCATATCTCCTTAAATATGCGTCCTAGAGCGAAAAGAAGGTTAATTCGTGACCACCCCAAAAAATCAAAATTTTGATGAAAATCCTCGAAAAATCAAATTTTTCATATGAAAAACTTAAATTGGCCATATCTCCTTAAATATGCGTCCTAGAGCGAAAAGAAGGTTAATTCGTGACCACCCCCCAAAAATCAAAATTTTAATGAAAATCCTCAAAAAATCTAATTTTTCATATGAAAAATTTTATTTTGGCCATATCTCCTTAAATATGCGTCCTAGAGCGAAAAGAAGGTTAATTCGTGACCACCCCCCAAAATTCAAAATTTTGATGAAAATCCTCGAAAAATCAAATTTTTCATATGAAAAACTTAAATTGGCCATATCTCCTTAAATATGCGTCCTAGAGCGAAAAGAAGGTTAATTCGTGACCACCCACCACCCACCACCCACCAAAAATCAAAATTTTAATGAAAATCCTCAAAAAATCAAATTTTTCATATGAAAAACTTAAATTGGCCATATCTCCTTAAATATGCGTCCTAGAGCGAAAAGAAGGTTAATTCGTGACCACCCCCAAAAAATCAAAATTTTGATGAAAATCCTCAAAAAATCAAATTTTTTATATGAAAAACTTAAATTGGCCATATCTCCTTAAATATGCGTCCTAGAGCGAAAAGAAGGTTAATTCGTGACCACCCCCCAAAATTCAAAATTTTGATGAAAATCCTCACAAAATCAAATTTTTCATATGAAAAACTTAAATTGGCCATATCTCCTTAAATATGCGTCCTAGAGCGAAAAGAAGGTTAATTCGTGACCACCCCCAAAAAATCAAAATTTTGATGAAAATCTTCACAAAATCAAATTTTTTATATGAAAAACTTAAATTGGCCATATCTCCTTAAAAATGCGTCCTAGAGCGAAAAGAAGGTTAATTCGTGACCACCCCCCCAAATTCAAAATTTTGATGAAAATCCTCGAAAAATCAAATTTTTCATATGAAAAACTTAAATTGGCCATATCTCCTTAAATATGCGTCCTAGAGCGAAAAGAAGGTTAATTCGTGACCACCCCCAAAATTCAAAATTTTGATGAAAATCCTCGAAAATCAAATTTTTCATATGAAAAACTTAAATTGGTCATATCTCCTTAAATATGCGTCCTAGAGCGAAAAGAAGGTTAATTCGTGACCACCCACAAAATTCAAAATTTTGATGAAAATCCTCGAAAAATCAAATTTTTCATATGAACAACTTAAATTGGCCATATCTCCTTAAATATGCGTCCTAGAGCGAAAAGAAGGTTAATTCGTGACCACCCCCCAAAAATCACAATTTTGATGAAAATTCTCAAAAAATCACATTTTTCATATGAAAAACTTAAATTGGCCATATCTCCTTAAATATGCGTCCTAGAGCGAAAAGAAGGTTAATTCGTGACCACCCCCCAAAATTCAAAATTTTGATGAAAATCCTCGAAAAATCAAATTTTTCATATGAAAAACTTAAATTGGCCATATCTCCTTAAATATGCGTCCTAGAGCGAAAAGAAGGTTAATTCGTGACCACCCCCAAAATTCAAAATTTTGATGAAAATCCTCGAAAATCAAATTTTTCATATGAAAAACTTAAATTGGTCATATCTCCTTAAATATGCGTCCTAGAGCGAAAAGAAGGTTAATTCGTGACCACCCCAAAAAATCAAAATTTTGATGAAAATCCTCGAAAAATCAAATTTTTCATATGAAAAACTTAAATTGGCCATATCTCCTTAAATATGCGTCCTAGAGCGAAAAGAAGGTTAATTCGTGACCACCCCCCAAAATTCAAAATTTTGATGAAAATCCTCGAAAAATCAAATTTTTCATATGAAAAACTTAAATTGGCCATATCTCCTTAAATATGCGTCCTAGAGCGAAAAGAAGGTTAATTCGTGACCACCCCCAAAATTCAAAATTTTGATGAAAATCCTCGAAAAATCAAATTTTTCATATGAAAAATTTTATTTTGGCCATATCTCCTTAAATATGCGTCCTAGAGCGAAAAGAAGGTTAATTCGTGACCACCCCCCAAAATTCAAAATTTTGATGAAAATCCTCGAAAAATCAAATTTTTCATATGAAAAACTTAAATTGGCCATATCTCCTTAAATATGCGTCCTAGAGCGAAAAGAAGGTTAATTCGTGACCACCCCCAAAAAATCAAAATTTTGATGAAAATCTTCACAAAATCAAATTTTTTATATGAAAAACTTAAATTGGCCATATCTCCTTAAAAATGCGTCCTAGAGCGAAAAGAAGGTTAATTCGTGACCACCCCCCAAATTCAAAATTTTGATGAAAATCCTCGAAAAATCAAATTTTTCATATGAACAACTTAAATTGGCCATATCTCCTTAAATATGCGTCCTAGAGCGAAAAGAAGGTTAATTCGTGACCACCCCCCAAATTCAAAATTTTGATGAAAATCCTCGAAAAATCAAATTTTTCATATGAACAACTTAAATTGGCCATATCTCCTTAAATATGCGTCCTAGAGCGAAAAGAAGGTTAATTCGTGACCACCCCCCAAAAATCACAATTTTGATGAAAATTCTCAAAAAATCACATTTTTCATATGAAAAACTTAAATTGGCCATATCTCCTTAAATATGCGTCCTAGAGCGAAAAGAAGGTTAATTCGTGACCACCCCAAAAAATCAAAATTTTGATGAAAATCCTCGAAAAATCAAATTTTTCATATGAAAAACTTAAATTGGCCATATCTCCTTAAAAATGCGTCCTAGAGCGAAAAGAAGGTTAATTCGTGACCACCCCCCAAATTCAAAATTTTGATGAAAATCCTCGAAAAATCAAATTTTTCATATGAACAACTTAAATTGGCCATATCTCCTTAAATATGCGTCCTAGAGCGAAAAGAAGGTTAATTCGAGACCACCCCCCAAATTCAAAAATTTGATGAAAATCCTCGAAAAATCAAATTTTTCATATGAACAACTTAAATTGGCCATATCTCCTTAAATATGCGTCCTAGAGCGAAAAGAAGGTTAATTCGTGACCACCCCCCAAAAATCACAATTTTGATGAAAATTCTCAAAAAATCACATTTTTCATATGAAAAACTTAAATTGGCCATATCTCCTTAAATATGCGTCCTAGAGCGAAAAGAAGGTTAATTCGTGACCACCCCCAAAATTCAAAATTTTGATGAAAATCCTCGAAAATCAAATTTTTCATATGAACAACTTAAATTGGCCATATCTCCTTAAATATGCGTCCTAGAGCGAAAAGAAGGTTAATTCGTGACCACCCCCCAAAAATCACAATTTTGATTAAAATTCTCAAAAAATCACATTTTTCATATGAAAAACTTAAATTGGCCATATCTCCTTAAATATGCGTCCTAGAGCGAAAAGAAGGTTAATTCGTGACCACCCCCCAAAATTCAAAATTTTGATGAAAATCCTCGAAAAATCAAATTTTTCATATGAAAAACTTAAATTGGCCATATCTCCTTAAATATGCGTCCTAGAGCGAAAAGAAGGTTAATTCGTGACCACCCCCAAAATTCAAAATTTTGATGAAAATCCTCGAAAAATCAAATTTTTCATATGAAAAATTTTATTTTGGCCATATCTCCTTAAATATGCGTCCTAGAGCGAAAAGAAGGTTAATTCGTGACCACCCCCCAAAATTCAAAATTTTGATGAAAATCCTCGAAAAATCAAATTTTTCATATGAAAAACTTAAATTGGCCATATCTCCTTAAAAATGCGTCCTAGAGCGAAAAGAAGGTTAATTCGTGACCACCCCCCAAATTCAAAATTTTGATGAAAATCCTCGAAAAATCAAATTTTTCATATGAACAACTTAAATTGGCCATATCTCCTTAAATATGCGTCCTAGAGCGAAAAGAAGGTTAATTCGTGACCACCCCCCAAATTCAAAATTTTGATGAAAATCCTCGAAAAATCAAATTTTTCATATGAACAACTTAAATTGGCCATATCTCCTTAAATATGCGTCCTAGAGCGAAAAGAAGGTTAATTCGTGACCACCCCCCAAAAATCACAATTTTGATGAAAATTCTCAAAAAATCACATTTTTCATATGAAAAACTTAAATTGGCCATATCTCCTTAAATATGCGTCCTAGAGCGAAAAGAAGGTTAATTCGTGACCACCCCCAAAATTCAAAATTTTGATGAAAATCCTCGAAAATCACATTTTTCATATGAACAACTTAAATTGGCCATATCTCCTTAAATATGCGTCCTAGAGCGAAAAGAAGGTTAATTCGTGACCACCCCCCAAAAATCACAATTTTGATTAAAATTCTCAAAAAATCACATTTTTCATATGAAAAACTTAAATTGGCCATATCTCCTTAAATATGCGTCCTAGAGCGAAAAGAAGGTTAATTCGTGACCACCCCAAAAAATCAAAATTTTGATGAAAATCCTCGAAAAATCAAATTTTTCATATGAAAAACTTAAATTGGCCATATCTCCTTAAAAATGCGTCCTAGAGCGAAAAGAAGGTTAATTCGTGACCACCCCCCAAATTCAAAATTTTGATGAAAATCCTCGAAAAATCAAATTTTTCATATGAACAACTTAAATTGGCCATATCTCCTTAAATATGCGTCCTAGAGCGAAAAGAAGGTTAATTCGTGACCACCCCCCAAATTCAAAAATTTGATGAAAATCCTCGAAAAATCAAATTTTTCATATGAACAACTTAAATTGGCCATATCTCCTTAAATATGCGTCCTAGAGCGAAAAGAAGGTTAATTCGTGACCACCCCCCAAAAATCACAATTTTGATGAAAATTCTCAAAAAATCACATTTTTCATATGAAAAACTTAAATTGGCCATATCTCCTTAAATATGCGTCCTAGAGCGAAAAGAAGGTTAATTCGTGACCACCCCCAAAATTCAAAATTTTGATGAAAATCCTCGAAAATCAAATTTTTCATATGAACAACTTAAATTGGCCATATCTCCTTAAATATGCGTCCTAGAGCGAAAAGAAGGTTAATTCGTGACCACCCCCCAAAAATCACAATTTTGATTAAAATTCTCAAAAAATCACATTTTTCATATGAAAAACTTAAATTGGCCATATCTCCTTAAATATGCGTCCTAGAGCGAAAAGAAGGTTAATTCGTGACCACCCCCCAAAATTCAAAATTTTGATGAAAATCCTCGAAAAATCAAATTTTTCATATGAAAAACTTAAATTGGCCATATCTCCTTAAATATGCGTCCTAGAGCGAAAAGAAGGTTAATTCGTGACCACCCCCAAAATTCAAAATTTTGATGAAAATCCTCGAAAAATCAAATTTTTCATATGAAAAATTTTATTTTGGCCATATCTCCTTAAATATGCGTCCTAGAGCGAAAAGAAGGTTAATTCGTGACCACCCCCCAAAATTCAAAATTTTGATGAAAATCCTCGAAAAATCAAATTTTTCATATGAAAAACTTAAATTGGCCATATCTCCTTAAAAATGCGTCCTAGAGCGAAAAGAAGGTTAATTCGTGACCACCCCCCAAATTCAAAATTTTGATGAAAATCCTCGAAAAATCAAATTTTTCATATGAACAACTTAAATTGGCCATATCTCCTTAAATATGCGTCCTAGAGCGAAAAGAAGGTTAATTCGTGACCACCCCCCAAATTCAAAATTTTGATGAAAATCCTCGAAAAATCAAATTTTTCATATGAACAACTTAAATTGGCCATATCTCCTTAAATATGCGTCCTAGAGCGAAAAGAAGGTTAATTCGTGACCACCCCCCAAAAATCACAATTTTGATGAAAATTCTCAAAAAATCACATTTTTCATATGAAAAACTTAAATTGGCCATATCTCCTTAAATATGCGTCCTAGAGCGAAAAGAAGGTTAATTCGTGACCACCCCCAAAATTCAAAATTTTGATGAAAATCCTCGAAAATCACATTTTTCATATGAACAACTTAAATTGGCCATATCTCCTTAAATATGCGTCCTAGAGCGAAAAGAAGGTTAATTCGTGACCACCCCCCAAAAATCACAATTTTGATTAAAATTCTCAAAAAATCACATTTTTCATATGAAAAACTTAAATTGGCCATATCTCCTTAAATATGCGTCCTAGAGCGAAAAGAAGGTTAATTCGTGACCACCCCCCAAAATTCAAAATTTTGATGAAAATCCTCGAAAAATCAAATTTTTCATATGAAAAACTTAAATTGGCCATATCTCCTTAAATATGCGTCCTAGAGCGAAAAGAAGGTTAATTCGTGACCACCCCCAAAATTCAAAATTTTGATGAAAATCCTCGAAAATCAAATTTTTCATATGAAAAACTTAAATTGGTCATATCTCCTTAAATATGCGTCCTAGAGCGAAAAGAAGGTTAATTCGTGACCACCCCAAAAAATCAAAATTTTGATGAAAATCCTCGAAAAATCAAATTTTTCATATGAAAAACTTAAATTGGCCATATCTCCTTAAATATGCGTCCTAGAGCGAAAAGAAGGTTAATTCGTGACCACCCCCCAAAATTCAAAATTTTGATGAAAATCCTCGAAAAATCAAATTTTTCATATGAAAAACTTAAATTGGCCATATCTCCTTAAATATGCGTCCTAGAGCGAAAAGAAGGTTAATTCGTGACCACCCCCAAAATTCAAAATTTTGATGAAAATCCTCGAAAAATCAAATTTTTCATATGAAAAATTTTATTTTGGCCATATCTCCTTAAATATGCGTCCTAGAGCGAAAAGAAGGTTAATTCGTGACCACCCCCCAAAATTCAAAATTTTGATGAAAATCCTCGAAAAATCAAATTTTTCATATGAAAAACTTAAATTGGCCATATCTCCTTAAATATGCGTCCTAGAGCGAAAAGAAGGTTAATTCGTGACCACCCCCAAAATTCAAAATTTTGATGAAAATCCTCGAAAATCAAATTTTTCATATGAAAAACTTAAATTGGTCATATCTCCTTAAATATGCGTCCTAGAGCGAAAAGAAGGTTAATTCGTGACCACCCCCCAAAAATCACAATTTTGATGAAAATTCTCAAAAAATCACATTTTTCATATGAAAAACTTAAATTGGCCATATCTCCTTAAATATGCGTCCTAGAGCGAAAAGAAGGTTAATTCGTGACCACCCCAAAAAATCAAAATTTTGATGAAAATCCTCGAAAAATCAAATTTTTCATATGAAAAACTTAAATTGGCCATATCTCCTTAAATATGCGTCCTAGAGCGAAAAGAAGGTTAATTCGTGACCACCCCCCAAAATTTAAAATTTTGATGAAAATCCTCGAAAAATCAAATTTTTCATATGAAAAACTTAAATTGGCCATATCTCCTTAAATATGCGTCCTAGAGCGAAAAGAAGGTTAATTCGTGACCACCCACCACCCACCAAAAATCAAAATTTTAATGAAAATCCTCAAAAAATCAAATTTTTCATATGAAAAACTTAAATTGGCCATATCTCCTTAAATATGCGTCCTAGAGCGAAAAGAAGGTTAATTCGTTACCACCCCCAAAAAATCAAAATTTTGATGAAAATCCTCAAAAAATCAAATTTTTTATATGAAAAACTTAAATTGGCCATATCTCCTTAAATATGCGTCCTAGAGCGAAAAGAAGGTTAATTCGTGACCACCCCCCAAAATTCAAAATTTTGATGAAAATCCTCACAAAATCAAATTTTTCATATGAAAAACTTAAATTGGCCATATCTCCTTAAATATGCGTCCTAGAGCGAAAAGAAGGTTAATTCGTGACCACCCCCAAAAAATCAAAATTTTGATGAAAATCCTCACAAAATCAAATTTTTTATATGAAAAACTTAAATTGGCCATATCTCCTTAAATATGCGTCCTAGAGCGAAAAGAAAGTTAATTCGTGACCACCCCACAAAAATCAAAATTTTAATGAAAATCCAAAAAAATCTAATTTTTCATATGAAAAATTTTATTTTGGCCATATCTCCTTAAATATGCGTCCTAGAGCGAAAAGATGGTTAATTCGTGACCACCCCCCAAAATTCAAAATTTTGATGAAAATCCTCGAAAAATCAAATTTTTCATATGAAAAACTTAAATTGGCTATATCTCCTTAAATATGCGTCCTAGAGCGAAAAGAAGGTTAATTCGTGACCACCCCCCAAAAATCAAAATTTTAATGAAAATCCTCAAAAAAATCAAATTTTTCATATGAAAAACTTAAATTGGCCATATCTCCTTAAATATGCGTCCTAGTGCGAAAAGAAGGTTAATTCGTGACCACCCCAAAAAAATCAAAATTTTGATGAAAATCCTCAAAAAATCAAATTTTTCATATGAAAAACTTAAATTGGCCATATCTCTTTAAATATACGACCTAGAGCGAAAAGAAGGTTAATTCGTGACCACCCCCAAAAAAAATTCAAAATTTTGATGAAAATCCTCGAAAAATCAAATTTTTCATATGAAAAACTTAAATTGGCCATATCTCCTTAAATATGCGTCCTAGAGCGAAAAGAAGGTTAATTCGTGACCACCCCCAAAATTCAAAATTTTGATGAAAATCCTCGAAAATCAAATTTTTCATATGAAAAACTTAAATTGGTCATATCTCCTTAAATATGCGTCCTAGAGCGAAAAGAAGGTTAATTCGTGACCACCCCCCAAAAATCACAATTTTGATGAAAATTCTCAAAAAATCACATTTTTCATATGAATAACTTAAATTGGCCATATCTCCTTAAATATGCGTCCTAGAGCGAAAAGAAGGTTAATTCGTGACCACCCCAAAAAATCAAAATTTTGATGAAAATCCTCGAAAAATCAAATTTTTCATATGAAAAACTTAAATTGGCCATATCTCCTTAAATATGCGTCCTAGAGCGAAAAGAAGGTTAATTCGTGACCACCCCCCAAAATTTAAAATTTTGATGAAAATCCTCGAAATTTTTCATATGAAAAACTTAAATTGGCCATATCTCCTTAAATATGCGTCCTAGAGCGAAAAGAAGGTTAATTCGTGACCACCCACCACCCACCAAAAATCAAAATTTTAATGAAAATCCTCAAAAAATCAAATTTTTCATATGAAAAACTTAAATTGGCCATATCTCCTTAAATATGCGTCCTAGAGCGAAAAGAAGGTTAATTCGTTACCACCCCCAAAAAATCAAAATTTTGATGAAAATCCTCAAAAAATCAAATTTTTTATATGAAAAACTTAAATTGGCCATATCTCCTTAAATATGCGTCCTAGAGCGAAAAGAAGGTTAATTCGTGACCACCCCCCAAAATTCAAAATTTTGATGAAAATCCTCACAAAATCAAATTTTTCATATGAAAAACTTAAATTGGCCATATCTCCTTAAATATGCGTCCTAGAGCGAAAAGAAGGTTAATTCGTGACCACCCCCAAAAAATCAAAATTTTGATGAAAATCCTCACAAAATCAAATTTTTTATATGAAAAACTTAAATTGGCCATATCTCCTTAAATATGCGTCCTAGAGCGAAAAGAAAGTTAATTCGTGACCACCCCACAAAAATCAAAATTTTAATGAAAATCCAAAAAAATCTAATTTTTCATATGAAAAATTTTATTTTGGCCATATCTCCTTAAATATGCGTCCTAGAGCGAAAAGATGGTTAATTCGTGACCACCCCCCAAAATTCAAAATTTTGATGAAAATCCTCGAAAAATCAAATTTTTCATATGAAAAACTTAAATTGGCTATATCTCCTTAAATATGCGTCCTAGAGCGAAAAGAAGGTTAATTCGTGACCACCCCCCAAAAATCAAAATTTTAATGAAAATCCTCAAAAAAATCAAATTTTTCATATGAAAAACTTAAATTGGCCATATCTCCTTAAATATGCGTCCTAGTGCGAAAAGAAGGTTAATTCGTGACCACCCCAAAAAAATCAAAATTTTGATGAAAATCCTCAAAAAATCAAATTTTTCATATGAAAAACTTAAATTGGTCATATCTCTTTAAATATACGACCTAGAGCGAAAAGAAGGTTAATTCGTGACCACCCCCAAAAAATCAAAATTTTGATGAAAATCCTCAAAAAATCAAATTTTTTATATGAAAAACTTAAATTGGCCATATCTCCTTAAATATGCGTCCTAGAGCGAAAAGAAGGTTAATTCGTGACCACCCCCCAAAAAATCAAAATTTTGATGAAAATCCTCGAAAAATCTAATTTTTCATATGAAAAACTTAAATTGGCCATATCTCCTTAAATATGCGTCCTAGAGCGAAAAGAAGGTTAATCCGTGACCACCCCCCAAAAATCAAAATTTTGATGAAAATCCTCGAAAAATCAAATTTTTCATATGAACAACTTAAATTGGCCATATCTCCTTAAATATGCGTCCTAGAGCGAAAAGAAGGTTAATTCGTGACCACCCCCCAAATTCAAAATTTTGATGAAAATCCTCGAAAATCCTTAAATTGGCCATATCTCCTTAAATATGCGTCCTAGAGCGAAAAGAAGGTTAATTCGTGACCACCCCCCAAATTCAAAATTTTGATGAAAATCCTCGAAAATCCTTAAATTGGTCATATCTCCTTAAATATGCGTCCTAGAGTGAAAAGAAGGTTAATTCGTGACCACCCCCCAAAAATCACAATTTTGATGAAAATTCTCAAAAAATCTAATTTTTCATATGAAAAACTTAGATTGGCCATATCTCCTTAAATATGCGTCCTAGAGCGAAAAGAAGGTTAATTCGTGACCACCCCCCAAAAATCAAAATTTTAATGAAAATCCTCAAAAAATCAAATTTTTCATATGAAAAACTTAAATTGGCCATATCTCCTTAAATATACGGCCTAGAGCGAAAAGAAGGTTAATTCGTGACCACCCCCAAAAAATCAAAATTTTGATGAAAATCCTCAAAAAATCACATTTTTCATATGAAAAACTTAAATTGGCCATATCTCCTTAAATATGCGTCCTAGAGCGAAAAGAAGGTTAATTCGTGACCACCCCCCAAAAATCAAAATTTTGATGAAAATCCTCAAAAAATCTAATTTTTCATATGAAAAACTTAAATTGGCCATATCTCCTTAAATATGCGTCCTAGAGCGAAAAGAAGGTTAATTCGTGACCACCCCCCAAAATTCAAAATTTTGATGAAAATCCTCGAAAAATCAAATTTTTCATATGAAAAACTTAAATTGGCCATATCTCCTTAAATATGCGTCCTAGAGCGAAAAGAAGGTTAATTCGTGACCACCCACCACCCACCAAAAATCAAAATTTTAATGAAAATCCTCAAAAAATCAAATTTTTCATATGAAAAACTTAAATTGGCCATATCTCCTTAAATATGCGTCCTAGAGCGAAAAGAAGGTTAATTCGTGACCACCCCCAAAAAATCAAAATTTTGATGAAAATCCTCAAAAAATCAAATTTTTTATATGAAAAACTTAAATTGGCCATATCTCCTTAAATATGCGTCCTAGAGCGAAAAGAAGGTTAATTCGTGACCACCCCCCAAAATTCAAAATTTTGATGAAAATCCTCACAAAATCAAATTTTTCATATGAAAAACTTAAATTGGCCATATCTCCTTAAATATGCGTCCTAGAGCGAAAAGAAGGTTAATTCGTGACCACCCCCAAAAAATCAAAATTTTGATGAAAATCCTCACAAAATCAAATTTTTTATATGAAAAACTTAAATTGGCCATATCTCCTTAAATATGCGTCCTAGAGCGAAAAGAAGGTTAATTCGTGACCACCCCCCAAATTCAAAATTTTGATGAAAATCCTCGAAAAATCAAATTTTTCATATGAACAACTTAAATTGGCCATATCTCCTTAAATATGCGTCCTAGAGCGAAAAGAAGGTTAATTCGTGACCACCCCCCAAATTCAAAATTTTGATGAAAATCCTCGAAAAATTTTATTTTGGCCATATCTCCTTAAATATGCGTCCTAGAGCGAAAAGAAGGTTAATCCGTGACCACCCCCCAAAATTCAAAATTTTGATGAAAATCCTCGAAAAATCAAATTTTTCATATGAAAAACTTAAATTGGCCATATCTCCTTAAATATGCGTCCTAGAGCGAAAAGAAGGTTAATTCGTGACCACCCCCAAAAAATCAAAATTTTGATGAAAATCCTCAAAAAATCAAATTTTTTATATGAAAAAATTAAATTGGCCATATCTCCTTAAATATGCGTCCTAGAGCGAAAAGAAGGTTAATTCGTGACCACCCCCCAAATTCAAAATTTTAATGAAAATCCTCGAAAAATCAAATTTTTCATATGAACAACTTAAATTGGCCATATCTCCTTAAATATGCGTCCTAGAGCGAAAAGAAGGTTAATTCGTGACCACCCCCCAAATTCAAAATTTTGATGAAAATCCTCGAAAAATCAAATTTTTCATATGAAAAATTTTATTTTGGCCATATCTCCTTAAATATGCGTCCTAGAGCGAAAAGAAGGTTCATTCGTGACCACCCCCAAAAAATCAAAATTTTGATGAAAATCCTCAAAAAAATCAAATTTTTCATATGAAAAACTTAAATTGGCCATATCTCCTTAAATATGCGTCCTAGAGCGAAAAGAAGGTTAATTCGTGACCACCCCCAAAAAATCAAAATTTTGATGAAAATCCTCAAAAAATCAAATTTTTTATATGAAAAACTTAAATTGGCCATATCTCCTTAAATATGCGTCCTAGAGCGAAAAGAAGGTTAATTCGTGACCACCCCCCAAAATTCAAAATTTTGATGAAAATCCTCGAAAAATCAAATTTTTCATATGAAAAACTTAAATTGGCCATATCTCCTTAAATATGCGTCCTAGAGCGAAAAGAAGGTTAATTCGTGACCACCCCCAAAAAATCAAAATTTTGATGAAAATCCTCACAAAATCAAATTTTTTATATGAAAAACTTAAATTGGCCATATCTCCTTAAATATGCGTCCTAGAGCGAAAAGAAGGTTAATTCGTGACCACCCCCCAAAATTCAAAATTTTGATGAAAATCCTCGAAAAATCAAATTTTTCATATGAAAAACTTAAATTGGCCATATCTCCTTAAATATGCGTCCTAGAGCGAAAAGAAGGTTAATTCGTGACCACCCCCCAAATTCAAAATTTTGATGAAAATCCTCGAAAAATTTTATTTTGGCCATATCTCCTTAAATATGCGTCCTAGAGCGAAAAGAAGGTTAATTCGTGACCACCCCCCAAAATTCAAAATTTTGATGAAAATCCTCGAAAAATCAAATTTTTCATATGAAAAACTTAAATTGGCCATATCTCCTTAAATATGCGTCCTAGAGCGAAAAGAAGGTTAATTCGTGACCACCCCCCAAAATTCAAAATTTTGATGAAAATCCTCAAAAAATCTAATTTTTCATATGAAAAACTTAAATTGGCCATATCTCCTTAAATATGCGTCCTAGAGCGAAAAGAAGGTTAATTCGTGACCACCCCCCAAAATTCAAAATTTTGATGAAAATCCTCGAAAAATCAAATTTTTCATATGAAAAACTTAAATTGGCCATATCTCCTTAAATATGCGTTCTAGAGCGAAAAGAAGGTTAATTCGTGACCACCCCCCAAAATTCAAAATTTTGATGAAAATCCTCGAAAAAATCAAATTTTTCATATGAAAAACTTAAATTGGCCAAATCTCCTTAAATATGCGTCCTAGAGCGAAAAGAAGGTTAATTCGTGACCACCCCCCAAATTCAAAATTTTGATGAAAATCCTCAAAAAATATAATTTTTCATATGAAAAACTTAAATTGGCCATATCTCCTTAAATATGCGTCCTAGAGCGAAAAGAAGGTTAATTCGTGACCACCCCCCAAAATTCAAAATTTTGATGAAAATCCTCGAAAAATCAAATTTTTCATATGAAAAACTTAAATTGGCCATATCTCCTTAAATATGCGTCCTAGAGCGAAAAGAAGGTTAATTCGTGACCACCCCCAAAAAATTAAAATTTTGATGAAAATCCTCGAAAAATCAAATTTTTCATATGAAAAACTTAAATTGGTCATATCTCCTTAAATATGCGTCCTAGAGCGAAAAGAAGGTTAATTCGTGACCACCCCCAAAAAATCAAAATTTTGATGAAAATCCTCAAAAAATCAAATTTTTTAAAATGCAAAACTTAAATTGGCCATATCTCCTTAAATATGCGTCCTAGAGCGAAAAGAAGGTTAATTCGTGACCACCCCCCAAAATTCAAAATTTTGATGAAAATCCTCGAAAAATCAAATTTTTCATATGAAAAACTTAAATTGGTCATATCTCCTTAAATATGCGTCCTAGAGCGAAAAGAAGGTTAATTCGTGACTACCACCAAAAAATCAAAATTTTGATGAAAATCCTCGAAAAATCGATTTTTTCATATGAAAAACTTAAATTGGCCATATCTCCTTAAATATGCGTCCTAGAGCGAAAAGAAGGTTAATTCGTGACCACCCCCCAAAAATCAAAATTTTAATGAAAATCCTCAAAAAATCAAATTTTTCATATAAAAATCTTAAATTGGCCATATCTCCTTAAATATGCGTCCTAGAGCGAAAAGAAGGTTAATTCGTGACCACCCCCCAAAAATCAAAATTTTAATGAAAATCCTCAAAAAATCAAATTTTTTTAATTCGTGACCACCCCCCAAAAATCAAAATTTTAATGAAAATCCTCAAAAAATCAAATTTTTTTAATTCGTGACCACCCCCCAAAAATCAAAATTTTGATGAAAATCCTCAAAAAATCAAATTTTTCATATGAAAAACTTAAATTGGCCATATCTCCTTAAATATGCGTCCTAGTGCGAAAAGAAGGTTAATTCGTGACCACCCCCCAAAATTCAAAATTTTGATGAAAATTCTCGAAAAATCAAATTTTTCATATGAAAAACTTAAATTGGCCATATCTCCTTAAATATGCGTCCCAGAGCGAAAAGAAGGTTAATTCGTGACCACCCACCAAATTCAAAATTTTGATGAAAATCCTCAAAAAATCAAATTTTTCATATGTAAAACTTAAATTGGCCATATCTCCTTAAATATGCGTCCTAGAGCGAAAAGAAGGTTAATTCGTGACCACCCCCCAAAAATCAAAATTTTGATGAAAATCCTCGAAAAATCAAATTTTTCATATGAAAAACTTAAATTGGCCATATCTCCTTAAATATGCGTCCTAGAGCGAAAAGAAGGTTAATTCGTGACCACCCCCCAAAAATCAAAATTTTAATGAAAATCCTCAAAAAAATCAAATTTTTCATATGAAAAACTTAAATTGGCCATATCTCCTTAAATATGCGTCCTAGAGCGAAAAGAAGGTTAATTCGTGACCACCCCCAAAAAATCAAAATTTTGATGAAAATCCTCGAAAAATCAAATTTTTCATATGAAAAACTTAAATTGGCCATATCTCCTTAAATATGCGTCCTAGAGCGAAAAGAAGGTTAATTCGTGACCACCCCCCAAAAATCAAAATTTTGATGAAAATCCTCAAAAAATCAAATTTTTCATATGAAAAACTTAAATTGGCCATATCTCCTTAAATATGCGTCCTAGAGCGAAAAGAAGGTTAATTCGTGACCACCCCCCAAAAATCAAAATTTTAATGAAAATCCTCTAAAAATCAAAATTTTCATATGAAAAACTTAAATTGGCCATATCTCCTTAAATATGCGTCCTAGAGCGAAAAGAAGGTTAATTCGTGACCACCCCCAAAAAATCAAAATTTTGATGAAAATCCTCAAAAAATCAATTTTTTTATATGAAAAACTTAAATTGGCCATATCTCCTTAAACATGCGTCCTAGAGAGAAAAGAAGGTTAATTCGTGACCACCCCCCAAAATTCAAAATTTTGATGAAAATCCTCGAAAAATCAAATTTTTCATATGAAAAACTTAAATTGGCCATATCTCCTTAAATATGCGTCCTAGAGCGAAAAGAAGGTTAATTCGTGACCACCCCCCAAAATTCAAAATTTTGATGAAAATCCTCGAAAAATCAATTTTTTCATATGAAAAACTTAAATTGGCCATATCTCCTTAAATATGCGTCCTAGAGCGAAAAGAAGGTTAATTCGTGACCACCCCCCAAAAATAAAATTTTGATGAAAATCCTCGAAAAATCAAATTTTTCATATGAAAAACTTAAATTGGCCATATCTCCTTAAATATGCGTCCTAGAGCGAAAAGAAGGTTAATTCGTGACCACCCTCCAAAAATCAAAATTTTAATGAAAATCCTCGAAAAATCAAATTTTTCATATGAAAAACTTAAATTGGCCATATCTCCTTAAATATGCGTCCTAGAGCGAAAAGAAGGTTAATTCGTGACCACCCCCCAAAAATCAAAATTTTAATGAAAATCCTCGAAAGGTTAATTCGTGACCACCCCCAAAAAATCAAAATTTTGATGAAAATCCTCGAAAAATCAAATTTTTCATATGAAAAACTTAAATTGGCCATATCTCCTTAAATATGCGTCCTAGAGCGAAAAGAAGGTTAATTCGTGACCACCCCCCAAAAATCAAAATTTTAATGAAAATCCTCGAAAAATCAAATTTTTCATATGAAAAACTTAAATAGGCCATATCTCCTTAAATATGCGTCCTAGAGCGAAAAGAAGGTTAATTCGTGACCACCCCCCAAATTCAAAATTTTGATGAAAATCCTCAAAAAATCAAATTTTTCATATGAAAAACTTAAATTGGCCATATCTCCTTAAATATGCGTCCTAGAGCGAAAAGAAGGTTAATTCGTGACCACCCCCCAAAAATCAAAATTTTGATGAAAATCCTCAAAAAATCAAATTTTTCATATGAAAAACTTAAATTGGCCATATCTCCTTAAATATGCGTCCTAGAGCGAAAAGAAGGTTAATTCGTGACCACCCCCCAAAAATCAAAATTTTAATGAAAATCCTCAAAAAATCAAATTTTTCATATGAAAAACTTAAATTGGCCATATCTCCTTAAATATGCGTCCTAGAGCGAAAAGAAGGTTAATTCGTGTCCAACCCCCAAAAATCAAAATTTTGATTAAAATCCTCAAAAAATCAAATTTTTCATATGAAAAACTTAAATTGGCCATATCTCCTTAAATATGCGTCCTAGAGCGAAAAGAAGGTTAATTCGTGACCACCCCCCAAAAATCAAAATTTTAATGAAAATCCTCAAAAAATCAAATTTTTCATATGAAAAACTTAAATTGGCCATATCTCCTTAAATATGCGTCCTAGAGCGAAAAGAAGGTTAATTCGTGACCACCCCCCAAAATTCAAAATTTTGATGAAAATCCTCGAAAAATCAAATTTTTCATATGAAAAACTTAAATTGGCCATATCTCCTTAAATATGCGTCCTAGAGCGAAAAGAAGGTTAATTCGTGACCACCCTCCAAAAATCAAAATTTTAATGAAAATACTCAAAAAATCAAATTTTTCATATGAAAAACTTAAATTGGCCATATCTCCGTAAATATGCGTCCTAGAGCGAAAAGAAGGTTAATTCGTGACCACCCCCAAAAAATCAAAATTTTGATGAAAATCCTCGAAAGGTTAATTCGTGACCACCCCCAAAAAATCAAAATTTTGATGAAAATCCTCGAAAAATCAAATTTTTCATATGAAAAACTTAAATTGGCCATATCTCCTTAAATATGCGTCCTAGAGCGAAAAGAAGGTTAATTCGTGACCACCCCCCAAAAATCAAAATTTTAATGAAAATCCTCGAAAAATCAAATTTTTCATATGAAAAACTTAAATAGGCCATATCTCCTTAAATATGCGTCCTAGAGCGAAAAGAAGGTTAATTCGTGACCACCCCCCAAATTCAAAATTTTGATGAAAATCCTCAAAAAATCAAATTTTTCATATGAAAAACTTAAATTGGCCATATCTCCTTAAATATGCGTCCTAGAGCGAAAAGAAGGTTAATTCGTGACCACCCCCAAAAAATCAAAATTTTGATGAAAATCCTCAAAAAAATCAAATTTTTCATATGAAAAACTTAAATTGGCCATATCTCCTTAAATATGCGTCCTAGAGCGAAAAGAAGGTTAATTCGTGACCACCCCAAAAAATCAAAATTTTGATGAAAATCCTCGAAAAATCAAATTTTTCATATGAAAAACTTAAATTGGCCACATCTCCTTAAATATGCGTCCTAGAGCGAAAAGAAGGTTAATTCGTTACCACCCCCAAAAAATCAAAATTTTGATGAAAATCCTCAAAAAATCAAATTTTTTATATGAAAAACTTAAATTGGCCATATCTCCTTAAATATGCGTCCTAGAGCGAAAAGAAGGTTAATTCGTGACCACCCCCCAAAAATCAAAATTTTGATGAAAATCCTCGAAAAATCAAATTTTTCATATGAAAAACTTAAATTGGCCATATCTCCTTAAATATGCGTCCTAGAGCGAAAAGAAGGTTAATTCGTGACCACCCCCAAAAAATCAAAATTTTGATGAAAATCCTCGAAAAATCAATTTTTTCATATGAAAAACTTAAATTGGCCATATCTCCTTAAATATCCTAAATATCCTAGAGCGAAAAGAAGGTTAATTCGTGACCACCCCCCAAAAATCAAAATTTTGATGAAAATCCTCGAAAAATCAAATTTTTCATATGAAAAACTTAAATTGGCCATATCTCCTTAAATATGCGTCCTAGAGCGAAAAGAAGGTTAATTCGTGACCACCCCCAAAAAATCAAAATTTTGATGAAAATCCTCGAAAAATCAAATTTTTCATATGAAAAACTTAAATTGGCCATATCTCCTTAAATATGCGTCCTAGAGCGAAAAGAAGGTTAATTCGTGACCACCCTCCAAAAATCAAAATTTTAATGAAAATCCTCAAAAAATCAAATTTTTCATATGAACAACTTAAATTGGCCTTATCTCCTTAAATATGCTTCCTAGAGCGAAAAGAAGGTTAATTCGTGACCACCCTCCAAAAATCAAAATTTTAATGAAAATCCTCAAAAAAATCAAATTTGAAAAACTTAAATTGGCCATATCTCCTTAAATATGCGTCCTAGAGCGAAAAGAAGGTTAATTCGTGACCACCCCCAAAATTCAAAATTTTGATGAAAATCCTCGAAAAATCAAATTTTTCATATGAAAAACTTAAATTGGCCATATCTCCTTAAATATGCGTCCTAGAGCGAAAAGAAGGTTAATTCGTGACCACCCCCCAAAAATCAAAATTTTAATGAAAATCCTCAAAAAATCAAATTTTTCATATGAAAAACTTAAATTGGCCATATCTCCTTAAATATGCGTCCTAGAGCGAAAAGAAGGTTAATTCGTGACCACCCCCCAAAATTCAAAATTTTGATGAAAATCCTCGAAAAATCAAATTTTTCATATGAAAAACTTAAATTGGCCATATCTCCTTAAATATGCGTCCTAGAGCGAAAAGAAGGTAAATTCGTGACCACCCCCCAAAAATCAAAATTTTAATGAAAATCCTCAAAAAATCAAATTTTTCATATGAAAAACTTAAATTGGCCATATCTCCTTAAATATGCGTCCTAGAGCGAAAAGAAGGTTAATCCGTGACCACCCCCCAAAAATCAAAATTTTGATGAAAATCCTCGAAAAATCAAATTTTTCATATGAACAACTTAAATTGGCCTTATCTCCTTAAATATGCTTCCTAGAGCGAAAAGAAGGTTAATTCGTGACCACCCCCCCAAAATTCAAAATTTTGATGAAAATCCTCGAAAGGTTAATTCGTGACCACCCCCAAAAAATCAAAATTTTGATGAAAATCCTCGAAAAATCAAATTTTTCATATGAAAAACTTAAATTGGCCATATCTCCTTAAATATGCGTCCTAGAGCGAAAAGAAGGTTAATTCGTGACCACCCCCAAAAATCAAAATTTTAATGAAAATCCTCGAAAAATCAAATTTTTCATATGAAAAACTTAAATAGGCCATATCTCCTTAAATATGCGTCCTAGAGCGAAAAGAAGGTTAATTCGTGACCACCCCCCAAATTCAAAATTTTGATGAAAATCCTCAAAAAATCAAATTTTTCATATGAAAAACTTAAATTGGCCATATCTCCTTAAATATGCGTCCTAGAGCGAAAAGAAGGTTAATTCGTGACCACCCCCAAAAAATCAAAATTTTGATGAAAATCCTCAAAAAAATCAAATTTTTCATATGAAAAACTTAAATTGGCCATATCTCCTTAAATATGCGTCCTAGAGCGAAAAGAAGGTTAATTCGTGACCACCCCAAAAAATCAAAATTTTGATGAAAATCCTCGAAAAATCAAATTTTTCATATGAAAAACTTAAATTGGCCACATCTCCTTAAATATGCGTCCTAGAGCGAAAAGAAGGTTAATTCGTGACCACCCCCAAAAAATCAAAATTTTGATGAAAATCCTCAAAAAATCAAATTTTTTATATGAAAAACTTAAATTGGCCATATCTCCTTAAATATGCGTCCTAGAGCGAAAAGAAGGTTAATTCGTGACCACCCCCCAAAAATCAAAATTTTGATGAAAATCCTCGAAAAATCAAATTTTTCATATGAAAAACTTAAATTGGCCATATCTCCTTAAATATGCGTCCTAGAGCGAAAAGAAGGTTAATTCGTGACCACCCCCAAAAAATCAAAATTTTGATGAAAATCCTCGAAAAATCAATTTTTTCATATGAAAAACTTAAATTGGCCATATCTCCTTAAATATCCTAAATATCCTAGAGCGAAAAGAAGGTTAATTCGTGACCACCCCCCAAAAATCAAAATTTTGATGAAAATCCTCGAAAAATCAAATTTTTCATATGAAAAACTTAAATTGGCCATATCTCCTTAAATATGCGTCCTAGAGCGAAAAGAAGGTTAATTCATGACCACCCCCAAAAAATCAAAATTTTGATGAAAATCCTCGAAAAATCAAATTTTTCATATGAAAAACTTAAATTGGCCATATCTCCTTAAATATGCGTCCTAGAGCGAAAAGAAGGTTAATTCGTGACCACCCTCCAAAAATCAAAATTTTAATGAAAATCCTCAAAAAAATCAAATTTTTCATATGAACAACTTAAATTGGCCTTATCTCCTTAAATATGCTTCCTAGAGCGAAAAGAAGGTTAATTCGTGACCACCCTCCAAAAATCAAAATTTTAATGAAAATCCTCAAAAAAATCAAATTTGAAAAACTTAAATTGGCCATATCTCCTTAAATATGCGTCCTAGAGCGAAAAGAAGGTTAATTCGTGACCACCCCCAAAATTCAAAATTTTGATGAAAATCCTCGAAAAATCAAATTTTTCATATGAAAAACTTAAATTGGCCATATCTCCTTAAATATGCGTCCTAGAGCGAAAAGAAGGTTAATTCGTGACCACCCCCCAAAAATCAAAATTTTAATGAAAATCCTCTAAAAATCAAATTTTTCATATGAAAAACTTAAATTGGCCATATCTCCTTAAATATGCGTCCTAGAGCGAAAAGAAGGTTAATTCGTGACCACCCCCCAAAATTCAAAATTTTGATGAAAATCCTCGAAAAATCAAATTTTTCATATGAAAAACTTAAATTGGCCATATCTCCTTAAATATGCGTCCTAGAGCGAAAAGAAGGTAAATTCGTGACCACCCCCCAAAAATCAAAATTTTAATGAAAATCCTCAAAAAATCAAATTTTTCATATGAAAAACTTAAATTGGCCATATCTCCTTAAATATGCGTCCTAGAGCGAAAAGAAGGTTAATCCGTGACCACCCCCCAAAAATCAAAATTTTGATGAAAAACCTCGAAAAATCAAATTTTTCATATGAACAACTTAAATTGGCCTTATCTCCTTAAATATGCTTCCTAGAGCGAAAAGAAGGTTAATTCGTGACCACCCCCCCAAAATTCAAAATTTTGATGAAAATCCTCGAAAAATCAAATTTTTCATATGAAAAACTTAAATTGGCCATATCTCCTTAAATATGCGTCCTAGAGCGAAAAGAAGGTTAATTCGTGCCACCCTCCAAAAATCAAAATTTTAATGAAAATACTCAAAAAATCAAATTTTTCATATGAAAAACTTAAATTGGCCATATCTCCTTAAATATGCGTCCTAGAGCGAAAAGAAGGTTAATTCGTGACCACCCCCAAAAAATCAAAATTTTGATGAAAATCCTCAAAAAAATCAAATTTTTCATATGAAAAACTTAAATTGGCCATATCTCTTTAAATATGCGTCCTAGAGCGAAAAGAATGTTAATTCGTGACCACTCCCCAAAAAATCAAAATTTTGATGAAAATCCTCGAAAAATCAAATTTTTCATATGAAAAACTTAAATTGGCCATATCTCCTTAAATATGCGTCCTAGAGCGAAAAGAAGGTTAATTCGTGACCACCCCCAAAATTCAAAATTTTGATGAAAATCCTCGAAAAATCAAATTTTTCATATGAAAAACTTAAATTGGCCATATCTCCTTAAATATGCGTCCTAGAGCGAAAAGAAGGTTAATTCGTGACCACCCCCCAAAAATCAAAATTTTGATGAAAATCCTCAAAAAATCAAATTTTTCATATGAAAAACTTAAATTGGCCATATCTCCTTAAATATGCGTCCTAGAGCGAAAAGAAGGTTAATTCGTGACCACCCCCCAAAATTCAAAATTTTGATGAAAATCCTCGAAAAATCAAATTTTTCATATGAAAAACTTAAATTGGCCATATCTCCTTAAATATGCGTCCTAGAGCGAAAAGAAGGTAAATTCGTGACCACCCCCCAAAAATCAAAATTTTGATGAAAATCCTCGAAAAATCAAATTTTTCATATGAACAACTTAAATTGGCCTTATCTCCTTAAATATGCTTCCTAGAGCGAAAAGAAGGTTAATTCGTGACCACCCCCCCAAAATTCAAAATTTTGATGAAAATCCTCGAAAAATCAAATTTTTCATATGAAAAACTTAAATTGGCCATATCTCCTTAAATATGCGTCCTAGAGCGAAAAGAAGGTTAATTCGTGCCACCCTCCAAAAATCAAAATTTTAATGAAAATACTCAAAAAATCAAATTTTTCATATGAAAAACTTAAATTGGCCATATCTCCTTAAATATGCGTCCTAGAGCGAAAAGAAGGTTAATTCGTGACCACCCCCAAAAAATCAAAATTTTGATGAAAATCCTCAAAAAAATCAAATTTTTCATATGAAAAACTTAAATTGGCCATATCTCTTTAAATATGCGTCCTAGAGCGAAAAGAAGGTTAATTCGTGACCACTCCCCAAAAAATCAAAATTTTGATGAAAATCCTCGAAAAATCAAATTTTTCATATGAAAAACTTAAATTGGCCATATCTCCTTAAATATGCGTCCTAGAGCGAAAAGAAGGTTAATTCGTGACCACCCCCAAAAAATCAAAATTTTGATGAAAATCCTCAAAAAAATCAAATTTTCATATGAAAAACTTAAATTGGACATATCTCCTTAAATATGCGTCCTAGAGCGAAAAGAAGGTTAATTCGTGACCACCCCCCAAAAATCAAAATTTTAATGAAAATCCTCAAAAAATCAAATTTTTCATATGAAAAACTTAAATTGGCCATATCTCCTTAAATATGCGTCCTAGAGCGAAAAGAAGGTTAATTCGTGACCACCCCCCAAAAATCAAAATTTTAATGAAAATCCTCAAAAAATCAAATTTTTCATATGAAAAACTTAAATTGGCCATATCTCCTTAAATATGCGTCCTAGAGCGAAAAGAAGGTTAATCCGTGACCACCCCCCAAAATTCAAAATTTTGATGAAAATCCTCGAAAAATCAAATTTTTCATATGAACAACTTAAATTGGCCTTATCTTCTTAAATATGCGTCCTAGAGCGAAAAGAAGGTTAATTCGCGACCACCCCCCAAAAATCAAAGTTTTAATGAAAATCCTCAAAAAATCAAATTTTTCATATGAAAAACTTAAATTGGCCATATCTCCTTAAATATGCGTCCTAGAGCGAAAAGAAGGTTAATTCGTGACCACCCCCCAAAAATCAAAATTTTAATGAAAATCCTCTAAAAATCAAATTTTTCATATGAAAAACTTAAATTGGCCATATCTCCTTAAATATGCGTCCTAGAGCGAAAAGAAGGTTAATTCGTGACCACCCCCCAAAATTCAAAATTTTGATGAAAATCCTCGAAAAATCAAATTTTTCATATGAAAAACTTAAATTGGCCATATCTCCTTAAATATGCGTCCTAGAGCGAAAAGAAGGTAAATTCGTGACCACCCCCCAAAAATCAAAATTTTGATGAAAATCCTCGAAAAATCAAATTTTTCATATGAACAACTTAAATTGGCCTTATCTCCTTAAATATGCTTCCTAGAGCGAAAAGAAGGTTAATTCGTGACCACCCCCCCAAAATTCAAAATTTTGATGAAAATCCTCGAAAAATCAAATTTTTCATATGAAAAACTTAAATTGGCCATATCTCCTTAAATATGCGTCCTAGAGCGAAAAGAAGGTTAATTCGTGCCACCCTCCAAAAATCAAAATTTTAATGAAAATACTCAAAAAATCAAATTTTTCATATGAAAAACTTAAATTGGCCATATCTCCTTAAATATGCGTCCTAGAGCGAAAAGAAGGTTAATTCGTGACCACCCCCAAAAAATCAAAATTTTGATGAAAATCCTCAAAAAAATCAAATTTTTCATATGAAAAACTTAAATTGGCCATATCTCTTTAAATATGCGTCCTAGAGCGAAAAGAAGGTTAATTCGTGACCACTCCCCAAAAAATCAAAATTTTGATGAAAATCCTCGAAAAATCAAATTTTTCATATGAAAAACTTAAATTGGCCATATCTCCTTAAATATGCGTCCTAGAGCGAAAAGAAGGTTAATTCGTGACCACCCCCAAAAAATCAAAATTTTGATGAAAATCCTCAAAAAAATCAAATTTTCATATGAAAAACTTAAATTGGACATATCTCCTTAAATATGCGTCCTAGAGCGAAAAGAAGGTTAATTCGTGACCACCCCCCAAAAATCAAAATTTTAATGAAAATCCTCAAAAAATCAAATTTTTCATATGAAAAACTTAAATTGGCCATATCTCCTTAAATATGCGTCCTAGAGCGAAAAGAAGGTTAATTCGTGACCACCCCCAAAAAATCAAAATTTTGATGAAAATCCTCAAAAAATCTAATTTTTCATATGAAAAACTTAAATTGGCCATATCTCCTTAAATATGCGTCCTAGAGCGAAAAGAAGGTTAATCCGTGACCACCCCCCAAAATTCAAAATTTTGATGAAAATCCTCGAAAAATCAAATTTTTCATATGAACAACTTAAATTGGCCTTATCTTCTTAAATATGCGTCCTAGAGCGAAAAGAAGGTTAATTCGCGACCACCCCCCAAAAATCAAAGTTTTAATGAAAATCCTCAAAAAATCAAATTTTTCATATGAAAAACTTAAATTGGCCATATCTCCTTAAATATGCGTCCTAGAGCGAAAAGAAGGTTAATTCGTGACCACCCCCCAAAAATCAAAATTTTAATGAAAATCCTCGAAAAATCAAATTTTTCATATGAAAAACTTAAATTGGCCATATCTCCTTAAATATGCGTCCTAGAGCGAAAAGAAGGTTAATTCGTGACCACCCCCAAAATTCAAAATTTTGATGAAAATCCTCGAAAAATCAAATTTTTCATATGAAAAACTTAAATTGGCCATATCTAATTAAATATGCGTCCTAGAGCGAAAAGAAGGTTAATTCGTGACCACCCCCCAAAACTCAAAATTTTGAAAATCCTCGAAAAATAAAATTTGTCATATGAAAAACTTAAATTGGCCATATCTCCTTAAATATGCGTCCTAGAGCGAAAAGAAGGTTAATTCGTGACCACCCCCCCAAAATTCAAAATTTTGATGAAAATCCTCGAAAAATCAAATTTTTCATATGAACAACTGAAATTGGCCTTATCTCCTTAAATATGCGTCCTAGAGCGAAAAGAAGGTTAATTCGTGACCACCCCCCAAAATTCAAAATTTTGATGAAAATCCTCGAAAAATCAAATTTTTCATATGAAAAACTTAAATTGGCCATATCCCTTAAATATGCGTCCTAGAGCGAAAAGAAGGTTAATTCGTGACCACCCCCCAAAATTCAAAATTTTGATGAAAATCCTCGAAAAATCAAATTTTTCATATGAAAAACTTAAATTGGCCATATTTCCTTAAATATGCGAAAAGAAGGTTAATTCGTGACCACCCCCAAAAAATCAAAATTTTGATAAAAATCCTCGAAAAATCAAATTTTTCATATGAAAAACTTAAATTGGCCATATCTCCTTAAATATGCGTCCTAGAGCGAAAAGAAGGTTAATTCGTGATCATCCCCCAAAAATCAAAATTTTAATGAAAATCCTCAAAAAATCTAATTTCCATATGAAAAACTTAAATTGGCCATATCTCCTTAAATATGCGTCCTAGAGCGAAAAGAAGATTAATTCGTGACCACCCCCCAAAATTCAAAATTTTGATGAAAATCCTCGAAAAATCAAATTTTTCATATGAAAAACTTAAATTGGCCATATCTCCTTAAATATGCGTCCTAGAGGGAAAAGAAGGTTAATTCGTGACCACCCCCCAAAAATCAAAATTTTGATGAAAATACTCAAAAAATCTAATTTTTCATATGAAAAACTTAAATTGGCCATATCTCCTTAAATATGCGTCCTAGAGCGAAAAGAAGGTTAATTCGTGACCACACCCCAAAAATCAAAATTTTAATGAAAATCCTCGAAAAATCAAATTTTTCATATGAAAAACTTAAATTGGCCATATCTCCTTAAATATGCGTCCTAGAGCGAAAAGAATGTTAATTTGTGACCACCCCCAAAAAATCAAAATATTGATGAAAATTCTCGAAAAATCAAATTTTTCATATGAAAAACTTAAATTGGCCATATCTCCTTAAATATGCGTCCTAGAACGAAAAGAATGTTAATTCGTGACCACCCCCAAAAAATCAAAATGTTGATGAAAATCCTCGAGAAATCAAATTTTTCACATGAAAAACTTAAATTTGCCATATCTCCTTAAATATACGTCCTAGAGCGAAAAGAAGGTTAATTCGTGACCACCCCCAAAAATCAAAATTGTAATGAAAATCCTCAAAAAATCTAATTTTTCATATGAAAAACTTAAATTGGCCATATCTCCTTAAATATGCGTCCTAGAGCAAAAAGAAGGTTAATTCGTGACCACCCCCAAAATTCAAAATTTTGATGAAAATCCTCAAAAAAATCTAATTTTTCATATGCGTCCTAGAGCGAAAAGAAGGTTAATTCGTGACCACCCCCAAAAATCAAAATTTTGATGAAAATCCTCAAAAAAAATCAAATTTTCATATGAAAAACTTAAATTGGACATATCTCCTTAAATATGCGTCCTAGAGCGAAAAGAAGGTTAATTCGTGACCACCCCCAAAAATCAAAATTTTAATGAAAATCCTCAAAAAATCAAATTTTTCATATGAAAAACTTAAATTGGCCATATCTCCTTAAATATGCGTCCTAGAGCGAAAAGAAGGTTAATTCGTGACCACCCCCAAAAAATCAAAATTTTGATGAAAATCCTCAAAAAATCAAATTTTTCATATGAAAAACTTAAATTGGCCATATCTCCTTAAATATGCGTCCTAGAGCGAAAAGAAGGTTAATTCGAGACCACCCCCCAAAAATCAAAATTTTGATGAAAATCCTCAAAAAATCTAATTTTTCATATGAAAAACTTAAATTGGCCATATCTCCTTAAATATGCGTCCTAGAGCGAAAAGAAGGTTAATCCGTGACCACCCCCCAAAATTCAAAATTTTGATGAAAATCCTCGAAAAATCAAATTTTTCATATGAACAACTTAAATTGGCCTTATCTCCTTAAATATGCGTCCTAGAGCGAAAAGAAGGTTAATTCGCGACCACCCCCCAAAAATCAAAGTTTTAATGAAAATCCTCAAAAAATCAAATTTTTCATATGAAAAACTTAAATTGGCCATATCTCCTTAAATATGCGTCCTAGAGCGAAAAGAAGGTTAATTCGTGACCACCCCCCCAAAAATCAAAATTTTAATGAAAATCCTCGAAAAAACAAATTTTTCATATGAAAAACTTAAATTGGCCATATCTCCTTAAATATGCGTCCTAGAGCGAAAAGAAGGTTAATTCGTGACCACCCCCAAAAAATCAAAATTTTGATGAAAATCCTCGGAAAAATCAAATTTTTCATATGAAAAACTTAAATTGGCCATATCTCCTTAAATATGCGTCCTAGAGCGAAAAGAAGGTTAATTCGTGACCACCCCCCAAAACTCAAAATTTTGAAAATCCTCGAAAAATAAAATTTTTCATATGAAAAACTTAAATTGGCCATATCTCCTTAAATATGCGTCCTAGAGCGAAAAGAAGGTTAATTCGTGACCACCCCCCCAAAATTCAAAGTTTTGATGAAAATCCTCGAAAAATCAAATTTTCATATGAAAAACTTAAATTGGACATATCTCCTAAAATATGCGTCCTAGAGCGAAAAGAATGTTAATTCGTGACCACCCCCAAAAAATCAAAATGTTGATGAAAATCCTCGAGAAATCAAATTTTTCATATGAAAAACTTAAATTGGCCATATCTCCTTAAATATGCGTCCTAGAGCGAAAAGAAGGTTAATTCGTGACCACCCCCCAAAAATCATGATAAAAGGATATTTCTAAAGATAAAAACAGCGGTTGGGCTTCTTTGTATAAAAAAAACGTTTAATTCAAGTTAAGGAAAAAAAAAAACAATGAAGAATGACAATCAAGAATAAAAAACTAAATTCTCAAATTTGAACAAATGATTTCAAACCTACTATTCATAGAATATTTATGTTGATTTTTCTTGGAACAAAGTAGTTTCGTAAAGTAGTTTTCCAACACTCCACCTCAACATATATATTCTCTATATTTATAAACTATACAAAATTGATCAAATTAACAAATTTTTGGTGCTTGATTTTGGACAAATTCTTTGTGAATATATCAGCCACCATTTCTTCTGTTGGACAATATTGGAGTCTTATTTTCCCAGATTTGACGAGGTCTCGAACATGGTGATATTTAATTTCTATATGCTTCGTCCTCTTGTGGTGAACAGGATTGTAAGCTAATTGTATTGCGCCCTGGTTGTCAACATTTATGATTACACTTTCATCCGTTCCAAAACCAAGTTCTTGTAATAATCTTTGCAAATAAATCGCTTCTTTAGATGCATTTGAAAAAGACACATATTCGGCTTCAGTGCTACTTAGGGCCGTTATATTTTGTTTCTTTGACTCCCAAGAAATTGCATTATCACCGAAGAAAAATATCGAACCAGAATACGACTTGCGATCAGTACTACATCCTGCCCAATCTGCGTCTGCAAAGCCAATCAATGAGCCATTACTTTTTCTGAAGTGCATTTTAAGATTTGCGGTTCCCTTCAAGTACCGAAGAATTTGTTTTGCAGCCGTCATATGTTCTACGTGTGGATCTGTGTTCCTCTGAGATAACTTTGTCACTGAGTGAAGTATGTCCGGTCGAGTCGTCAATGCTAAATACAGTAGTGAACCAATTAACGATTGGTATTCAGAAACATTTGCTTTCTTGCACTCATCATCACATTTGGTTTGATAGCCAGGTGTTAATGGTACTGATAGCGACTTACAGTTTTCCATTCCATATTCTTTTAGCATTTCTTTTATATAATTTGACTGACTCAATTCTATAGATCCAGTACCTCCTTCGCGATATATTTCCATACCCAGGAAATAGTTCAACGAACCTTTGTCAGTGACTTCAATCATAGTTCCCAATTCATATTTAATTCTTGTTATTTCAGATTCATCTTTGCATCCTATGATGAGATCATCCACATATACAGCAATAAGGATTACATTTCCATTTCGTTCCATTTGGTACAAACACGGTTCGTTGTCACATGATTTGAAGCCAATTTTACGTAAATATTCATCAAGCTTTGCATTCCATTCTCGCCCAGCTTGTTTTAATCCGTATATTGATTTATGCAGCTTTAACACTTTCTTTGGATTTTTCTTATCTTCAAACCCTTCTGGTTGACACATATATATTTCATCATGTAAATCTCCATTTAAGTAAGCAGATACTACATCCAACTGATGTAAAAACATTTCATGCTCTACTGCCAAGGCTAATAGCAATCTTATTGTTGTGTACCTTACAACTGGAGCAAAGGTTTCATTGTAGTCGATCCCAAATCTTTGACTACACCCTTTCGCCACTAATCTTGCCTTGTACCGCTCGACTTGGCCGTCTTTATTTTTCTTCAGTGTATAGACCCATTTACACTTTACCGGCCGCTGTCCAGGTGGAAGCTCTTCCAATGACCACGTTCTCTTTTCACACAAAGACGACATTTCCTTTTTCATAGCTTCTTTCCATTTTGAGCTAAATTTACTTGATAATGCTTCTTTATATGTTTTTGGAACTTGCTGCTCCACCACATTATTAAGTAAATTTTTTATCTTTCGGGGACGGCCAGGTTTGCCTTCCCGAATAATTCTAGGCCTACCTGGACCAATTTTTGGTACATTCGCTTCCTCCGAATTTGGTATGGAATTTGATGGAAGTTCTACGACATTTTCTGCTTCATAAAAATTTTCGCCTTCTGATGTTGAATCATTTTCATTTGAGTTTTCCTCCTCTGGGTCATTTATTTTTTCAATTGAAATACCTTCAACATTTTGACATTGTGCAAATGGATTTTCTTCAGTGTTCTCAACTGGAATATCATTGAATGTTAAAAATTCGGTCTCATTTTCTTCTCCTTTATCCCCTGGAAAGGATTGTTCATTAAATATGACATCACGTCGCTCAATAATTTTCTTTGATTCACTGTCATATAATCTGTAAGCTTTTGATGTTAGGGAGTATCCCACCATTATCATGCTCCTGCCTTTGTTTTCAAATTTTTTCCTTTTTGTCTTATCAAGTTCAACAGCATATGAACCAAAAACTCGTAAATGTCCAATGCTGGGAGTTCGACCAGTCCATTCCTCATAAGGAGTGGTCCCATTCAGACTCTTCGATGGGCACCGATTTCTTAAATACGCTGCTGTTGCAATTGCTTCTGCCCATAACTTCTGATTAAGTTGCGATTCAATTAATAAACATCGAGCCATCTCAACTAATGTTCGGTTCGCTCTCTCAGCTACACCGTTTTGTTGAGGTGTATAGGGAACAGTTAGTTGACGTTGTATACCACAATCTTCTAAATAGCGGTTGAATTTTCCATTCACGTATTCTCCCCCGTTATCACTTCTTAAGACTTTGATTTTCCGCCCGGTTTGTAACTCCACCATGCTCTTAAATATCTTGAACTTTTCAAACACTTCATTTTTCCTTTTCATAAAGTATACGAACACTCTGCGGGATTTATCATCTGTGAACGTAACAAAATATTTGGATCCACCCAAAGATTCTACATTCATAGGTCCGCATACGTCGGAGTGGATTAATTCCAAAAGTTCACTTGATCTTGATTCCGATTTCTTCGGAAATGGAAGGGCATGTATTTTTCCAATCATACATATCTTGCACTTATCATGGTCATTTGAATCCAAATTCATTTCATTTACCATTCCTTTGGAACACATTTCTTTTAAGGAATTATAGTTTAAATATCCAAGCCTCTTGTGCCACAAATTATTTTGCATAACTCCAAATAACTTGTTATTCACAGGATTCCCCTCAAATTCAAATAAGTTATTGATCCTTTTGGAAGCCAGAATTATTTTTCCTTCATAAAATATTTGCGACCCGCTTTTATTGAACTTAGCAACACAACCATTTTCAACCATTTTATTCACAGACAGAAAATTGCCGTTCAACTCCGGACAGTATATGACATCCTTCAATCGAATTTCTGAACCGTTCACTTTCATAATCACAGATCCTATGCCTTCTGCTTTTATAGACTTCTTATCTGCAAGCGTTATTGTTTCATCATAGGACTCCAAATCTATCATCATATTCAGATTTGAGCACATATGGCTTGTAGCGCCACTATCGATGTACCACAATGACGAATTTACACATTCCTTCGGTTTAGCAGCCATTGCAATTAATGAAAACGACTTATTATCCTTTTTATATTCTTGTCCCTTTGTCTTGGTATTACATTTATTGGCATAGTGACCCTTTTTACCGCAAACGAAGCAAGCTCCTTTCTCTTTCTTGATATTATGGTCCCTTTGAAAATTCTTGTTTTTACTTACGACTCCAAAAGCATTTTGAATTGAATTTTCCTCATGGCTTTGATTGCGTCTTTCCCATTCTTCTAATAGTTTTTGCTTCAGGACACAAAGACTTGGCAGCGTGTCCCTCGTTTCAATTGCAATCACAAAATTTTCATACTCACCATCCAAACTTGAAAGCAAAATTATTACAAGCAATTCTTCTTGAATTTCGATACCCGCTTCAGCCAACTTCTCCTTTAGCTCGGAAAATGTGTTTAGGTATTCGGTCATTGACTTGTAATCCTTCATTTTGAGATTTAAAAGCTTCTTGTAAATTGAAACTTTCTGCATAGGGCCATTTGGCTTGTGAACCTCCTTCAGCTTCTCCCAAGCTTCATTTGACGTAACGCTGTTCTTGATATAATTGAGCTGCGACGACTTTACGCTCAACATCAACGATGCCAACGCCTTCTCATCGATTTCATCCCATTTTTGTTTCTCTTCGGCTGTCCAACTTGCATCCTTTTTTATCTCACCTTTGACGTGCTTCCAAAATCCAGTATGAATAAGGACACTTCGCATTTGAACATACCACGTCTCGTAATTCTTCTCATCCAATTTTTCAATTTGCAAAAGCGGTGATGCTGCCATTTTTACTTTTTTTTTTCTGGTCACAATTTCTTGAAATTATGAATAGCCCGTTTTTTCTATACAATTTCTCTTTATTTTAGAGTAGCCCTTTACGTCCTGGGCCCATAACCTGATAAAAGGATATTTCTAAAGATAAAAACAGCGGTTGGGCTTCTTTGTATAAAAAAAACGTTTAATTCAAGTTAAGGAAAAAAAAAAACAATGAAGAATGACAATCAAGAATAAAAAACTAAATTCTCAAATTTGAACAAATGATTTCAAACCTACTATTCATAGAATATTTATGTTGATTTTTCTTGGAACAAAGTAGTTTCGTAAAGTAGTTTTCCAACAAATCAAAATTTTAATGAAAATCCTCAAAAAATCTAATTTTTCATATGAAAAACTTAAATTGGCCATATCTCCTTAAATATGCGTCCTAGAGCGAAAAGAAGGTTAATTCGTGACCACCCCCAAAATTCAAAATTTTGATGAAAATCCTCGAAAAATCAAATTTTTCATATGAAAAACTTAAATTGGCCATATCTCCTTAAATATGCGTCCTAGAGCGAAAAGAAGGTTAATTCGTGACCACCCCCCAAAATTCAAAATTTTGATGAAAATCCTCGAAAAATCAAATTTTTCATATGAACAATTGAAATTGGCCTTATCTCCTTAAATATGCGTCCTAGAGCGAAAAGAAGGTTAATTCGTGACCACCCCCCAAAATTCAAAATTTTGATGAAAATCCTCGAAAAATCAAATTTTTCATATGAAAAACTTAAATTGGCCATATCTCCTTAAATATGCGTCCTAGAGCGATAAGAAGGTTAATTCGTGACCACCCCCCAAAATTGAAAATTTTGATGAAAATCCTCGAAAAATCAAATTTTTCATATGAAAAACTTAAATTGGCCATATCTCCTTAAATATGCGTCCTAGAGCGAAAAGAAGGTTAATTCGTGACTACCCCCAAAAAATCAAAATTTTGATGAAAATCCTCGAAAAATCAAATTTTTCATATGAAAAACTTAAATTGGCCATATCTCCTTAAATATGCGTCCTAGAGCGAAAAGAAGGTTAATTCGTGACCACCCCCCAAAATTCAAAATTTTGATGAAAATCCTCGATAAATTAAATTTTTCATATGAAAAACTTAAATTGGCCTTATCTCCTTAAATATGCGTCCTAGAGCGAAAAGAAGGTTAATTCGTGACCACCCCCCAAAAATCGAAAAAACTTAAATTGGCCATATCTCCTTAAATATGCGTCCTAGAGCGAAAAGAAGGTTAATTCGTGACCACCCCCCAAAATTCAAAATTTTGATGAAAATCCTCAAAAAATCTAATTTTTTATATGAAAAACTTAAATTGGCCATATCTCCTTATATATGCGTCCTAGAGCGAAAAGAAGGTTAATTCGTGACCACCCCCCAAAATTCAAAATTTTGATGAAAATCCTCGAAAAATCAAATGTTTCATATGAAAAACTTAAATTGGCCATATCTCCTTAAATATGCGTCCTAGAGCGAAAAGAAGGTTAATTCGTGACCACCCCCCAAAAATCAAAATTTTGATGAAATCCTCGAAAAATCAAATTTTTCATATGAAAAACTTAAATTGGCCATATCTCCTTAAATATGCGTCCTAGAGCGAAAAGAAAGTAAATTCGTGCCCACCCCCCAAAAATCAAAATTTTGATGAAAATACTCAAAAAATCTAATTTTTCACATGAAAAACTTAAATTGGCCATATCTCCTTAAATATGCGTCCTAGAGCGAAAAGAAGGTTAATTCGTGACCACCCCCCAAAAATCGAAAAAACTTAAATTGGCCATATCTCCTTAAATATGCGTCCTAGAGCGAAAAGAAGGTTAATTCGTGACCACCCCCCAAAATTCAAAATTTTGATGAAAATCCTCGAAAAATCTAATTTTTCATATGAAAAACTTAAATTGGCCATATCTCCTTAAATATGCGCCCTAGAGCGAAAAGAAGGTTAATTTGTGACCACCCCCCATGAATCAAAATTTTGATGAAAATACTCAAAAAATCTAATTTTTCATATGAAAAACTTAAATTGGCCATATCTCCTTAAATATGCGTCCTAAAGCGAAAAGAAGGTTAATTCGTGACCACCCCCCAAAATTCAAAATTTTGATGAAAATCCTCGAACAATCTAATTTTTCATATTAAAAACTTAAATTGGCCATATCTCCTTAAATATGCGTCCTAGAGCGAAAAGAAGGTTAATTCGTGACCACCCCCCAAAAATCAAAATTTTGATGAAAATCCTCAAAAAATCAAATTTTTCATATGAAAAACTTAAATTGGCCATATCTCCTTAAATATGCGTCCTAGAGCGAAAAGAAGGTTAATTCGTGACCACCCCCAAAAAATCAAAATATTGATGAAAATCCTGGAAAAATCAAATTTTTCATATGAAAAACTTAAATTGACCATATCTCCTTAAATATGCGTCCTAGAGCGAAAAGAATGTTAATTCGTGACCACCCCCAAAAAATCAAAATGTTGATGAAAATCCTCGAGAAATCAAATTTTTCATATGAAAAACATAATTGGCCATATCTCCTTAAATATGCGTCCTAGAGCGAAAAGAAGGTTAATTCGTGACCACCCCCAAAGATCAAAATTGTAATGAAAATCCTCAAAAAATCTAATTTTTCATATGAAAAACTTAAATTGGCCATATCTCCTTAAATATGCGTCCTAGAGCAAAAAGAAGGTTAATTCGTGACCACCCCCAAAATTCAAAATTTTGATGAAAATCCTCGAAAAATCAAATTTTTCATATGAAAAACTTAAATTGGCCATATCTCCTTAAATATGCGTCCTAGAGCGAAAAGAAGGTTAATTCGTGACCACCCCCAAAAAATCAAAATTTTGATGAAAATTATCAAAAAAATCAAATTTTTCATATGAAAAACTTAAATTGGCCATATCTCCTTAAATATGCGTCCTAGAGCGAAAAGAAGGTTAATTCGTGACCACCCCCCAAAAATCAAAATTTTGATGAAAATCCTCAAAAAATCAAATTTTTCATATGAAAAACTTAAATTGGCCATATCTCCTTAAATATGCGTCCTAGAGCGAAAAGAAGGTTAATTCGTGACCACCCCCAAACATCAAAATTTTAATGAAAATCCTCGAAAAATCAAATTTTTCATATGAAAAACTTAAATTGGCCATATCTCCTTAAATATGCGTCCTAGAGCGAAAAGAAGGTTAATTCGTGACCACCCCCAAAAAATCAAAATTTTGATGAAAATCCTCGAAAAATCAAATTTTTCATATGAAAAACATAATTGGCCATATCTCCTTAAATATGCGTCCTAGAGCGAAAAGAAGGTTAATTCGTGACCACCCCCAAAGATCAAAATTGTAATGAAAATCCTCAAAAAATCTAATTTTTCATATGAAAAACTTAAATTGGCCATATCTCCTTAAATATGCGTCCTAGAGCAAAAAGAAGGTTAATTCGTGACCACCCCCAAAATTCAAAATTTTGATGAAAATCCTCGAAAAATCAAATTTTTCATATGAAAAACTTAAATTGGCCATATCTCCTTAAATATGCGTCCTAGAGCGAAAAGAAGGTTAATTCGTGACCACCCCCAAAAAATCAAAATTTTGATGAAAATTATCAAAAAAATCAAATTTTTCATATGAAAAACTTAAATTGGCCATATCTCCTTAAATATGCGTCCTAGAGCGAAAAGAAGGTTAATTCGTGACCACCCCCCAAAAATCAAAATTTTGATGAAAATCCTCGAAAAATCAAATTTTTCATATGAAAAACTTAAATTGGCCATATCTCCTTAAATATGCGTCCTAGAGCGAAAAGAAGGTTAATTCGTGACCACCCCCAAAAAATCAAAATTTTGATGAAAATCCTCGAAAAATCAAATTTTTCATATGAAAAACATAATTGGCCATATCTCCTTAAATATGCGTCCTAGAGCGAAAAGAAGGTTAATTCGTGACCACCCCCAAAGATCAAAATTGTAATGAAAATCCTCAAAAAATCTAATTTTTCATATGAAAAACTTAAATTGGCCATATCTCCTTAAATATGCGTCCTAGAGCAAAAAGAAGGTTAATTCGTGACCACCCCCAAAATTCAAAATTTTGATGAAAATCCTCGAAAAATCAAATTTTTCATATGAAAAACTTAAATTGGCCATATCTCCTTAAATATGCGTCCTAGAGCGAAAAGAAGGTTAATTCGTGACCACCCCCAAAAAATCAAAATTTTGATGAAAATTATCAAAAAAATCAAATTTTTCATATGAAAAACTTAAATTGGCCATATCTCCTTAAATATGCGTCCTAGAGCGAAAAGAAGGTTAATTCGTGACCACCCCCCAAAAATCAAAATTTTGATGAAAATCCTCGAAAAATCAAATTTTTCATATGAAAAACTTAAATTGGCCATATCTCCTTAAATATGCGTCCTAGAGCGAAAAGAAGGTTAATTTGTGACCACCCCCAAACATCAAAATTTTAATGAAAATCCTCAAAAAATCTAATTTTTCATATGAAAAACTTAAATTGGCCATATCTCCTTAAATATGCGTCCTAGAGCGAAAAGAAGGTTAATTCGTGACCACCCCCAAAAAATCAAAATTTTGATGAAAATCCTCGAAAAATCAAATTTTTCATATGAAAAACTTAAATTGGCCATATCTCCTTAAATATGCGTCCTAGAGCGAAAAGAAGGTTAAATCGTGACCACCCCCCAAAACTCAAAATTTTGAAAATCCTCGAAAAATCAAATTTTTCATATGAAAAACTTAAATTGGCCATATCTCCTTAAATATGCGTCCTAGAGCGAAAAGGAGGTTAATTCGTGACCACCCCCAAACATCAAAATTTTAATGAAAATCCTCAAAAAATCTAATTTTTCATATGAAAAACTTAAATTGGCCATATCTCCTTAAATATGCGTCCTAGAGCGAAAAGAAGGTTAATTCGTGACCACCCCCAAAAAATCAAAATTTTGATGAAAATCCTCGAAAAATCAAATTTTTCATATGAAAAACTTAAATTGGCCATATCTCCTTAAATATGCGTCCTAGAGCGAAAAGAAGGTTAATTCGTGACCACCCCCAAAGATCAAAATTGTAATGAAAATCCTCAAAAAATCTAATTTTTCATATGAAAAACTTAAATTGGCCATATCTCCTTAAATATGCGTCCTAGAGCAAAAAGAAGGTTAATTCGTGACCACCCCCAAAATTCAAAATTTTGATGAAAATCCTCGAAAAATCAAATTTTTCATATGAAAAACTTAAATTGGCCATATCTCCTTAAATATGCGTCCTAGAGCGAAAAGAAGGTTAATTCGTGACCACCCCCAAAATTCAAAATTTTGATGAAAATCCTCGAAAAATCAAATTTTTCATATGAAAAACTTAAATTGGCCATATCTCCTTAAATATGCGTCCTAGAGCGAAAATTCAAAATTTTGATGAAAATCCTCGAAAAATCAAATTTTTCATATGAAAAACTTAAATGGGCCATATCTCCTTAAATATGCGCCCTAGAGCCAAAGGAAGGTTAATTCGTGACCACCCCCCAAAAATCAAAATTTTGATGAAAATACTCAAAAAATCTAATTTTTCATATGAAAAACTTAAATTGGCCATATCTCCTTAAATATGCGTCCTAGAGCGAAAAGAAGGTTAATTCGTGACCACCCCCCAAAATTCAAAATTTTGATGAAAATCCTCGAAAAATCAAATTTTTTATATGAAAAACTTAAATTGGCCATATCTCCTTAAATATGCGTCCTAGAGCGAAAAGAAGGTTAATTCGTGACCACCCCCCAAAATTCAAAATTTTGATGAAAATCCTCGAAAAATCAAATTTTTCATATGAAAAACTTAAATTGGCCATATCTCCTTAAATATGCGTCCTAGAGCGAAAAGAAGGTTAATTCGTGACCACCCCCCAAAAATCAAAATTTTGATGAAAATCCTCGAAAAATCAAATTTTTCATATGAAAAACTTAAATTGGCCATATCTCCTTAAATATGCGTCCTAGAGCGAAAAGAAGGTTAATTCGTGCCCACCCCCCAAAAATCAAAATTTTGATGAAAATACTCAAAAAATCTAATTTTTCACATGAAAAACTTAAATTGGCCATATCTCCTTAAATATGCGTCCTAGAGCGAAAAGAAGGTTAATTCGTGACCACCCCCCAAAAATCGAAAAAACTTAAATTGGCCATATCTCCTTAAATATGCGTCCTAGAGCGAAAAGAAGGTTAATTCGTGACCACCCCCCAAAATTCAAAATTTTGATGAAAATCCTCGAAAAATCTAATTTTTCATATGAAAAACTTAAATTGGCCATATCTCCTTAAATATGCGCCCTAGAGCGAAAAGAAGGTTAATTTGTGACCACCCCCCATAAATCAAAATTTTGATGAAAATACTCAAAAAATCTAATTTTTCATATGAAAAACTTAAATTGGCCATATCTCCTTAAATATGCGTCCTAAAGCGAAAAGAAGGTTAATTCGTGACCACCCCCCAAAATTCAAAATTTTGATGAAAATCCTCGAACAATCTAATTTTTCATATCAAAAACTTAAATTGGCCATATCTCCTTAAATATGCGTCCAAGAGCGAAAAGAAGGTTAATTCGTGACCACCCCCAAAATTCAAAATTTTGATGAAAATCCTCGAAAAATCAAATTTTTCATATGAAAAACTTAAATTGGCCATATCTCCTTAAATATGCGTCCTAGAGCGAAAAGAAGGTTAATTCGTGACCACCCCCCAAAAATCAAAATTTTAATGAAAATCCTCAAAAAATCAAATTTTTCATATAAAAATCTTAAATTGGCCATATCTCCTTAAATATGCGTCCTAGAGCGAAAAGAAGGTTAATTCGTGACTACCCCCAAAAAATCAAAATTTTGATGAAAATCCTCGAAAAATCAAATTTTTCATATGAAAAACTTAAATTGGCCATATCTCCTTAAATATGCGTCCTAGAGCGAAAAGAAGGTTAATTCGTGACCACCCCCCAAAATTCAAAATTTTGATGAAAATCCTCGAAAAATCAAATTTTTCATATGAACAATTGAAATTGGCCTTGTCTCCTTAAATATGCGTCCTAGAGCGAAAAGAAGGTTAATTCGTGACCACCCCCCAAAATTCAAAATTTTGATGAAAATCCTCGAAAAATCAAAATTTTCATATGAAAAACTTAAATTGGCCATATCTCCTTAAATATGCGTCCTAGAGCGATAAGAAGGTTAATTCGTGACCACCCCTCAAAATTCAAAATTTTGATGAAAATCCTCGAAAAATCAAATTTTTCATATGAAAAACTTAAATTGGCCATATCTCCTTAAATATGCGTCCTAGAGCGAAAAGAAGGTTAATTCGTGACCACCCCCCAAAATTCAAAATTTTGAGAAAATCCTCGAAAAATCAAATTTTTCATATGAAAAGCTTAAATTGGACATATCTCCTTATATATGCGTCCTAGAGCGAAAAGAAGGTTAATTCGTGACCACCCCCCAAAACTCAAAATTTTGAAAATCCTCGAAAAATCAAATTTTTCATATGAAAAACTTAAATTGGCCATATCTCCTTAAATATGCGTCCTAGAGCGAAAAGAAGGTTAATTCGTGACCACCCCCCCAAATTCAAAATTTTGATGAAAATCCTCGAAAAATTAAAATTTTCATATGAACAACTGAAATTGGCCTTATCTCCTTAAATATGCGTCCTAGAGCGAAAAGAAGATTAATTCGTGACCACCCCCCAAAAATCAAAATTTTGATGAAAATACTCAAAAAATCTAATTTTTCATACGAAAAACTTAAATTGGCCATATCTCCTTAAATATGCGTCCTAGAGCGAAAAGAAGGTTAATTCGTGACCACCTCCCAAAAATCAAAATTTTGATGAAAATCCTCAAAAAATCAATATCAATATGAAAAACTTAAATTGGCCATATCTCCTTAAATATGCGTCCTAGAGCGAAAAGGACTTTAATTCGTGACCACCCCCCGAAATTCAAAATTTTGATGAAAATCCTCGAAAAATCTAATTTTTCATATGAAAAACTTAAATTGGCCATATCTCCTTAAATATGCGTCCTAGAGCGAAAAGAAGGTTAATTCGTGACTACCCCCAAAAAATCAAAATTTTGATGAAAATCCCCGAAAAATCAAATTTTTCATATGAAAAACTTAAATTGGCCATATCTCCTTAAATATGCGTCCTAGAGCGAAAAGAAGGTTAATTCGTGACCACCCCCCAAAATTCAAAATTTTGATGAAAATCCTCGAAAATTTAAATTTTTCATATGAACAACTGAAATTGGCCTTATCTCCTTAAATATGCGTCCTAGAGCGAAAAGAAGATTAATTCGTGACCACCCCCCAAAAATCAAAATTTTGATGAAAATACTCAAAAAATCTAATTTTTCATACGAAAAACTTAAATTGGCCATATCTCCTTAAATATGAGTCCTAGAGCGAAAAGAAGGTTAATTCGTGACCACCCCCCAAAATTCAAAATTTTGAGAAAATCTTCGAAAAATCAAATTTTTCATATGAAAAACTTAAATTGGCCATATCTCCTTATATATGCGTCCTAGAGCGAAAAGAAGGTTAATTCGTGACCACCCCCCAAAATTCAAAATTTTGATGAAAATACTCAAAAAATCAAATTTTTTATATGAAAAACTTAAATTGGCCATATCTCCTTAAATATGCGTCCTAGAGCGAAAAGAATGTCAATTTGTGACCACCCCCAAAAAATCAAAATATTGATGAAAATCTTCGAAAAATCAAATTTTTCATATGAAAAACTTAAATTGGCCATATCTCCTTAAATATGCGTCCTAGAGCGAAAAGAATGTTAATTCGTGACCACCCCCAAAAAATCAAAATGTTGATGAAAATCCTCGAGAAATCAAATTTTTCATATGAAAAACTTAAATTGGCCATATCTCCTTAAATATGCGTTCTAGAGCGAAAAGAAGGTTAATTCGTGACCACCCCCAAAAATCAAAATTTTAATGAAAATCCTCAAAAAATCTAATTTTTCATATGAAAAACTTAAATTGGCCATATCTCCTTAAATATGCGTCCTAGAGCGAAAAGAAGGTTAATTCGTGACCACCCCCAAAATTCAAAATTTTGATGAAAATCCTCGAAAAATCAAATTTTTCATATGAAAAACTTAAATTGACCATATCTCCTTAAATATGCGTCCTAGAGCGAAAAGAAGGTTAATTCGTGACCACCCCCCAAAATTCAAAATTTTGATGAAAATCCTCGAAAAATCAAATTTTTCATATGAACAATTGAAATTGGCCTTATCTCCTTAAATATGCGTCCTAGAGCGAAAAGAAGGTTAATTCGTGACCACCCCCCAAAATTCAAAATTTTGATGAAAATCCTCGAAAAATCAAATTTTTCATATGAAAAACTTAAATTGGCCATATCTCCTTAAATATGCGTCCTAGAGCGATAAGAAGGTTAATTCGTGACCACCCCCCAAAATTCAAAATTTTGATGAAAATCCTCGAAAAATCAAATTTTTCATATGAAAAACTTAAATTGGCCATATCTCCTTAAATATGCGTCCTAGAGCGAAAAGAAGGTTAATTCGTGACTACCCCCAAAAAATCAAAATTTTGATGAAAATCCTCAAAAAATCAAATTTTTCATATGAAAAACTTAAATTGGCCATATCTCCTTAAATATGCGTCCTAGAGCGAAAAGAAGGTTAATTCGTGACCACCCCCCAAAATTCAAAATTTTGATGAAAATCCTCGAAAAATTAAATTTTTCATATGAACAACTGAAATTGGCCTTATCTCCTTAAATATGCGTCCTAGAGCGAAAAGAAGGTTAATTCGTGACCACCCCCCAAAATTCAAAATTTTGATGAAAATCCTCGAAAAATCAAATTTTTCATATGAAAAAATTAAATTGGCCATGTCTCCTTAAATATGCGTCCTAGAGCGAAAAGAAGGTTAATTCGTGACTACCCCCAAAAAATCAAAATTTTGATGAAAATCCTCGAAAAATCAAATTTTTCATATGAAAAACTTAAATTGGCCATATCTCCTTAAATATGCGTCCTAGAGCGAAAAGAAGGTTAATTCGTGACCACCCCCCAAAATTCAAAATTTTGATGAAAATCCTCGAAAAATCAAATTTTTCATATGAACAATTGAAATTGGCCTTGTCTCCTTAAATATGCGTCCTAGAGCGAAAAGAAGGTTAATTCGTGACCACCCCCCAAAATTCAAAATTTTGATGAAAATCCTCGAAAAATCAAATTTTTCATATGAAAAACTTAAATTGGCCATATCTCCTTAAATATGCGTCCTAGAGCGATAAGAAGGTTAATTCGTGACCACCCCTCAAAATTCAAAATTTTGATGAAAATCCTCGAAAAATCAAATTTTTCATATGAAAAACTTAAATTGGCCATATCTCCTTAAATATGTGTCCTAGAGCGAAAAGAAGGTTAATTCGTGACCATCCCCCAAAATTCAAAATTTTGATGAAAATCCTCGAAAAATTAAATTTTTCATATGAACAACTGAAATTGGCCTTATCTCCTTAAATATGCGTCCTAGAGCGAAAAGAAGATTAATTCGTGACCACCCCCAAAAATCAAAATTTTGATGAAAATACTCAAAAAATCTAATTTTTCATACGAAAAACTTAAATTGGCCATATCTCCTTAAATATGCGTCCTAGAGCGAAAAGAAGGTTAATTCGTGACCACCCCCCAAAATTCAAAATTTTGATGAAAATCCTCGAAAAATCAAATTTTTCATATGAAAAACTTAAATTGGCCATATCTCCTTAAATATGCGTCCTAGAGCGATAAGAAGGTTAATTCGTGACCACCCCTCAAAATTCAAAATTTTGATGAAAATCCTCGAAAAATCAAATTTTTCATACGAAAAACTTAAATTGGCCATATCTCCTTAAATATGCGTCCTAGAGCGAAAAGAAGGTTAATTCGTGACCACCCCCCAAAATTCAAAATTTTGAGAAAATCCTCGAAAAATCAAATTTTTCATATGAAAAACTTAAATTGGCCATATCTCCTTAAATATGCGTCCTAGAGCGAAAAGGACTTTAATTCGTGACCACCCCCCAAAATTCAAAATTTTGATGAAAATCCTCGAAAAATCTAATTTTTCATATGAAAAACTTAAATTGGCCATATCTCCTTAAATATGCGTCCTAGAGCGAAAAGAAGGTTAATTCGTGACTACCCCCAAAAAATCAAAATTTTGATGAAAATCCTCGAAAAATCAAATTTTTCATATGAAAAACTTAAATTGGCCATATCTCCTTAAATATGCGTCCTAGAGCGAAAAGAAGGTTAATTCGTGACCACCCCCCAAAATTCAAAATTTTGATGAAAATCCTCGAAAAATTAAATTTTTCATATGAACAACTGAAATTGGCCTTATCTCCTTAAATATGCGTCCTAGAGCGAAAAGAAGATTAATTCGTGACCACCCCCCAAAAATCATAATTTTGATGAAAATACTCAAAAAATCTAATTTTTCATACGAAAAACTTAAATTGGCCATATCTCCTTAAATATGCGTCCTAGAGCGAAAAGAAGGTTAATTCGTGACCACCCCCCAAAATTCAAAATTTTGAGAAAATCATCGAAAAATCAAATTTTTCATATGAAAAACTTAAATTGGCCATATCTCCTTATATATGCGTCCTAGAGCGAAAAGAAGGTTAATTCGTGACCACCCCCCAAAGTTCAAAATTTTGATGAAAATCCTCGAAAAATCAAATTTTTCATATGAAAAACTTAAATTGGCCATATCTCCTTAAATATGCGTCTTAGAGCGAAAAGAAGGTTAATTCGTGACCACCCCCAAAAATCAAAATTTTGATGAAAATCCTCAAAAAATCAAATTTTTTATATGAAAAACTTAAATTGGCCATATCTCCTTAAATATGCGTCCTAGAGCGAAAAGAAGGTTAATTCGTGACCACCCCCAAAAAATCAAAATTTTGATGAAAATCCTCAAAAAATCAAATTTTTCATATGAAAAACTTAAATTGGCCATATCTCCTTAAATATGCGTCCTAGAGCGAAAAGAAGGTTAATTCGTGACCACTCCCCAAAATGCAAAATTTTGATGAAAATCCTCGAAAAATCAAATTTTTCATATGAAAAACTTGAATTGGCCATATCTCCTTAAATATGCGTCCTAGAGCGAAAAGAATGTTAATTCGTGACCACCCCCCAAAAATCAAAATTTTGATGAAAATCCTCGAAAAATCAAATTTTTCATATGAAAAACTTAAATTGTTCATATCTCCTTAAATATGCGTCCTAGAGCGAAAAGAATGTTAATTCGTGACCACCCCCAAAAAATCAAAATTTTGGCCATATCTCCTTAAATATGCGTCCTAGAGCGAAAAGAAGGTTAATTCGTGACCATCCCCCAAAAATCAAAATTTTGATGAAAATCCTCAAAAAATCAAATTTTTCATATGAAAAACTTAAATTGGCCATATCTCCTTAAATATGCGCCCTAGAGCGAAAAGAATGTTAATTCGTGACCACCCCCCAAAAATAAAAATTTTGGCCATATCTGCTTAAATATGCGTCCTAGAGCGAAAAGAAGGTTAATTCGGGACCACTCCCCAAAATGCAAAATTTTGATGCAAATCCTCGACAAATCAAATTTTTCATATGAAAAACTTTAATTGGCCATATCTCCTTAAATATGCGTCCTAGAGCGAAAACAATGTTAATTCGTGACCACCCCCCAAAAATCAAAATTTTGCTGAAAATCCTCGAAAAATCAAATTTTTCATATGAAAAACTTAAATTGTTCATATCTCCTTCAATATGCGTCCTAGAGCGAAAAGAAGGTTAATTAGTGACCACCCCCCAAAAATTAAAATTTTAATGAAAATCCTCAAAAAATCAAATTTTTCATATGAAAAACTTGAATTGGCCATATCTCCTTAAATATGCGTCCTAGAGCGAAAAGAAGGTTAATTCGTGACCACCCCCCAAAAATCAAAATTTTGATGAAAATCCTCAAAAACTCAAATTTTTCATATGAAAAACTTAAATTGGCCATAGCTCCTTAAATATGCGTCCTAGAGCGAAAAGAAGGTTAATTCGTGACCACCCCCCAAAAAATCAAAATTTTGATGAAAATCCTCAAAAAATCAAATTTTTCATATGAAAAACTTAAATTGGCCAAATCTCCTTAAATATGCGTCCTAGAGCGAAAAGAAGGTTAATTCGTGACCACCCCCCAAAATTCAAAAAAACTTAAATTGGCCATATCTCCTTAAATATGCGTCCTAGAGCGAAAAGAAGGTTAATTCGTGACCACCCCCAAAAAATCAAAATTTTGATGAAAATCCTCAAAAAAATCAAATTTTTCATATGAAAAACTTAAATTGGCCATATCTCCTTAAATATGCGTCCTAGAGCGAAAAGAAGGTTAATTCGTGACCACCCCCCAAAAATCAGAATTTTGATGAAAATCCTCAAAAAATCTAATTTTTCATATGAAAAACTTAAATTGGCCATATCTCCTTAAATATGCGTCCTAGAGCGAAAAGAAGGTTAATTCGTGACCACCCCCCAAAAATCAAAATTTTGATGAAAATCTTCGAAAAATCAAATTTTTCATATGAAAAACTTAAATTGGCCATATCTCCTTAAATATGCGTCCTAGAGCGAAAAGAAGGTTAATTCGTGTCCACCCCCAAAAATCAAAATTTTAACGAAAATCCTCAAAAAATCAATTTTTTCATATGAAAAACTTAAATTGGCCATATCTCCTTAAATATGCGTCCTAGAGCGAAAAGAAGGTTAATTCGTGACCACCCCCCAAATTCAAAATTTTGATGAAAATCCTCAAAAAAATCAAATTTTACATATGAAAAACTTAAATTGGCCATATCTCCTTAAATATGCGTCCTAGAGCGAAAATAAGGTTAATTCGTGACCACCCCCAAAAAATCAAAATTTTGATGAAAATCCTCAACAAAATCAAATTTTTCATATGAAAAACTTAAATTGGCCATATCTCCTTAAATATGCGTCCTAGAGCGAAAAGAAGGTTAATTCGTGACCACCCCCCGAAAATCAAAATTTTAATGAAAATCCTCAAAAAATCTAATTTTTCATATGAAAAACTTAAATTGGCCATATCTCCTTAAATATGCGTCCTAGAGCGAAAAGAAGGTTAATTCGTGACCACCCCCCAAAAATCAAAATTCTGATGAAAATCCTCGAAAAATCAAATTTTTCATATGAACAACTTATTTTTCATATGAAAAACTTAAATTGGCCATATCTCCTTAAATATGCGTCTTAGAGCGAAAAGAAGGTTAATTCGTGACCACCCCCAAAAATCAAAATTTTGATGAAAATCCTCAAAAAATCAAATTTTTTATATGAAAAACTTAAATTGGCCATATCTCCTTAAATATGCGTCCTAGAGCGAAAAGAAGGTTAATTCGTGACCACCCCCAAAAAATCAAAATTTTGATGAAAATCCTCAAAAAATCAAATTTTTCATATGAAAAACTTAAATTGGCCATATCTCCTTAAATATGCGTCCTAGAGCGAAAAGAAGGTTAATTCGTGACCACTCCCCAAAATGCAAAATTTTGATGAAAATCCTCGAAAAATCAAATTTTTCATATGAAAAACTTGAATTGGCCATATCTCCTTAAATATGCGTCCTAGAGCGAAAAGAATGTTAATTCGTGACCACCCCCCAAAAATCAAAATTTTGATGAAAATCCTCGAAAAATCAAATTTTTCATATGAAAAACTTAAATTGTTCATATCTCCTTAAATATGCGTTCTAGAGCGAAAAGAAGGTTAATTAGTGACCACCCCCCAAAAATCAAAATTTTAATGAAAATCCTCAAAAAATCAAATTTTTCATATGAAAAACTTGAATTGGCCATATCTCCTTAAATATGCGTCCTAGAGCGAAAAGAATGTTAATTCGTGACCACCCCCAAAAAATCAAAATTTTGGCCATATCTCCTTAAATATGCGTCCTAGAGCGAAAAGAAGGTTAATTCGTGACCATCCCCCAAAAATCAAAATTTTGATGAAAATCCTCAAAAAATCAAATTTTTCATATGAAAAACTTAAATTGGCCATATCTCCTTAAATATGCGCCCTAGAGCGAAAAGAATGTTAATTCGTGACCACCCCCCAAAAATAAAAATTTTGGCCATATCTGCTTAAATATGCGTCCTAGAGCGAAAAGAAGGTTAATTCGGGACCACTCCCCAAAATGCAAAATTTTGATGCAAATCCTCGACAAATCAAATTTTTCATATGAAAAACTTTAATTGGCCATATCTCCTTAAATATGCGTCCTAGAGCGAAAACAATGTTAATTCGTGACCACCCCCCAAAAATCAAAATTTTGCTGAAAATCCTCGAAAAATCAAATTTTTCATATGAAAAACTTAAATTGTTCATATCTCCTTCAATATGCGTCCTAGAGCGAAAAGAAGGTTAATTAGTGACCACCCCCCAAAAATTAAAATTTTAATGAAAATCCTCAAAAAATCAAATTTTTCATATGAAAAACTTGAATTGGCCATATCTCCTTAAATATGCGTCCTAGAGCGAAAAGAAGGTTAATTCGTGACCACCCCCCAAAAATCAAAATTTTGATGAAAATCCTCAAAAACTCAAATTTTTCATATGAAAAACTTAAATTGGCCATATCTCCTTAAATATGCGTCCTAGAGCGAAAAGAAGGTTAATTCGTGACCACCCCCCAAAAAATCAAAATTTTGATGAAAATCCTCAAAAAATCAAATTTTTCATATGAAAAACTTAAATTGGCCAAATCTCCTTAAATATGCGTCCTAGAGCGAAAAGAAGGTTAATTCGTGACCACCCCCCAAAATTCAAAAAAACTTAAATTGGCCATATCTCCTTAAATATGCGTCCTAGAGCGAAAAGAAGGTTAATTCGTGACCACCCCCAAAAAATCAAAATTTTGATGAAAATCCTCAAAAAAATCAAATTTTTCATATGAAAAACTTAAATTGGCCATATCTCCTTAAATATGCGTCCTAGAGCGAAAAGAAGGTTAATTCGTGACCACCCCCCAAAAATCAGAATTTTGATGAAAATCCTCAAAAAATCTAATTTTTCATATGAAAAACTTAAATTGGCCATATCTCCTTAAATATGCGTCCTAGAGCGAAAAGAAGGTTAATTCGTGACCACCCCCCAAAAATCAAAATTTTGATGAAAATCTTCGAAAAATCAAATTTTTCATATGAAAAACTTAAATTGGCCATATCTCCTTAAATATGCGTCCTAGAGCGAAAAGAAGGTTAATTCGTGTCCACCCCCAAAAATCAAAATTTTAACGAAAATCCTCAAAAAATCAAATTTTTCATATGAAAAACTTAAATTGGCCATATCTCCTTAAATATGCGTCCTAGAGCGAAAAGAAGGTTAATTCGTGACCACCCCCCAAATTCAAAATTTTGATGAAAATCCTCAAAAAAATCAAATTTTACATATGAAAAACTTAAATTGGCCATATCTCCTTAAATATGCGTCCTAGAGCGAAAATAAGGTTAATTCGTGACCACCCCCAAAAAATCAAAATTTTGATGAAAATCCTCAACAAAATCAAATTTTTCATATGAAAAACTTAAATTGGCCATATCTCCTTAAATATGCGTCCTAGAGCGAAAAGAAGGTTAATTCGTGACCACCCCCCGAAAATCAAAATTTTAATGAAAATCCTCAAAAAATCTAATTTTTCATATGAAAAACTTAAATTGGCCATATCTCCTTAAATATGCGTCCTAGAGCGAAAAGAAGGTTAATTCGTGACCACCCCCCAAAAATCAAAATTCTGATGAAAATCCTCGAAAAATCAAATTTTTCATATGAACAACTTAAATTGGCCTTATCTCCTTAAATATGCGTCCTAGAGCGAAAAGAAGGTTAATTCGTGACCACCCCCCAAAATTCAAAATTTTGATGAAAATCCTCGAAAAATCATATTTTTCATATGAAAAACTTAAATTGGCCATATCTCCTTAAATATGCGTCCTAGAGCGAAAAGAAGGTTAATTCGTGACCACCCCCCAAAAATCAAAATTTTAATGAAAATCCTCAAAAAATCAAATTTTTCATATGAAAAACTTAAATTGGCCATATCTCCTTAAATATGCGTCCTAGAGCGAAAAGAAGGTTAATTCGTGACCACCCCCCCAAAAATCAAAATTTTGATGAAAATCCTCGAAAAATCAAATTTTTCATATGAAAAACTTAAATTGGCCATAACTCCTTAAATATGCGTCCTAGAGAGAAAAGAAGGTTAATTCGTGACCACCCCCCAAAAATCAAAATTTTGATGAAAATCCTCAAAAAATCAAATTGTTCATATGAAAAACTTAAATTGGCCATATCTCCTTAAATATGCGTCCTAGAGCGAAAAGAAGGTTAATTCGTGACCGCCCCCCAAATTCAAAATTTTGATGAAAATCCTCGAAAAATCAAATTTTTCATATGAAAAACTTACATTGGCCATATCTCCTTAAATATGCGTCCTAGAGCGAAAAGAAGATTAATTCGTGACCACCCCCCAAATTCAAAATTTTGATGAAAATCCTCAAAAAAATCTAATTTTTCATATGAAAAACTTAAATTGGCCATATCTCCTTAAATATGCGTCCTAGAGCCAAAAGAAGGTTAATTCGTGACCACCCCCCAAAAATCACAATTTTGATGAAAATCCTCGAAAAATCAAATTTTTCATATGAAAAACTTAAATTGGCCTTAAATATGCGTCCTAGAGCGAAAAGAAGGTTAATTCGTGACCACCCCCAAAAAATCAAAATTTTGATGAAAATCCTCAAAAAAATCAAATTTTTTATATGAAAAACTTAAATTGGCCATATCTCCTTAAATATGCGTCCTAGAGCGAACAGAAGGTTAATTCGTGACCACCCCCCAAAAATCAAAATTTTAATGAAAATCCTCAAAAAATCAAATTTTTCATATGAAAAACTTAAATTGGCCATATCTCCTTAAATATGCGTCCTAGAGCGAACAGAAGGTTAATTCGTGACCACCCCCCAAAAATCAAAATTTTAATGAAAATCCTCAAAAAATCAAATTTTTCATATGAAAAACTTAAATTGGCCATATCTCCTTAAATATGCGTCCTAGAGCGAAAAGAAGGTTAATTCGTGACCACCCCCCAAAAATCAAAATTTTGATGAAAATCCTCAAAAAATCAAATTTTTCATATGAAAAACTTAAATTGGCCATATCTCCTTAAATATGCGTCCTAGAGCGAAAAGAAGGTTAATTCGTGACCACCCCCCAAAATTCAAAATTTTGATGAAAATCCTCGAAAAATCAAATTTTTCATATGAAAGACTTAAATTGGCCATATCTCCTTAAATATGCGTCCTAGAGCGAAAAGAAGGTTAATCCGTGACCACCCCCCAAAAATCAAAATTTTGATGAAAATCCTCGAAAAATCAAATTTTTCATATGAAAAACTTAAATCCATATCTCCTTAAATAGGCGTCCTAGAGCGAAAAGAAGGTTAATTCGTGACCACCCCCCAAAAATCAAAATTTTGACGAAAATCCTCAAAAAATCAAATTTTTCATATGAAAAACTTAAATTGGCCATATATCCTTAAATATGCGTCCTAGAGCGAAAAGAATGTTAATTCGTGACCACCCCCCAAATTCAAAATTTTGATGCAAATCCTCGAAAAATCAAATTTTTCATATGAAAAACTTAAATTGGCCATATCTCCTTAAATATGCGTCCTAGAGCGAAAAGAAGATTAATTCGTGACCACCCCCAAAAAATCAAAATTTTGATGAAAATCCTCAAGAAATCAAATTTTTCATATGAAAAACTTAAATTGGCCATATCTCCTTAAATATGCGTCCTAGAGCGAAAAGAAGGTTAATTCGTGACCACCCCCCAAATTCAAAATTTTGATGAAAATCCTCAAAAAATCTAATTTTTCATATGAAAAACTTAAATTGGCCATATCTCCTTAAATATGCGTCCTAGAGCGAAAAGAAGGTTAATTCCTGACCACCCCCAAAAAATCAAAATTTTGACGAAAATCCTCAAAAAATCAAATTTTTCATATGAAAAACTTAAATTGGCCATATATCCTTAAATATGCGTCCTAGAGCGAAAAGAAGGTTAATTCGTGACCACCCCCCAAATTCAAAATTTTGATGCAAATCCTCAAAAAAATCTAATTTTTCATATGAAAAACTTAAATTGGCCATATCTCCTTAAATATGCGTCCTAGAGCGAAAAGAAGGAAGTCCTAGAGCGAAAAGAAGGTATGCGTCCTAGAGCGAAAAGAAGAAGGTTCGTGACCACCCCCAAAAAAATCAAAATTTTGATGAAAATCCTCGAAATATCAAATTTTTCATATGAAAAACTTAAATTGGCCATATCTCCTTAAATATGCGTCCCAGAGCGAAAAGAAGGTTAATTCGTGACCACCCCCCAAAATTCAAAATTTTGATGAAAATCCTCGAAAAATCAAATTTTTCATATGAAAAACTTAAATTGGCCATATCTCCTTAAATATGCGTCCTAGAGCGAAAAGAAGATTAATTCGTGACCACCCCCAAAAAATCAAAATTTTGATGAAAATCCTCAAGAAATCAAATTTTTCATATGAAAAACTTAAATTGGCCATATCTCCTTAAATATGCGTCCTAGAGCGAAAAGAAGGTTAATTCGTGACCACCCCCCAAATTCAAAATTTTGATGAAAATCCTCAAAAAATCTAATTTTTCATATGAAAAACTTAAATTGGCCATATCTCCTTAAATATGCGTCCTAGAGCGAAAAGAAGGTTAATTCCTGACCACCCCCCAAAAATCACAATTTTGATGAAAATCCTCGAAAAATCAAATATTTCATATGAAAAACTTAAATTGGCCTTAAATATGTGTCCTAGAGCGAAAAGAAGGTTAATTCGTGACCACCCCCAAAAAATCAAAATTTTGATGAAAATCCTCAAAAAATGTAATTTTTCATATGAAAAACTTAAATTGGCCATATCTCCTTAAATATGCGTCCTAGAGCGAAAAGAAGGTTAATTCGTGACCACCCCGCAAAACTCAAAATTTTGATGAAAATCCTCAAAAAATGTAATTTTTCATATGAAAAACTTAAATTGGCCATATCTCCTTAAATATGCGTCCTAGAGCGAAAAGAAGGTTAATTCGTGACCACCCCCCAAAACTCAAAATTTTGATGAAAATCCTCGAAAAATCAAATTTTTCATATGAAAAACTTAAATTGGCCATATCTCCTTAAATATGCGTCCTAGAGCGAAAAGAAGGTTAATTCGTGACCACCCCCCAAAAATCAAAATTTTGATGAAAATTCTCAAAAAATCTAATTTTTCATATGAAAAACTTAAATTGGCCATATCTCCTTAAATATGCGTCCTAGAGCGAAAAGAAGGTTAATCCGTGACCACCCCCCAAAAATCAAAATTTTGATAAAAATCCTCGAAAAATCAAATTTTTCATATGAACAACTTCAATTGGCCTTATCTCCTTAAATATGCGTCCTAGAGCGAAAAGAAGGTTAATTCGTGACCACCCCCCAAATTCAAAATTTTGATGAAAATCCTCGAAAAATCAAATTTTTCATATGAAAAACTTAAATTGGTCATATCTCCTTAAATATGCGTCCTAGAGCGAAAATAAGGTTAATTCGTGACCACCCCCCAAAACTCAAAATTTTAATGAAAATCCTCAAAAAATCAAATTTTTCATATGAAAAACTTAAATTGGCCATATCTCCTTAAATATGCGTCCTAGAGCGAAAAGAAGGTTAATTCGTGACCACCCCCAAAAAATCAAAATTTTGATGAAAATCCTCAAAAAAATCAAATTTTTCATATGAAAAACTTAAATTGGCCATATATCCTTAAATATGCGTCCTAGAGCGAAAAGAAGGTTAATTCGTGACCACCCCCCCAAAAAAATCAAATTTTTCATATGAAAAACTTATATTGGCCATATCTCCTTAAATATGCGTCCTAGAGCGAAAATAAGGTTAATTCGTGACCACCCCCCAAAACTCAAAATTTTAATGAAAATCCTCAAAAAATCAAATTTTTCATATGAAAATATGCGTCCTAGGGCGAAAAGAAGGTTAATTCGTGACCACCCCCAAAAAATCAAAATTTTGATGAAAATCCTCGAAAAATCAAAATTTTCATATGAAAAACTTAAATTGGCCATATCTCCTTAAATATGCGTCCTAGAGCGAAAAGAAGGTTAATTCGTGACCACCCCCCAAAAATCAAAATTTTGATGAAAATCCTCAAAAAAATCAAATTTTTCATATGAAAAACTTAAATTGGCCATATCTCCTTAAATATGCGTCCTATAGCGAAAAGAAGGTTAATCCGTGACCACCCCCCAAAAATCAAAATTTTGATGAAAATCCTCGAAAAATCAAATTTTTCATATGAACAACTTAAATTGGCCTTATCTCCTTAAATATGCGTCCTAGAGCGAAAAGAAGGTTAATTCGTGACCACCCCCCAAAATTCAAAATTTTGATGAAAATCCTCGAAAAATCAAATTTTTCATATGAAAAACTTAAATTGGCCATATCTCCTTAAATATGCGTCCTAGAGCGAAAAGATGGTTAATTCGTGACCACCACCCAAAAATCAAAATTTTAATGAAAATCCTCGAAAAATCAAATTTTTCATATGAAAAACTTAAATTGGCCATATTTCCTTAAATATGCGTCGAAAAATCAAATTTTTTTAAATGAAAAACTTAAATTGGCCATATCTCCTTAAATATGCGTCCTAGAGCGAAAAGAAGGTTAATTCGTGACCACCCCCCAAAAATCAAAATTTTAATGAAAATCCTCAAAAAATCTAATTTTTCATATGAAAAACTTAAATTGGCCATATCTCCTTAAATATGCGTCCTAGAGCGAAAAGAGGTTAATTCGTGACCACCCCCCAAAAATCAAAATTTTAATGAAAATCCTCAAAAAATCTAATTTTTCATATGAAAAACTTAAATTGGCCATATCTCCTTAAATATGCGTCCTAGAGCGAAAAGAAGGTTAATTCGTGACCACCCCCCAAAAATCAAAATTTTAATGAAAATCCTCAAAAAATCAAATTAAATTGGCCATATCTCCTTAAATATGCGTCCTAGAGCGAAAAGAAGGTTAATTCGTGACCACCTCCCAAAATTCAAAATTTTGATGAAAATCCTCAAAAAATCTAATTTTTCATATGAAAAACTTAAATTGGCCATATCTCCTTAAATATGCGTCCTAGAGCGAAAAGAAGGTTAATTCGTGACCACCCCCCAAAAATCAAAATTTTAATGAAAATCCTCAAAAAAAATCAAATTTTTCATATGAAAAACTTAAATTGGCCATATCTCCTTAAATATGCGTCCTAGAGCGAAAAGAAGGTTAATTCGTGACCACCCCCAAAAAATCAAAATTTTGATGAAAATCCTCGAAAAATCAAATTTTTCATATGAAAAACTTAAATTGGCCATATCTCCTTAAATATGCGTCCTATAGCGAAAAGAAGGTTAACTCGTGACCACCCCCCAAAAATCAAAATTTTGATGAAAATCCTCGAAAAATGTGATATTTCTAGATTTAAGTTTATTTAAATTAGTTTACGTTAATTTAAATTTCAAATTGTAACGATAAAATTACGTCATAACTTGTTAGAGTCATTTCTTTATTTTCTAGTACTTTCTTAAACATCTTTTGTGTTTCCAATCGTTCGTTGTAAAAGTAACACCTTTTGTTTTATGCCTGCACGACATCTACCTAATCTAGTAGAATGCACTAGATTATTAGCATAAGCCTAAAAGTATGTGTGCCATATCACCTGTAAAATAACGCCGATAGAATATTCCAGATGGCTGTAGGCAATGAAGATAACCAGTTGAATATGTGGTGTTAGATAAATTGTAACAAGATAGTTCTAGATGGTTGTAGGCCAGACTATCCAGAATTTTCGAAATCGTCAAATCACGGTATATAAGCCCCTGGCGGAGGGAGCAGTCAAATCACCTATGCCTTCCCCATCTGGTTCGGCATTTCGTCGGCTCAAATGGAAAGACTTAGAGTGTGGGAGAGGTGTATTCTTCGGTCATGCGTGGGTATTGGAGTTAGGACGATGGATGATGGGACCATTAGACATCACTCTACAAGGGTGGTGATGGATAGGTCGGGGGCGATGAGGATCGACGTTGTCATGGTGAGGGACGCGTTGAGGTTCTTGGGCAATTCCGGATTACTGTCGAATGTTATGGTGGTCGAGATGCTTGACTATCGAGAGGACCTAGAGATTTTGACGACAAGGGCCCACTTGGCCCCAGCTGCACTCCTTGTTTTGGACGAGGGGGGACTATTGTACAGAGACGGACTGCTGTTGTTTTACCACAGAAGATCTGGGACGTACGACATAGATGATAGGGTTTATCTGACAACACAGTGACCTTACTCATTTTGTAAATATTGTAAATAGTGTAAATATAGTAGTTTTAAGTATTAGTTTTAAGTTGTAGCTATAAGTAGATTTAGTATTTTTTTAAAAAACCTGAAATTTTGTCTATTTTTTTACTTCCAAATTTTTTAAGACAACGAAATGAATTTAATTATCCAATTATTTGTTTAACTTTTGTTTGATGATTGTGCGTGTGGCAAGACTACAGCAAAAATTAATTTCAATGTTGAAAATGTAAACGATAGACTTACATATGTTTAATTATATATAGATTATAAAAGTTCATGTCATCATATAAATTATATAGGAATTTAATGGAATAAAATGATCTATTTAAAATGAATGAAAAAAAATGAGCAGTCAAGTCAGTCGTAAGCTAAAGTTTATACAGTACACATCGTAGAGCAAATAAGTGAAGCCATCAGTTAAACTAATAAATTGTAGATTGTCGTTATTTGAAAAGGACTGTGTTTTAATTATCGGGTTATTAAACACGCCTCAATATAAAAACGTAACAATTGGTGTCGGAAGTGAAATAACGGGAAAAAAAATCTACAATGAAGTTTAATCAGCTTCGAGTGGAAGACTTGAAGAAGGAATTGAGCAAAATGGAGCAGCCGACTACAGGAAACAAGGCCCAATTACAAAAGCGACTACTGGAAGAGTTCGAGCGGCGCAGTATTGATATCGAAACACATGAGTTCGATTATAAGGAAGATCTTGACGAATCAGTAGTAACCAGCGCCTTGGAAACTCCATCTGTAGCTTCTAATGTTGTTGATTACACATCGATGGTCAATATTTTGAGCAAAATGATGGAAGAAAATTCTCTAAAAATGCAAGAGAATTCTAGAAAAATGATGGAAGAAAATTCTCTAAAAATGCAAGAGAATTCTAGAAAAATGATGGAAGAAAATTCTCTAAAAATGCAAGAGAATTCTAGAAAAATGATGTAAGAAAATTCTCTAAAAATGCAAGAGAATTCTAGAAAATTGGAAGAAAAATTCGACGAAAATTCAAAAAAGATGGACGAAAATTCTAGAATTCTAAATGAGAATCTTCAACAAATTGCTGAAGGCATGGAAAAACGTGTGGACCATATCGAAAGCCAAATTGGAGAGCTGGATAAGAAGATTATTTCTGTGGATGAGAAAATTATGGTTCATGATGAGAAGTTTCTACACATTGAAAGAAAAATGTCAGAGCTGGAAATTAAAGGTGGACCAGTGCGCGTTATCGAGGGCTCGAAAACCAAACCTCCTGTTTTCGATGGCTCAACTTCATTTGATGTATTCAAATTCCAATTTGAAATGGTTGCTTCTAGAAATTTATGGAACGACAATGACAAAGCAATTGAACTTCTATTGGCATTAAAGGGCAACGCCGCTGATGTGATACAAAGCATTCCCGCTGCCTCTAGAAATAATTATAATGACGTAATAGCTGCACGTCAACGTAAGTACGGCGGAGAACATAAGCAAGACATCTTCAGAATGGAATTAAGAGGAAGAGTCCAGAAGTCAAATGAGACTCTACAAGACTTTGCAACAGAGGTTGAGCGGTTGGTGCTTTTGACATATCCAGGAGAAAGTCATCCACTTGTGGACCGCATCAAGATCGAGACCTTTGTGAATGGAATTAGAGACCCTGATATAAAATGCGCGACATATGCGTCACAAAAGGCTACATTCGCAGAAACAGTAACATTTGCACTTGCACAAGAAACTGCGAGATTGTTGGCACGACCTCAAATTCACAAGGTACGCAGAGTGGAGACCGAGCAAGATGAATCAAATTCCGTGATTGACTCAGTGAAAGAAGCAGTTAAGCAGGCAATGCAAGAAATGAAGCAGGAGACAACTAAATCCAGAATAAAGTGCTATAACTGTGATAAGCCTGGACATGTTGCTCGTGAATGTAAAGCACGTCGTAAGCGATCAAGATCAAAATCGCCTTCACCGCCAAACAATAGCCATATGTGGGTGAACCCACAGTCCAGTGATTCACATTTAAACTAAATCGAGCTAGTTCAGCGGGGCAAGAGCTGGCTCCCACATGTGATGGCCCCACAATCTCTATAGCAATAGTTCAACAGAAAAATAACAATTTGACTATTGCGGGTGGTATTAATGGATACAAGCGAACTTTGACGTTGGATACTGGTGCATCGAAATCTATTATTAGATCCGATTTAGTAAGAGGAAAAGTTACACCACTAATTGGAGTCAAACTACGCACGGCTACAGGTGAACCCGCAACTGTATATGGAAAGGTTCCTGTAAAGTTAACCATTGCAAACAAATCCGTTAATTATGAATTCATTGTGGCCGATATAGTGGACGAAGTTATAATTGGAGCGGATTTTATGATTGCTTTTGGTCTCAACTTGGATTTGAAGCGTCGTGTAATGACCTGGTGCGATATCGAAATACCGGTAAACGTGGGCTACAGTGAGAATACGCCTGTCAGATATTTGACAATGAGCCAGCCAGAGTCAATACCACCAAATGCCGAAACAATTATATGGGTTTCTATGAATGGAGATTGTGAAGTCGGCAAATTGTGGGTTGTTGAACCAGCAGAAAATAAAAACAATAACATCTTGATAGCAAATGCCCTGGTAACAACAAATGAAGAGGGACTTATACCAGTTCGAGTTTTGAATTTATCTGACCATCAAGAGCAAATTGGAAAATTTTCGGACATTGGCAAATGTACTCCTGCCGAAGCAATAGTCAACTTGGAAAGCAAATCTCCAAAGAAGCATAATGAAGTGATGAAACATCTGGAAGGTTATGTCGAAACTTGGACACGTCATCTATCACCGTCCGAGAAAAATAAAGCCAAGAAATTGTTATGGAAAAATGCCTCCACCTTTGCCATTGAGAAGAAAAATCAAGGGAGAACATCTGTGGTGAAGCATGAAATAAATACCACAGAAGAAAGACCCTTAAAACAGGCACCACGAAGTGTCCCTCTAGCAAAACGAGATGAGGTTCAAAAGCTCGTTAAGGAAATGGAGGAAAGTGGTGTGATTGAACCATCATCAAGTCCTTGGTGCTCGCCAGTTGTGGTGGTCAAAAAGAAAGATGGAAGTACCCGATTTTGCGTGGACTACAGAAAATTGAATGATGTTACCAAAAAGGACAGTTATCCGCTTCCACGCATTGATGACACGTTGGACACACTAGCCGGAACAACATGGTTTTCCACGCTTGATTTGCAGAGTGGATATTGGCAAGTAGAGATCGCCGAGAAAGACAAAGAAAAGACAGCTTTTGGCGTTAATGGCGGTCTTTGGCAATTCAATGTAATGCCATTCGGGCTCTGCAATGCTCCGGCTACGTTCGAGCGATTGATGGAGCGGGTGCTAAAGGGGTTGCATTGGAAGTCCTGCTTGATATACCTCGACGATATCATAGTGATGGGCAAAACATTTGACGAGCACCTTAAGAACTTGAAAGACGTTATCCAGCAATTGTCATCCGCTGGCTTACGACTTAACGCCAAGAAGTGCTCGCTTTTCCAGCTAGAAGTTAAGTACCTGGGTCATCATGTTACAGCAGAGGGCATATCCACCGATGAAGACAAAATTCAAGCAGTAAAAGATTGGCCACGTCCACGGAATCTCCACGAGTTGCGCAGCTTCCTTGGTTTATGCACATACTACAGGCGTTTCGTACCAAACTTCGCCAGCATCGCCACAAGCCTCCATAAATTAACGCAAAAAGGTACGAAGTTCCAGTGGAGTGAAGAACAGGAACAGTCATTTCATCATCTAAAAGAACTTTTATGTTCAACTCCTGTTCTGGCGTATCCAATTCCTGGCGAAAAATTTGTTTTGGATACAGATGCTAGTGTGTACGGAATTGGTGGTGTACTATCTCAACAGATTGAAGGTAAAGAAAAGGTCATCGGATATTTTAGCCGAACGTTATCCAAGCCCGAGAAGAACTATTGCGTAACAAGAAGAGAGCTGCTTGCTGTCATAGAAAGCGTGAAGCATTACCACAAATACTTGTATGGACAGAATTTCTTGCTAAGAACTGACCATTCAGCTCTACGATGGTTGCTTCAATTCAAGAATCCGGAAGCTCAGCTGGCACGTTGGATAGAAAGACTCCAAAGCTATGATTTCACCATCGAACATAGAAAAGGTGGCAAACACGGCAACGCGGACGCCTTGTCACGTCGACCTTGTAATGTCGAGTGCAAACACTGCTCGAAAGCTGAACATAAGGAAGAAATCGTGGATATCAGGCTGTTGCACGTCGAATCTGGAGTGGACTGGCCAGCAGAACAGCGTAAAGATCTCATTTTGAGCAAAATTATTTCGGCGAAAGAAGAAGATAAGAAACCCAGTAAGAAAGACATCGCAGCCGAAAGCCCACTTATGAAATCATACTGGGCTCAATGGGACAGTCTATGTCTGGTCAACGGAACCCTACAACGTAAGTGGGAAAGTGAAGATGGCAAGAATAGCCGCAACTTGATAATCGTGCCAGATTCCAAGGTAAAGGATGTTTTGACGGAATTCCACAATGGACCTAGTGGAGGTCACTTAGGAATAACCAAAACAGCCGAGAAAGTGAAGCAACGATTCTACTGGGTTGGATGCCAGAAATCAATTGCTGAATGGGTGGCAAATTGTGAGAAGTGCATAAAGGCGAAAGGGCCAAGACGAAAAAGTAGAGGTCTTATGCAAGAGTATAGGCCAGGAGCGCCTTTTGAAAGAATAGCAATGGACGTTGCAGGGCCTTTCCCAGTAAGTGATTCTGGAAATCGATATGTCCTTGTGGTCATGGACTACTTCAGCAAGTGGCCAGAAGTTTATGCCATTCCTAACCAAGAGGCGAAGACGATTGTAGATGTAGTCGACAAGAACTGGATATGTCGCTACGGTGTGCCGACCGAGATACACTCAGACCAAGGAAGAAATTTTGAATCGGCCATATTCAAAGAGATGTGTGACTCCCTTGGTATCAAGAAAACAAGGACTACGCCATTGCATCCGCAGTCTGATGGCATGGTAGAAAGGTTTAATCGCACTCTGGAAGAACATCTTCGAAAGGTGGTGGATAACGGCCAACGAGACTGGGACGATCATATACCAAAGTTTTTGCTGTCGTATAGATCAGCCATACATGATTCTACGTCACGAACACCGGCCAAGGTCCTATTCGGAACGGAATTGAAGTTGCCCGGAGATTTGATATTTGGCGCTACACCCAATGAGCTCGCCATGGAAGAAACCAGTAACGACATACCAAACACATTTGGTAAAGTTCACGAATCAGTGCGAAACAAAATAAAAATGGTTAGCAACAGAATGAAGGCGAGATATGATCGTGCAGCAAACACTGAGGGCTTTAGTGAAGGACAACTGGTTCTGCTATTCAACCCGCAACGAAAGAAAGGATTATGTCCTAAACTACAAACACAGTGGGAAGGCCCATATAAAGTCATCAAGAAGATCAATGATGTTGTATACCGCATTCAAAAAGACGACAGCCCAAGGTCAAAGATGAAAGTCGTTCACCTGGAACGTCCATATCTCCTTAAATATGCGTCCTACAGCGAAAAGAAGGTTAATTCGTGACCACCCCCAAAATTCAAAATTTTGATGAAAATCCTCAAAAAATCAAATTTTTCATATGAAAAACTTAAATTGGCCTTAAATATGCGTCCTAGAGCGAAAAGAAGGTTAATTCGTGACCACCCCCAAAAAATCAAAATTTTGATGAAAATCCTCAAAAAAAATTAAATTTTTCATATGAAAAACTTAAATTGGCCATATCTCCTTAAATATGCGAGCGAAAAGAAGGTTAATTCGTGACCACCCCCAAAAAATCAAAATTTTGATGAAAATCCTCAAAAAATCAAATTTTTTATATGAAAAACTTAAATTGGCCATATCTCCTTAAATATGCGTCCTAGAGCGAAAAGAAGGTTAATTCGTGACCACCCCCCAAAAGTCAAAATTTTAATGAAAATCCTCAAAAAATCAAATTTTTCATATGAAAAACTTAAATTGGCCATATCTCCTTAAATATGCGTCCTAGAGCGAAAAGAAGGTTAATTCGTGACCACCCCCCAAAAATCAAAATTTTGATGAAAATCCTCGAAAAATCAAATTTTTCATATGAACAACTTAAATTGGCCTTATCTCCTTAAATATGCGTCCTAGAGCGAAAAGAAGGTTAATTCGTGACCACCCCCCAAATTAAAAATTTTGATGAAAATCCTCGAAAAATCAAATTTTTCATATGAAAAACTTAAATTGGTCATATCTCCTTAAATATGCGTCCTAGAGCGAAAAGAAGGTTAATTCGTGACCACCCCCAAAAAATCAAAATTTTGATGAAAATCCTCAAAAAAAATCAAATTTTTCATATGAAAAACTTAAATTGGCCATATCTCCTTAAATATGCGTCCTAGAGCGAAAAGAAGGTTAATTCGTGACCACCTCCCAAAATTCAAAATTTTGATGAAAATCCTCAAAAAATCTAATTTTTCATATGAAAAACTTAAATTGGCCATATCTCCTTAAATATGCGTCCTAGAGCGAAAAGAAGGTTAATTCGTGACCACCCCCCAAAAATCAAAATTTTGATGAAAATCCTCGAAAAATCAAATTTTTCATATGAACAACTTAAATTGGCCTTATCTCCTTAAATATGCGTCCTAGAGCGAAAAGAAGGTTAATTCGTGACCACCCCCCAAATTAAAAACTTTGATGAAAATCCTCGAAAAATCAAATTTTTCATATGAAAAACTTAAATTGGTCATATCTCCTTAAATATGCGTCCTAGAGCGAAAAGAAGGTTAATTCGTGACCACCCCCAAAAAATCAAAATTTTGATGAAAATCCTCAAAAAAAATCAAATTTTTCATATGAAAAACTTAAATTGGCCATATCTCCTTAAATATGCGTCCTAGAGCGAAAAGAAGGTTAATTCGTGACCACCCCCAAAAAATCAAAATTTTGATGAAAATCCTCAAAAAATCAAATTTTTCATATGAACAACTTAAATTGGCCTTATCTCCTTAAATATGCGTCCTAGAGCGAAAAGAAGGTTAATTCGTGACCACCCCCCAAAAGTCAAAATTTTAATGAAAATCCTCAAAAAATCAAATTTTTCATATGAAAAACTTAAATTGGCCTTATCTCCTTAAATATGCGTCCTAGAGCGAAAAGAAGGTTAATTCGTGACCACCCCCAAAAAATCAAAATTTTGATGAAAATCCTCAAAAAATCTAATTTTTCATATGAAAAACTTAAATTGGCCTTATCTCCTTAAATATGCGTCCTAGAGCGAAAAGAAGGTTAATTCGTGACCACCCCCAAAAAATCAAAATTTTGATGAAAATCCTCGAAAAATCAAATTTTTCATATGAAAAACTTAAATTGGTCATATCTCCTTAAATATGCGTCCTAGAGCGAAAAGAAGGTTAATTCGTGACCACCCCCCAAAAATCAAAATTTTAATGAAAATCATCAAAAAATCTAATTTTTCATATGAAAAGCTTAAATTGGCCATATCTCCTTAAATATGCGTCCTAGAGCGAAAAGAAGGTTAATTCGTGACCACCCCCCAAATTCAAAATTTTGATGAAAATCCTCAAAAAATCTAATTTTTCATATGAAAAACTTAAATTGGCCATATCTCCTTAAATATGCGTCCTAGAGCGAAAAGAAGGTTAATCCGTGACCACCCCCACAAAACTCAAAATTTTAATGAAAATCCTCAAAAAATCAAAATTTTCATATGAAAAACTTAAATTGGCCATATCTCCTTAAATATGCGTCCTAGAGCGAAAAGAAGGTTAATTCGTGACCACCCCCAAAAAATCAAAATTTTGATGAAAATCCTCGAAAAATCAAATTTTTCATATGAAAAACTTAAATTGGCCATATCTCCTTAAATATGCGTCCTAGAGCGAAAAGAAGGTTAATCCGTGACCACCCCCCAAAAATCAAAATTTTGATGAAAATCCTCGAAAAATCAAATTTTTCATATGAACAACTTAAATTGGCCTTATCTCCTTAAATATGCGTCCTAGAGCGAAAAGAAGGTTAATTCGTGACCACCCCCCAAAATTCAAAATTTTGATGAAAATCCTCAAAAAAATCAAATTTTTCATATGAAAAACTTAAATTGGCCATATCTCCTTAAATATGCGTCCTAGAGCGAAAAGAAGGTTAATTCGTGACCACCCCCCAAAAATCAGAATTTTAATGAAAATCCTCAAAAATCTAATTTTTCATATGAAAAACTTAAATTGGCCATATCTCCTTAAATATGCGTCCTAGAGCGAAAAGAAGGTTAATTCGTGACCACCCCCCAAATTCAAAATTTTGATGAAAATCCTCAAAAAATCTAATTTTTCATATGAAAAACTTAAATTGGCCATATCTCCTTAAATATGCGTCCTAGAGCGAAAAGAAGGTTAATTCGTGACCACCCCCAAAAAATCAAAATTTTGATGAAAATCCTCAAAAAAATCAAATTTTTCATATGAAAAACTTAAATTGGCCATATATCCTTAAATATGCGTCCTAGAGCGAAAAGAAGGTTAATTCGTGACCACCCCCCAAAAATCAAAATTTTGATGAAAATCCTCAAAAAATCTAATTTTTCATATGAAAAACTTAAATTGGCCATATCTCCTTAAATATGCGTCCTAGAGCGAAAAGAAGGTTAATTCGTGACCACCCCCCAAAACTCAAAATTTTGATGAAAATCCTCGAAAAATCAAATTTTTCATATGAAAAACTTAAATTGGTCTTATCTCCTTAAATATGCGTCCTAGAGCGAAAAGAAGGTTAATTCGTGACCACCCCCCAAAATTCAAAATTTTGATGAAAATCCTCGAAAAATCAAATTTTTCATATGAAAAACTTAAATTGGCCATATCTCCTTAAATATGCGTCCTAGAGCGAAAAGAAGGTTAATTCGTGACCACCCCCCAAAAATCAAAATTTTAATGAAAATCCTCAAAAAATCAAGTTTTTCATATGAAAAACTTAAATTGGCCATATCTCCTTATATATGCGTCCTAGAGCGAAAAGAAGGTTAATTCGTGACCACCCCCCAAATTCAAAATTTTGATGAAAATCCTCGAAAAATCAAATTTTTCATATGAAAAACTTAAATTCGTCATATCTCCTTAAATATGCGTCCTAGAGCGAAAAGAAGGTTAATTCGTGACCACCCCCCAAGAATCACAATTTTGATGAAAATTCTCAAAAAATCTAATTTTTCATATGAAAAACTTAAATTGGCCATATCTCCTTAAATATGCGTCCTAGAGCGAAAAGAAGGTTAATTCGTGACCACCCCCCCAAAAATCAAAATTTTAATGAAAATCCTCAAAAAATCAAATTTTTCATATGAAAAACTTAAATTGGCCATATCTCCTTAAATATGCGTCCTAGAGCGAAAAGAAGGTTAATTCGTGACCACCCCCAAAAAATCTAAATTTTGATGAAAATCCTCGAAAAATCTAATTTTTCATATGAAAAACTTAAATTGGCCATATCTCCTTAAATATGCGTCCTAGAGCGAAAATAAGGTTAATTCGTGACCACCCCCAAAAAATCAAAATTTTGATGAAAATCCTCGAAAAATCAAATTTTTCATATGAAAAACTTAAATTGGCCATATTTCCTTAAATATGTGTCCTAGAGCGAAAAGAAGGTTAATTCGTGACCACCCCCAAAAAATCAAAATTTTGATGAAAATCCTCGAAAAATCAAATTTTTCATATGAACAACTTAAATTGGCCATATCTCCTTAAATATGCGTCCTAGAGCGAAAAGAAGGTTAATCCGTGACCACCCCCCAAAAATCACAATTTTGATGAAAATCCTCGAAAAATCAAATTTTTCATATGAACAACTTAAATTGGCCTTATCTCCTTAAATATGCGTCCTAGAGCGAAAAGAAGGTTAATTCGTGACCACCCCCCAAAATTCAAAATTTTGATGAAAATCCTCAAAAAAATCAAATTTTTCATATGAAAAACTTAAATTGGCCATATATCCTTAAATATACGTCCTAGAGCGAAAAGAAGGTTAATTCGTGACCACCCCCCAAAACTCAAAATTTTGATGAAAATCCTCAAAAAAATCAAATTTTTCATATGAAAAACTTAAATTGGCCGTATCTCCTTAAATATGCGTCCTAGAGCGAAAAGAAGGTTAATTCGTGACCACCCCCCAAAAATCAAAATTTTGATGAAAATCCTCGAAAAATCAAATTTTTCATATGAACAACTTAAATTGGCCTTATCTCCTTAAATATGCGTCCTAGAGCGAAAAGAAGGTTAATTCGTAACCACCCCCCAAATTCAAAATTTTGATGAAAATCCTCGAAAAATCAAATTTTTCATATGAAAAACTTAAATTGGTCATATCTCCTTAAATATGCGTCCTAGAGCGAAAAGAAGGTTAATTCGTGACCACCCCCCAAAATTCAAAATTTTGATGAAAATCCTCAAAAAAATCAAATTTTTCATATGAAAAACCTAAATTGGCCATATCTCCTTAAATATGCGTCCTAGAGCGAAAAGAAGGTTAATTCGTGACCACCCCCCAAAAATCAAAATTTTAATGAAAATCCTCAAAAAATCTAATTTTTCATATGAAAAACTTAAATTGGCCATATCTCCTTAAATATGCGTCCTAGAGCGAAAAGAAGGTTAATTCGTGACCACCCCCCAAATTCAAAATTTTGATGAAAATCCTCAAAAAATCTAATTTTTCATATGAAAAACTTAAATTGGCCATATCTCCTTAAATATGCGTCCTAGAGCGAAAAGAAGGTTAATTCGTGACCACCCCCAAAAAATCAAAATTTTGTTGAAAATCCTCAAAAAAATCAAATTTTTCATATGAAAAACTTAAATTGGCCATATATCCTTAAATATGCGTCCTAGAGCGAAAAGAAGGTTGATTCGTGACCGCCCCCAAAAATCAAAATTTTGATGAAAATCCTCAAAAAATCTAATTTTTCATATGAAAAACTTAAATTGGCCATATCTCCTTAAATATGCGTCCTAGAGCGAAAAGAAGGTTAATTCGTGACCACCCCCCAAAACTCAAAATTTTGATGAAAATCCTCGAAAAATCAAATTTTTCATATGAAAAACTTAAATTGGCCATATATCCTTAAATATGCGTCCTAGAGCGAAAAGAAGGTTAATTCGTGACCACCCCCCAAAACTCAAAATTTTGATGAAAATCCTCAAAAAAATCAAATTTTTCATATGAAAAACTTAAATTGGCCGTATCTCCTTAAATATGCGTCCTAGAGCGAAAAGAAGGTTAATTCGTGACCACCCCCCAAAAATCAAAATTTTGATGAAAATCCTCGAAAAATCAAATTTTTCATATGAACAACTTAAATTGGCCTTATCTCCTTAAATATGCGTCCTAGAGCGAAAAGAAGGTTAATCCGTGACCACCCCCCAAAAATCAAAATTTTGATGAAAATCCTCGAAAAATCAAATTTTTCATATGAACAACTTAAATTGGCCTTATCTCCTTAAATATGCGTCCTAGAGCGAAAAGAAGGTTAATTCGTGACCACCCCCCAAAATTCAAAATTTTGATGAAAATCCTCGAAAAATCAAATTTTTCATATGAAAAACTTAAATTGGCCATATCTCCTTAAATATGCGTCCTAGAGCGAAAAGAAGGTTAATTCGTGACCACCCCCAAAAAATCAAAATTTTGATGAAAATCCTCAAAAAAAATCAAATTTTTCATATGAAAAACTTAAATTGGCCATATCTCCTTAAATATGCGTCCTAGAGCGAAAAGAAGGTTAATTCGTGACGACCCCCAAAAAATCAAAATTTTGATGAAAATCCTCAAAAAATCAAATTTTTTATATGAAAAACTTAAATTGGCCATATCTCCTTAAATATGCGTCCTAGAGCGAAAAGAAGGTTAATTCGTGACCACCCCCCAAAAGTCAAAATTTTAATGAAAATCCTCAAAAAATCTAATTTTTCATATGAAAAACTTAAATTGACCATATCTCCTTAAATATGCGTCCTAGAGCGAAAAGAAGGTTAATTCGTGACCACCCCCCAAAAATCAAAATTTTGATGAAAATCCTCGAAAAATCAAATTTTTCATATGAACAACTTAAATTGGCCTTATCTCCTTAAATATGCGTCCTAGAGCGAAAAGAAGGTTAATTCGTGACCACCCCCCAAATTCAAAATTTTGATGAAAATCCTCGAAAAATCAAATTTTTCATATGAAAAACTTAAATTGGTCATATCTCCTTAAATATGCGTCCTAGAGCGAAAAGAAGGTTAATTCGTGACCACCCCCAAAAAATCAAAATTTTGATGAAAATCCTCAAAAAAAATCAAATTTTTCATATGAAAAACTTAAATTGGCCATATCTCCTTAAATATGCGTCCTAGAGCGAAAAGAAGGTTAATTCGTGACCACCCCCAAAAAATCAAAATTTTGATGAAAATCCTCAAAAAATCAAATTTTTCATATGAAAAACTTAAATTGGCCTTAAATATGCGTCCTAGAGCGAAAAGAAGATTAATTCGTGACCACCCCCCAAAAGTCAAAATTTTAATGAAAATCCTCAAAAAATCAAATTTTTCATATGAAAAACTTAAATTGGCCATATCTCCTTAAATATGCGTCCTAGAGCGAAAAGAAGGTTAATTCGTGACCACCTCCCAAAAATCAAAATTTTGATGAAAATCCTCGAAAAATCAAATTTTTCATATGAACAACTTAAATTGGCCTCATCTCCTTAAATATGCGTCCTAGAGCGAAAAGAAGGTTAATTCGTGACCACCCCCCAAATTCAAAATTTTGATGAAAATCCTCGAAAAATCAAATTTTTCATATGAAAAACTTAAATTGGTCATATCTCCTTAAATATGCGTCCTAGAGCGAAAAGAAGGTTAATTCGTGACCACCCCCCAAAATTCACAATTTTGATGAAAATTCTCAAAAAATCTAATTTTTCATATGAAAAACTTAAATTGGCCATATCTCCTTAAATATGCGTCCTAGAGCGAACATAAGGTTAATTCGTGACCACCCCACAAAACTCAAAATTTTAATGAAAATCCTCGAAAAATCAAATTTTTCATATGAAAAACTTAAATTGGCCATATCTCCTTAAATATGCGTCCTAGAGCGAAAAAGAAGGTTAATTCGTGACCACCCCCAAAAAATCAAAATTTTGATGAAAATCCTCAAAAAAATCAAATTTTTCATATGAAAAACTTAAATTGGCCATATATCCTTAAATATGCGTCCTAGAGCGAAAAGAAGGTTAATTCGTGACCACCCCCCAAAACTCAAAATTTTGATGAAAATCCTCAAAAAAATCAAATTTTTCATATGAAAAACTTAAATTGGCCATATCTCCTTAAATATGCGTCCTAGAGCGAAAATAAGGTTAATTCATGACCACCCCCCAAAACTCAAAATTTTAATGAAAATCCTCAAAAAATCAAAATTTTCATATGAAAAACTTAAATTGGCCATATCTCCTTAAATATGCGTCCTAGAGCGAAAAGAAGGTTAATTCGTGACCACCCCCAAAAAATCAAAATTTTGATGAAAATCCTCGAAAAATCAAATTTTTCATATGAAAAACTTAAATTGGCCATATCTCCTTAAATATGCGTCCTAGAGCGAAAAGAAGGTAAATTCGTGACCACCCCCCAAAAAATCAAAATTTTGATGAAAATTATCAAAAAAATCAAATTTTTCATATGAAAAACTTAAATTGGCCATATCTCCTTAAATATGCGTCCTAGAGCGAAAAGAAGGTTAATTCGTGACCACCCCCAAAAAATCAAAATTTTGATGAAAATCCTCGAAAAATCAAATTTTTCATATGAAAAACTTAAATTGGCCTTATCTCCTTAAATATGCGTCCTAGAGCGAAAAGAAGGCTAATTCGTGACCACCCCCCAAAATTCAAAATTTTGATGAAAATCCTCAAAAAAATCAAATTTTTCATATGAAAAACTTAAATTGGCCATATCTCCTTAAATATGCGTCCTAGAGCGAAAAGAAGGTTAATTCGTGACCACCCCCCAAAAATCAACATTTTAATGAAAATCCTCAAAAAATCTAATTTTTCATATGAAAAACTTAAATTGGCCATATCTCCTTAAATATGCGTCCTAGAGCGAAAAGAAGGTTAATTCGTGACCACCCCCCAAATTCAAAATTTTGATGAAAATCCTCAAAAAATCTAATTTTTCATATGAAAAACTTAAATTGGCCATATCTCCTTAAATATGCGTCCTAGAGCGAAAAGAAGGTTAATTCGTGACCACCCCCCAAAAAATCAAAATTTTGATGAAAATTATCAAAAAAATCAAATTTTTCATATGAAAAACTTAAATTGGCCATATCTCCTTAAATATGCGTCCTAGAGCGAAAAGAAGGTTAATTCGTGACCACCCCCAAAAAATCAAAATTTTGATGAAAATCCTCAAAAAATCTAATTTTTCATATGAAAAACTTAAATTGGTCATATCTCCTTAAATATGCGTCCTAGAGCGAAAAGAAGGTTAATTCGTGACCACCCCCAAAAAATCAAAATTTTGATGAAAATCCTCAAAAAAAATCAAATTTTTCATATGAAAAACTTAAATTGGCCATATCTCCTTAAATATGCGTCCTAGAGCGAAAAGAAGGTTAATTCGTGACCACCCCCCAAAACTCAAAATTTTGATGAAAATCCTCGAAAAATCAAATTTTTCATATGAAAAACTTAAATTGGCCATATATCCTTAAATATGCGTCCTAGAGCGAAAAGAAGGTTATTTCGTGACCACCCCCAACAAATCAAAATTTTGATGAAAATCCTCAAAAAATCAAATTTTTTATATGAAAAACTTAAATTGGCCATATCTCCTTAAATATGCGTCCTAGAGCGAAAAGAAGGTTAATCCGTGACCACCCCCCAAAAATTAAAATTTTGATGAAAATCCTCGAAAAATCAAATTTTTCATATGAAAAACTTAAATTGGCCATATATCCTTAAATATGCGTCCTAGAGCGAAAAGAAGGTTAATTCGTGACCACCCCCCGAAATTCAAAATTTTGATGAAAATCCTCGAAAAATCAAATTTTTCATATGAAAAACTTAAATTGGCCATATCTCCTTAAATATGCGTCCTAGAGCGAAAAGAAGGTTAATTCGTGACCACCCCCCAAAAATCAAAATTTTAATGAAAATCCTCAAAAAATCAAGTTTTTCATATGAAAAACTTAAATTGGCCATATCTCCTTATATATGCGTCCTAGAGCGAAAAGAAGGTTAATTCGTGACCACCCCCCAAATTAAAAATTTTGATGAAAATCCTCGAAAAATCAAATTTTTCATATGAAAAACTTAAATTGGTCATATCTCCTTAAATATGCGTCCTAGAGCGAAAAGAAGGTTAATTCGTGACCACCCCCCAAGAATCACAATTTTGATGAAAATTCTCAAAAAATCTAATTTTTCATATGAAAAACTTAAATTGGCCATATCTCCTTAAATATGCGTCCTAGAGCGAAAAGAAGGTTAATTCGTGACCACCCCCCCAAAAATCACAATTTTGATGAAAATTCTCAAAAAATCTAATTTTTCATATGAAAAACTTAAATTGGCCATATCTTCTTAAATATGCGTCCTAGAGCGAAAAGAAGGTTAATTCGTGACCACCCCCAAAAAATCTAAATTTTGATGAAAATCCTCGAAAAATCTAATTTTTCATATGAAAAACTTAAATTGGCCATATCTCCTTAAATATGCGTCCTAGAGCGAAAAGAAGGTTAATTCGTGACCACCCCCAAAAAATCAAAATTTTGATGAAAATCCTCGAAAAATCAAATTTTTCATATGAAAAACTTAAATTGGCCATATCTCCTTAAATATCCTAAATATCGTAGAGCGAAAAGAAGGTTAATTCGTGACCACCCCCAAAAAATCAAAATTTTGATGAAAATCCTCGAAAAATCAAATTTTTCATATGAACAACTTAAATTGGCCATATCTCCTTAAATATGCGTCCTAGAGCGAAAAGAAGGTTAATCCGTGACCACCCCCCAAAAATCACAATTTTGATGAAAATCCTCGAAAAATCAAATTTTTCATATGAACAACTTAAATTGGCCATATCTCCTTAAATATGCGTCCTAGAGCGAAAAGAAGGTTAATTCGTGACCACCCCCCAAAATTCAACATTTTGATGAAAATCCTCAAAAAAAATCAAATTTTTCATATGAAAAACTTAAATTGGCCATATCTCCTTAAATATGCGTCCTAGAGCGAAAAGAAGGTTAATTCGTGACCACCCCCAAAAATCAAAATTTTAATGAAAATCCTCAAAAAATCTAATTTTTCATATGAAAAACTTAAATTGGCCATATCTCCTTAAATATGCGTCCTAGAGCGAAAAGAAGGTTAATTCGTGACCACCCCCCAAATTCAAAATTTTGATGAAAATCCTCAAAAAATCTAATTTTTCATATGAAAAACTTAAATTGGCCATATCTCCTTAAATATGCGTCCTAGAGCGAAAAGAAGGTTAATTCGTGACCACCCCCAAAAAATCAAAATTTTGATGAAAATCCTCAAAAAAATCAAATTTTTCATATGAAAAACTTAAATTGGCCATATATCCTTAAATATGAGTCCTAGAGCGAAAAGAAGGTTAATTCGTGACCACCCCCAAAAATCAAAATTTTGATGAAAATCCTCAAAAAATCTAATTTTTCATATGAAAAACTTAAATTGGCCATATCTCCTTAAATATGCGTCCTAGAGCGAAAAGAAGGTTAATTCGTGACCACCCCCCCAAAAATCAAAATTTTAATGAAAATCCTCAAAAAATCAAATTTTTCATATGAAAAACTTAAATTGGCCATATCTCCTTAAATATGCGTCCTAGAGCGAAAAGAATGTTAATTCGTGACCACCCCCAAAAAATCAAAATTTTGATGAAAATCCTCGAAAAATCAAATTTTTCATATGAAAAACTTAAATTGGCCATATCTCCTTAAATATGCGTCCTAAAACGAAAAGAAGGTTAATTCGTGACCACCCCCCAAAATTCAAAATTTTGATGAAAATCCTCGAAAAATCAAATTTTTCATATGAAAAACTTAAATTGGCCATATCTCCTTAAATATGCGTCCTAGAGCGAAAAGGATGTTAATTCGTGACCACCCCCAAAAAATCAAAATTTTGATGAAAATCCTCAAAAAATCAAATTTTTCATATGAAAAACTTAAATTGGCCATATCTCCTTAAATATGCGTCCTAGAGCGAAAAGAAGGTTAATTCGTGACCACCCCCAAAAAATCAAAATTTTGATGAAAATCCTCAAAAAAATCAAATTTTTCATATGAAAAACTTAAATTGGCCATATCTCCTTAAATAAGCGTCCTAGAGCGAAAAGAAGGTTAATTCGTGACCACCCCCAAAAAATCAAAATTTTAATGAAAATCCTCAAAAAATCAAATTTTTCATATGAAAAACTTAAATTGGCCATATCTCCTTAAATATGCGTCCTAGAGCGAAAAGAAGGTTAATTCGTGACCACCCCCAAAAAATCAAAATTTTGATGAAAATCCTCAAAAAATCAAATTTTTTATATCAAAAACTTAAATTGGCCATATCTCCTTAAATATGCGTCCTAGAGCGAAAAGAAGGTTAATTCGTGACCGCCCCCCAAAATTCAAAATTTTGATGAAAATCCTCAAAAAATCAAATTTTTCATATGAAAAACTTAAATTGGCCATATCTCCTTAAATATGCGTCCTAGAGCGAAAAGAAGGTTAATTCGTGACCACCCCCCAAAATTCAAAATTTTGATGAAAATCCTAAAAAATCAAATTTTTCATATGAAAAACTTAAATTGGCCATATCTCCTTAAATATGCGTCCTAGAGCGAAAAGAAGATTAATTCGTGACCACCAAAAAACCAAAATTTTAATGAAAATCCTCGAAAAATCTAATTTTTCATATGAAAAACTTAAATTGGCCATATCTCCTTATATATGCGTCCTAGAGCGAAAAGAAGGTTAATTCGTGACCACCCCCCAAAATTCAAAATTTTGATGAAAATCCTCGAAAAATCAAATTTTTCAGGTTAATTCGTGACCACCCCCAAAAAATCAAAATTTTAATGAAAATCCTCAAAAAATCAAATTTTTCAATTGGCCATTTAAATTGGCCATATCTCCTTAAATATGCGTCCTAGAGCGAAAAGAAGGTTAATTCGTGACCACCCCCAAAAAATCAAAATTTTGATGAAAATCCTCAAAAAATCAAATTTTTTATATGAAAAACTTAAATTGGCCATATCTCCTTAAATATGCGTCCTAGAGCGAAAAGAAGGTTAATTCGTGACCTCCCCCCAAAATTCAAAATTTTGATGAAAATCCTCGAAAAATCAAATTTTTCATATGAAAAACTTAAATTGGCCATATCTCCTTAAATATGCGTCCTAGAGCGAAAAGAAAGTTAATTCGTGACCACCCCCCAAAATTCAAAATTTTGATGAAAATCCTAAAAAATCAAATTTTTCATATGAAAAACTTAAATTGGCCATATCTCCTTAAATATGCGTCCTAGAGCGAAAAGAAGATTAATTCGTGACCACCAAAAAACCAAAATTTTAATGAAAATCCTCGAAAAATCTAATTTTTCATATGAAAAACTTAAATTGGCCATATCTCCTTATATATGCGTCCTAGAGCGAAAAGAAGGTTAATTCGTGACCACCCCCCAAAATTCAAAATTTTGATGAAAATCCTCGAAAAATCAAATTTTTCATATGAAAAACTTAAATTGGTCATATCTCCTTAAATATGCGTCCTAGAGCGAAAAGAAGGTTAATTCGTGACCACCTCCCAAAATTCAAAATTTTGATGAAAATCCTCAAAAAATCTAATTTTTCATATGAAAAACTTAAATTGGCCATATCTCCTTAAATATGCGTCCTAGAGCGAAAAGAAGGTTAATTCGTGACCACCCCCCAAAAATCAAAATTTTAATGAAAATCCTCAAAAAATCAAATTTTTCATATGAAAAACTTAAATTGGCCATATCTCCTTAAATATGCGTCCTAGAGCGAAAAGAAGGTTAATTCGTGACCACCCCCAAAAAATCAAAATTTTGATGAAAATCCTCAAAAAATCTAATTTTTCATATGAAAAACTTAAATTGGCCATATCTCCTTAAATATGCGTCCTAGAGCGAAAAGAAGGTTAATTCGTGACCACCCCCAAAATTCAAATTTTTCATATGAACAACTTAAATTGGCCTTATCTCCTTAAATATGCGTCCTAGAGCGAAAAGAAGGTTAATTCGTGACCACCCCCCAAAATTCAAAATTTTGATGAAAATCCTCGAAAAATCAAATTTTTCATATGAAAAACTTAAATTGGCCATATCTCCTTAAATATGCGTCCTAGAGCGAAAAGAAGGTTAATTCGTGACCACCCCCCAAAAATCAAAATTTTAATGAAAATCCTCAAAAAATCAAGTTTTTCATATGAAAAACTTAAATTGGCCATATCTCCTTATATATGCGTCCTAGAGCGAAAAGAAGGTTAATTCGTGACCACCCCCCAAATTCAAAATTTTGATGAAAATCCTCGAAAAATCAAATTTTTCATATGAAAAACTTAAATTGGCCATATCTCCTTAAATATGCGTCCTAGAGCGAAAAGAAGGTTAATTCGTGACCACCCCCCCAAAAATCACAATTTTGATGAAAATTCTCAAAAAATCTAATTTTTCATATGAAAAACTTAAATTGGCCATATCTCCTTAAATATGCGTCCTAGAGCGAAAAGAAGGTTAATTCGTGACCACCCCCCAAAATTCAACATTTTGATGAAAATCCTCAAAAAAAATCAAATTTTTCATATGAAAAACTTAAATTGGCCATATCTCCTTAAATATGCGTCCTAGAGCGAAAAGAAGGTTAATCCGTGACCACCCCCCAAAAATCACAATTTTGATGAAAATCCTCGAAAAATCAAATTTTTCATATGAACAACTTAAATTGGCCTTATCTCCTTAAATATGCGTCCTAGAGCGAAAAGAAGGTTAATCCGTGACCACCCCCCAAAAATCACAATTTTGATGAAAATCCTCGAAAAATCAAATTTTTCATATGAACAACTTAAATTGGCCTTATCTCCTTAAATATGCGTCCTAGAGCGAAAAGAAGGTTAATCCGTGACCACCCCCCAAAAATCACAATTTTGATGAAAATCCTCGAAAAATCAAATTTTTCATATGAACAACTTAAATTGGCCATATCTCCTTAAATATGCGTCCTAGAGCGAAAAGAAGGTTAATTCGTGACCACCCCCCAAAATTCAACATTTTGATGAAAATCCTCAAAAAAAATCAAATTTTTCATATGAAAAACTTAAATTGGCCATATCTCCTTAAATATGCGTCCTAGAGCGAAAAGAAGGTTAATTCGTGACCACCCCCCAAAACTCAAAATTTTGATGAAAATCCTCGAAAAATCCAATTTTTCATATGAAAAACTTAAATTGGCCATATCTCCTTAAATATGCGTCCTAGAGCGAAAAGAAGGTTAATTCGTGACCACCCCCCAAATTCAAAATTTTGATGAAAATCCTCAAAAAATCTAATTTTTCATATGAAAAACTTAAATTGGCCATATCTCCTTAAATATGCGTCCTAGAGCGATAAGAAGGTTAATTCGTGACCACCCCCCAAAAATCAAAATTTTGATGAAAATCCTCAAAAAATCTAATTTTTCATATGAAAAACTTAAATTGGCCATATCTCCTTAAATATGCGTCCTAGAGCGAAAAGAAGGTTAATTCGTGACCACCCCCAAAAATCAAAATTTTGATGAAAATCCTCGAAAAATCAAATTTTTCATATGAACAACTTAAATTGGCCATATCTCCTTAAATATGCGTCCTAGAGCGAAAAGAAGGTATATTCGTGACCACCCCCAAAAAATCAAAATATTGATGAAAATCCTCAAAAAATCAAATTTTTCATATGAAAAACTTAAATTGGCCATATCTCCTTAAATATGCGTCCTAGAGCGAAAAGAAGGTTAATTCGTGACCACCCCCAAAAAATCAAAATTGTGATGAAAATCCTCGAAAAATCAAATTTTTCATATGAAAAACTTAAATTGGCCATATCTCCTTAAATATGCGTCCTAGAGCGAAAAGAAGGTTAATTCGTGACCACCCCCAAAAAATCAAAATTTTGATGAAAATCCTCGAAAAATCAAATTTTTCATATGAACAACTTAAATTGGCCATATCTCCTTAAATATGCGTCCTAGAGCGAAAAGAAGGTTAATCCGTGACCACCCCCCAAAAATCACAATTTTGATGAAAATCCTCGAAAAATCAAATTTTTCATATGAACAACTTAAATTGGCCTTATCTCCTTAAATATGCGTCCTAGAGCGAAAAGAAGGTTAATTCGTGACCACCCCCCAAAATTCAACATTTTGATGAAAATCCTCAAAAAAAATCAAATTTTTCATATGAAAAACTTAAATTGGCCATATCTCCTTAAATATGCGTCCTAGAGCGAAAAGAAGGTTAATTCGTGACCACCCCCAAAAATCAAAATTTTAATGAAAATCCTCAAAAAATCTAATTTTTCATATGAAAAACTTAAATTGGCCATATCTCCTTAAATATGCGTCCTAGAGCGAAAAGAAGGTTAATTCGTGACCACCCCCCAAATTCAAAATTTTGATGAAAATCCTCAAAAAATCTAATTTTTCATATGAAAAACTTAAATTGGCCATATCTCCTTAAATATGCGTCCTAGAGCGAAAAGAAGGTTAATTCGTGACCACCCCCAAAAAATCAAAATTTTGATGAAAATCCTCAAAAAAATCAAATTTTTCATATGAAAAACTTAAATTGGCCATATATCCTTAAATATGAGTCCTAGAGCGAAAAGAAGGTTAATTCGTGACCACCCCCAAAAATCAAAATTTTGATGAAAATCCTCAAAAAATCAAATTTTTCATATGAAAAACTTAAATTGGCCATATCTCCTTAAATATGCGTCCTAGAGCGAAAAGAAGGTTAATTCGTGACCACCCCCCCAAAAATCAAAATTTTAATGAAAATCCTCAAAAAATCAAATTTTTCATATGAAAAACTTAAATTGGCCATATCTCCTTAAATATGCGTCCTAGAGCGAAAAGAATGTTAATTCGTGACCACCCCCAAAAAATCAAAATTTTGATGAAAATCCTCGAAAAATCAAATTTTTCATATGAAAAACTTAAATTGGCCATATCTCCTTAAATATGCGTCCTAGAGCGAAAAGAAGGTTAATTCGTGACCACCCCCCAAAATTCAAAATTTTGATGAAAATCCTCGAAAAATCATTTTTCATATGAAAAACTTAAATTGGCCATATCTCCTTAAATATGCGTCCTAGAGCGAAAAGGATGTTAATTCGTGACCACCCCCAAAAAATCAAAATTTTGATGAAAATCCTCAAAAAATCAAATTTTTCATATGAAAAACTTAAATTGGCCATATCTCCTTAAATATGCGTCCTAGAGCGAAAAGGATGTTAATTCGTGACCACCCCCAAAAATTCAAAATTTTGATGAAAATCCTCGAAAAATCAAATTTTTCATATGAAAAACTTAAATTGGCCTTAAATATGCGTCCTAGAGCGAAAAGAAGGTTAATTCGTGACCACCCCCAAAAAATCAAAATTTTGATGAAAATCCTCAAAAAAAATCAAATTTTTCATATGAAAAACTTAAATTGGCCATATCTCCTTAAATATGCGTCCTAGAGCGAAAAGGATGTTATTTCGTGACCACCCCCAAAAAATCAAAATTTTGATGAAAATCCTCAAAAAATCAAATTTTTTATATGAAAAACTTAAATTGGCCATATCTCCTTAAATATGCGTCCTAGAGCGAAAAGAAGGTTAATTCGTGACCGCCCCCCAAAATTCAAAATTTTGATGAAAATCCTCGAAAAATCAAATTTTTCATATGAAAAACTTAAATTGGCCATATCTCCTTAAATATGCGTCCTAGAGCGAAAAGAAGATAAATTCGTGACCACCAAAAAACCAAAATTTTAATGAAAATCCTCGAAAAATCTAATTTTTCATATGAAAAACTTAAATTGGCCATATCTCCTTATATATGCGTCCTAGAGCGAAAAGAAGGTTAATTCGTGACCACCCCCCAAAATTCAAAATTTTGATGAAAATCCTCGAAAAATCATATTTTTCATATGAAAAACTTAAATTGGCCATATCTCCTTAAATATGCGTCCTAGAGCGAAAAGAAGGTTAATTCGTGACCACCTCCCAAAATTCAAAATTTTGATGAAAATCCTCAAAAAATCTAATTTTTCATATGAAAAACTTAAATTGGCCATATCTCCTTAAATATGCGTCCAAGAGCGAAAAGAAGGTTAATTCGTGACCACCCCCCAAAAATCAAAATTTTAATGAAAATCCTCAAAAAATCAAATTTTTCATATGAAAAACTTAAATTCGCCATATCTCCTTAAATATGCGTCCTAGAGCGAAAAGAAGGTTAATTCGTGACCACCCCCAAAAAATCAAAATTTTGATGAAAATCCTCAAAAAATCTAATTTTTCATATGAAAAACTTAAATTGGCCATATCTCCTTAAATATGCGTCCTAGAGCGAAAAGAAGGTTAATTCGTGACCACCCCCAAAAAATCAAAATTTTGATGGAAATCCTCAAAAAAATCAAAATTTTCATATGAAAAACTTAAATTGGCCATATCTCCTTAAATATGCGTCCTAGAGCGTAAAGAAGGTTAATTCGTGACCACCCCCAAAAAATCAAAATTTTGATGAAAATCCTCGAAAAATCAATTTTTTCATATGAAAAACTTAAATTGGCCATATCTCCTTAAATATGCGTCCTAGAGCGAAAAGAAGGTTAATTCGTGACCGCCCCCAAAATTTAAAATTTTTAAGAAAATCCTCGAAAAATCAAATTTTTCATATGAAAAACTTAAATTGGCCATATCTCCTTAAATATGCGTCCTAGAGCGAAAAGAAGGTTAATTCGTGACCACCCCCAAAAAATCAAAATTTTGATGAAAATCCTCAAAAAAATCAAATTTTTCATATGAAAAACTTAAATTGGCCATATCTCCTTAAATATGCGTCCTAGAGCGAAAAGAAGGTTAATTCGTGACCACCCCCCAAATTCAAAATTTTGATGAAAATCCTCAAAAAAATTAAATTTTTCATATGAAAAACTTAAATTGGCCATATCTCCCTAAAAATATGCGTCCTAGAGCGAAAAGAAGGTTAATTCGTGACCACCCCCCAAAATTCAAAATTTTGATGAAAATCCTCAAAAAAATCAAATTTTTCATATGAAAAACTTAAATTGGCCATATCTCCTTAAATATGCGTCCTAGAGCGAAAAGAAGGTTAATTCGTGACCACCCCCAAAAAATCAAAATTTTAATGAAAATTCTCAAAAAAATCAAATTTTTCATATGAAAAACTTAAATTGGCCATATCTCCTTAAATATGCGTCCTAGAGCGAAAAGAAGGTTAATTCGTGACCGCCCCCAAAATTTAAAATTTTGATGAAAATCCTCGAAAAATCAAATTTTTCATATGAAAAACTTAAATTGGCCATATCTCCTTAAATATGCGTCCTAGAGCGAAAAGAAGGTTAATTCGTGACCACCCCCCAAAAATCAAAATTTTAATGAAAATCCTCAAAAAATCAAATTTTTCATATGAAAAACTTAAATTGGCCATATCTCCTTAAATATGCGTCCTAGAGCGAAAAGAAGGTTAATTCGTGACCACCCCCAAAAAATCAAAATTTTGATGAAAATCCTCAAAAAAATCAAATTTTTCATATGAAAAACTTAAATTGGCCATATCTCCTTAAATATGCGTCCTAGAGCGAAAAGAAGGTTAATTCGTGACCACCCCCCAAAAATCAAAATTTTGATGAAAATCCTCGAAAAATCAAATTTTTCATATGAAAAACTTAAATTGGCCATATCTCCTTAAATATGCGTCCTAGAGCGAAAAGAAGGTTAATTCGTGACCACCCCCCAAAACTCAAAATTTTGATGAAAATCCTCGAAAAATCAAATTTTTCATATGAAAAACTTAAATTGGCCATATCTCCTTAAATATGCGTCCTAGAGCGAAAAGAAGGTTAATTCGTGACCACCCCCCAAATTCAAAATTTTGATGAAAATCCTCAAAAAAATCAAATTTTTCATATGAAAAACTTAAATTGGCCATATCTCCTTAAATATGCGTCCTAGAGCGAAAAGAAGGTTAATTCGTGACCAACCCCAAATATGCGTCCTAGAGCGAAAAGAAGGTATATTCGTGACCACCCCCAAAAAATCAAAATTTTGATGAAAATCCTCAAAAAAATCAAATTTTTCATATGAAAAACTTAAATTGGCCATATCTCCTTAAATATGCGCCCTAGAGCGAAAAGAAGGTTAATTTGTGACCACCCCCCATAAATCAACATTTTGATGAAAATACTCAAAAAATCTAATTTTTCATATGAAAAACTTAAATTGGCCATATCTCCTTAAATATGCGTCCTAGAGCGAAAAGAAGGTTAATTCGTGACCACCCCCAAAAAATCAAAATTTTGATGAAAATCCTCGAAAAATCAAATTTTTCATATGAAAAACTTAAATTGGCCATATCTCCTTAAATATGCGTCCTAGAGCGAAAAGAAGGTTAATTCGTGACCACCCCCAAAAAATCAAAATTTTGATGAAAATCCAAAAATCAATTTTTTCATATGAAAAACTTAAATTGGCCATATCTCCTTAAATATGCGTCCTAGAGCGAAAAGAAGGTTAATTCGTGACCACCCCCCAAAAATCAAAATTTTAATGAAAATCCCCAAAAAATCTAATTTTTCATATGAAAAACTTAAATTGGCCATATCTCCTTAAATATGCGTCCTAGAGCGAAAAGAAGGTTAATTCGTGACCACCCCCAAAAAATCAAAATTTTGATGAAAATCCTCAAAAAAATCAAATTTTTCATATGAAAAACTTAAATTGGCCATATCTCCTTAAATATGCTTCCTAGAGCGAAAAGAAGGTTAATTCGTGACCACCCCCCAAAAATCACAATTTTGATGAAAATTCTCAAAAAATCTAATTTTTCATATGAAAAACTTAAATTCGCCATATCTCCTTAAATATGCGTCCTAGAGCGAAAAGAAGGTTAATTCGTGACCACCCCCCAAAAATCAAAATATTAATGAAAATTCTCAAAAAATCAAATTTTTCATATGAAAAACTTAAATTGGCCATATCTCCTTAAATATGCTTCCTAGAGCGTAAAGAAGGTTAATTCGTGACCACCTCCCAAAATTCAAAATTTTGATGAAAATCCTCAAAAAATCTAATTTTTCATATGAAATCCTTAAATTGGCCATATCTCCTTAAATATGCGTCCTAGAGCGAAAAGAAGGTTAATTCGTGACCACCCCCAAAAAATCAAAATTTTGATGAAAATCCTCAAAAAATCAAATTTTTTATATGAAAAACTTAAATTGGCCATATATCCTTAAATATGCGTCCTAGAGCGAAAAGAAGGTTAATTCGTGACCACCCCCAAAAATCAAAATTTTAATGAAAATCCTCAAAAAATCTAATTTTTCATATGAAAAACTTAAATTGGCCATATCTCCTTAAATATGCGTCCTAGAGCGAAAAGAAGGTTAATTCGTGACCACCCCCCAAATTCAAAATTTTGATGAAAATCCTCAAAAAATCTAATTTTTCATATGAAAAACTTAAATTGGCCATATCTCCTTAAATATGCGTCCTAGAGCGAAAAGAAGGTTAATTCGTGACCACCCCCAAAAAATCAAAATTTTGATGAAAATCCTCAAAAAAATCAAATTTTTCATATGAAAAACTTAAATTGGCCATATATCCTTAAATATGAGTCCTAGAGCGAAAAGAAGGTTAATTCGTGACCACCCCCAAAAATCAAAATTTTGATGAAAATCCTCAAAAAATCAAATTTTTCATATGAAAAACTTAAATTGGCCATATCTCCTTAAATATGCGTCCTAGAGCGAAAAGAAGGTTAATTCGTGACCACCCCCCCAAAAATCAAAATTTTAATGAAAATCCTCAAAAAATCAAATTTTTCATATGAAAAACTTAAATTGGCCATATCTCCTTAAATATGCGTCCTAGAGCGAAAAGAATGTTAATTCGTGACCACCCCCAAAAAATCAAAATTTTGATGAAAATCCTCGAAAAATCAAATTTTTCATATGAAAAACTTAAATTGGCCATATCTCCTTAAATATGCGTCCTAGAGCGAAAAGAAGGTTAATTCGTGACCACCCCCCAAAATTCAAAATTTTGATGAAAATCCTCGAAAAATCAAATTTTTCATATGAAAAACTTAAATTGGCCATATCTCCTTAAATATGCGTCCTAGAGCGAAAAGGATGTTAATTCGTGACCACCCCCAAAAAATCAAAATTTTGATGAAAATCCTCAAAAAATCAAATTTTTCATATGAAAAACTTCAATTGGCCATATCTCCTTAAATATGCGTCCTAGAGCGAAAAGAAGGTTAATTCGTGACCACCCCCAAAATTCAAAATTTTGATGAAAATCCTCGAAAAATCAAATTTTTCATATGAAAAACTTAAATTGGCCTTAAATATGCGTCCTAGAGCGAAAAGAAGGTTAATTCGTGACCACCCCCAAAAAATCAAAATTTTGATGAAAATCCTCAAAAAAAATAAAATTTTTCATATGAAAAACTTAAATTGGCCATATCTCCTTAAATATGCGTCCTAGAGCGAAAAGGATGTTATTTCGTGACCACCCCCAAAAAATCAAAATTTTGATGAAAATCCTCAAAAAATCAAATTTTTTATATGAAAAACTTAAATTGGCCATATCTCCTTAAATATGCGTCCTAGAGCGAAAAGAAGGTTAATTCGTGACCGCCCCCCAAAATTCAAAATTTTGATGAAAATCCTCGAAAAATCAAATTTTTCATATGAAAAACTTAAATTGGCCATATCTCCTTAAATATGCGTCCTAGAGCGAAAAGAAGGTTAATTCGTGACCACCCCCCAAAATTCAAAATTTTGATGAAAATCCTAAAAAATCAAATTTTTCATATGAAAAACTTAAATTGGCCATATCTCCTTAAATATGCGTCCTAGAGCGAAAAGAAGATAAATTCGTGACCACCAAAAAACCAAAATTTTAATGAAAATCCTCGAAAAATCTAATTTTTCATATGAAAAACTTAAATTGGCCATATCTCCTTATATATGCGTCCTAGAGCGAAAAGAAGGTTAATTCGTGACCACCCCCCAAAATTCAAAATTTTGATGAAAATCCTCGAAAAATCATATTTTTCATATGAAAAACTTAAATTGGCCATATCTCCTTAAATATGCGTCCTAGAGCGAAAAGAAGGTTAATTCGTGACCACCTCCCAAAATTCCAAATTTTGATGAAAATCCTCAAAAAATCTAATTTTTCATATGAAAAACTTAAATTGGCCATATCTCCTTAAATATGCGTCCTAGAGCGAAAAGAAGGTTAATTCGTGACCACCCCCAAAATTCAAAATTTTGATGGAAATCCTCAAAAAAATCAAAATTTTCATATGAAAAACTTAAATTGGCCATATCTCCTTAAATATGCGTCCTAGAGCGTAAAGAAGGTTAATTCGTGACCACCCCCAAAAAATCAAAATTTTGATGAAAATCCTCGAAAAATCAATTTTTTCATATGAAAAACTTAAATTGGCCATATCTCCTTAAATATGCGTCCTAGAGCGAAAAGAAGGTTAATTCGTGACCGCCCCCAAAATTTAAAATTTTGATGAAAATCCTCGAAAAATCAAATTTTTCATATGAAAAACTTAAATTGGCCATATCTCCTTAAATATGCGTCCTAGAGCGAAAAGAAGGTTAATTCGTGACCACCCCCCAAAAATCAAAATTTTAATGAAAATCCTCAAAAAATCAAATTTTTCATATGAAAAACTTAAATTGGCCATATCTCCTTAAATATGCGTCCTAGAGCGAAAAGAAGGTTAATTCGTGACCACCCCCAAAAAATCAAAATTTTGATGAAAATCCTCAAAAAAATCAAATTTTTCATATGAAAAACTTAAATTGGCCATATCTCCTTAAATATGCGTCCTAGAGCGAAAAGAAGGTTAATTCGTGACCACCCCCCAAATTCAAAATTTTGATGAAAATCCTCAAAAAAATTAAATTTTTCATATGAAAAACTTAAATTGGCCATATCTCCCTAAAAATATGCGTCCTAGAGCGAAAAGAAGGTTAATTCGTGACCACCCCCCAAAATTCAAAATTTTGATGAAAATCCTCAAAAAAATCAAATTTTTCATATGAAAAACTTAAATTGGCCATATCTCCTTAAATATGCGTCCTAGAGCGAAAAGAAGGTTAATTCGTGACCGCCCCCAAAATTTAAAATTTTGATGAAAATCCTCGAAAAATCAAATTTTTCATATGAAAAACTTAAATTGGCCATATCTCCTTAAATATGCGTCCTAGAGCGAAAAGAAGGTTAATTCGTGACCACCCCCAAAAAATCAAAATTTTGATGAAAATCCAAAAATCAATTTTTTCATATGAAAAACTTAAATTGGCCATATCTCCTTAAATATGCGTCCTAGAGCGAAAAGAAGGTTAATTCGTGACCACCCCCCAAAAATCAAAATTTTAATGAAAATCCCCAAAAAATCTAATTTTTCATATGAAAAACTTAAATTGGCCATATCTCCTTAAATATGCGTCCTAGAGCGAAAAGAAGGTTAATTCGTGACCACCCCCAAAAAATCAAAATTTTGATGAAAATCCTCAAAAAAATCAAATTTTTCATATGAAAAACTTAAATTGGCCATATCTCCTTAAATATGCGTCCTAGAGCGAAAAGAAGGTTAATTCGTGACCACCCCCCAAAAATCAAAATTTTGATGAAAATCCTCAAAAAATCTAATTTTTCATATGAAAAACTTAAATTGGCCATATCTCCTTAAATATGCGTCCTAGAGCGAAAAGAAGGTTAATTCGTGACCACCCCCCAAAAATCAAAATTTTAATGAAAATCCTCAAAAAATCAAATTTTTCATATGAAAAACTTAAATTGGCCATATCTCCTTAAATATGCGTCCTAGAGCGATAAGAAGGTTAATTCGTGACCACCCCCCAAAAATCAAAATTTTGATGAAAATCCTCAAAAAATCTAATTTTTCATATGAAAAACTTAAATTGGCCATATCTCCTTAAATATGCGTCCTAGAGCGAAAAGAAGGTTAATTCGTGACCACCCCCCAAAACTCAAAATTTTGATGAAAATCCTCGAAAAATCCAATTTTTCATATGAAAAACTTAAATTGGCCATATCTCCTTAAATATGCGTCCTAGAGCGAAAAGAAGGTTAATTCGTGACCACCCCCCAAATTCAAAATTTTGATGAAAATCCTCAAAAAATCTAATTTTTCATATGAAAAACTTAAATTGGCCATATCTCCTTAAATATGCGTCCTAGAGCGATAAGAAGGTTAATTCGTGACCACCACCCAAAAATCAAAATTTTGATGAAAATCCTCAAAAAATCTAATTTTTCATATGAAAAACTTAAATTGGCCATATCTCCTTAAATATGCGTCCTAGAGCGAAAAGAAGGTTAATTCGTGACCACCCCCAAAAATCAAAATTTTGATGAAAATCCTCGAAAAATCAAATTTTTCATATGAACAACTTAAATTGGCCATATCTCCTTAAATATGCGTCCTAGAGCGAAAAGAAGGTTAATTCGTGACCACCCCCAAAAAATCAAAATTTTGATGAAAATCCTCAAAAAAATCAAATTTTTCATATGAAAAACTTAAATTGGCCATATCTCCTTAAATATGCGTCCTAGAGCGAAAAGAAGATTAATTCGTGACCACCCCCCAAAAATCAAAATTTTAATGAAAATCCCCACAAAATCTAATTTTTCATATGAAAAACTTAAATTGGCCATATCTCCTTATATATGCGTCCTAGAGCGAAAAGAAGGTTAATTCGTGACCACCCCCAAAAAATCAAAATTTTTATGAAAATCCTCGAAAAATCAAATTTTTCATATGAAAACCTTAAATTGGCCATATCTCCTTAAATATGCTTCCTAGAGCGAAAAGAAGGTTAATTCGTGACCACCCCCCAAAAATCACAATTTTGATGAAAATTCTCAAAAAATCTAATTTTTCATATGAAAAACTTAAATTCGCCATATCTCCTTAAATATGCGTCCTAGAGCGAAAAGAAGGTTAATTCGTGACCACCCCCCAAAAATCAAAATATTAATGAAAATCCTCAAAAAATCAAATTTTTCATATGAAAAACTTAAATTGGCCATATCTCCTTAAATATGCTTCCTAGAGCGTAAAGAAGGTTAATTCGTGACCACCTCCCAAAATTCAAAATTTTGATGAAAATCCTCAAAAAATCTAATTTTTCATATGAAAACCTTAAATTGGCCATATCTCCTTAAATATGCGTCCTAGAGCGAAAAGAAGGTTAATTCGTGACCACCCCCAAAAAATCAAAATTTTGATGAAAATCCTCAAAAAATCAAATTTTTTATATGAAAAACTTAAATTGGCCATATATCCTTAAATATGCGTCCTAGAGCGAAAAGAAGGTTAATTCGTGACCACCCCCCAAAAATCTAAATTTTAATGAAAATCCTCGAAAAATCAAATTTTTCATATGAAAAACTTAAATTGGCCATATCTCCTTAAATATGCGTCCTAGAGCGAAAAGAAGGTTAATTCGTGACCACCCCCCAAAACTCAAAATTTTGATGAAAATCCTCGAAAAATCCAATTTTTCATATGAAAAACTTAAATTGGCCATATCTCCTTAAATATGCGTCCTAGAGCGAAAAGAAGGTTAATTCGTGACCACCCCCCAAATTCAAAATTTTGATGAAAATCCTCAAAAAATCTAATTTTTCATATGAAAAACTTAAATTGGCCATATCTCCTTAAATATGCGTCCTAGAGCGAAAAGAAGGTTAATTCGTGACCACCCCCCAAAAATCAAAATTTTAATGAAAATCCTCAAAAAATCAAATTTTTCATATGAAAAACTTAAATTGGCCATATCTCCTTAAATATGCGTCCTAGAGCGATAAGAAGGTTAATTCGTGACCACCCCCCAAAAATCAAAATTTTGATGAAAATCCTCAAAAAATCTAATTTTTCATATGAAAAACTTAAATTGGCCATATCTCCTTAAATATGCGTCCTAGAGCGAAAAGAAGGTTAATTCGTGACCACCCCCCAAAACTCAAAATTTTGATGAAAATCCTCGAAAAATCCAATTTTTCATATGAAAAACTTAAATTGGCCATATCTCCTTAAATATGCGTCCTAGAGCGAAAAGAAGGTTAATTCGTGACCACCCCCCAAATTCAAAATTTTGATGAAAATCCTCAAAAAATCTAATTTTTCATATGAAAAACTTAAATTGGCCATATCTCCTTAAATATGCGTCCTAGAGCGATAAGAAGGTTAATTCGTGCCCACCACCCAAAAATCAAAATTTTGATGAAAATCCTCAAAAAATCTAATTTTTCATATGAAAAACTTAAATTGGCCATATCTCCTTAAATATGCGTCCTAGAGCGAAAAGAAGGTTAATTCGTGACCACCCCCAAAAATCAAAATTTTGATGAAAATCCTCGAAAAATCAAATTTTTCATATGAACAACTTAAATTGGCCATATCTCCTTAAATATGCGTCCTAGAGCGAAAAGAAGGTTAATTCGTGACCACCCCCAAAAAATCAAAATTTTGATGAAAATCCTCAAAAAAATCAAATTTTTCATATGAAAAACTTAAATTGGCCATATCTCCTTAAATATGCGTCCTAGAGCGAAAAGAAGATTAATTCGTGACCACCCCCCAAAAATCAAAATTTTAATGAAAATCCCCACAAAATCTAATTTTTCATATGAAAAACTTAAATTGGCCATATCTCCTTATATATGCGTCCTAGAGCGAAAAGAAGGTTAATTCGTGACCACCCCCAAAAAATCAAAATTTTTATGAAAATCCTCGAAAAATCAAATTTTTCATATGAAAACCTTAAATTGGCCATATCTCCTTAAATATGCTTCCTAGAGCGAAAAGAAGGTTAATTCGTGACCACCCCCCAAAAATCACAATTTTGATGAAAATTCTCAAAAAATCTAATTTTTCATATGAAAAACTTAAATTCGCCATATCTCCTTAAATATGCGTCCTAGAGCGAAAAGAAGGTTAATTCGTGACCACCCCCCAAAAATCAAAATATTAATGAAAATCCTCAAAAAATCAAATTTTTCATATGAAAAACTTAAATTGGCCATATCTCCTTAAATATGCTTCCTAGAGCGTAAAGAAGGTTAATTCGTGACCACCTCCCAAAATTCAAAATTTTGATGAAAATCCTCAAAAAATCTAATTTTTCATATGAAAACCTTAAATTGGCCATATCTCCTTAAATATGCGTCCTAGAGCGAAAAGAAGGTTAATTCGTGACCACCCCCAAAAAATCAAAATTTTGATGAAAATCCTCAAAAAATCAAATTTTTTATATGAAAAACTTAAATTGGCCATATATCCTTAAATATGCGTCCTAGAGCGAAAAGAAGGTTAATTCGTGACCACCCCCAAAAATCAAAATTTTAATGAAAATCCTCAAAAAATCTAATTTTTCATATGAAAAACTTAAATTGGCCATATCTCCTTAAATATGCGTCCTAGAGCGAAAAGAAGGTTAATTCGTGACCACCCCCCAAATTCAAAATTTTGATGAAAATCCTCAAAAAATCTAATTTTTCATATGAAAAACTTAAATTGGCCATATCTCCTTAAATATGCGTCCTAGAGCGAAAAGAAGGTTAATTCGTGACCACCCCCAAAAAATCAAAATTTTGATGAAAATCCTCAAAAAAATCAAATTTTTCATATGAAAAACTTAAATTGGCCATATATCCTTAAATATGAGTCCTAGAGCGAAAAGAAGGTTAATTCGTGACCACCCCCAAAAATCAAAATTTTGATGAAAATCCTCAAAAAATCAAATTTTTCATATGAAAAACTTAAATTGGCCATATCTCCTTAAATATGCGTCCTAGAGCGAAAAGAAGGTTAATTCGTGACCACCCCCCCAAAAATCAAAATTTTAATGAAAATCCTCAAAAAATCAAATTTTTCATATGAAAAACTTAAATTGGCCATATCTCCTTAAATATGCGTCCTAGAGCGAAAAGAATGTTAATTCGTGACCACCCCCAAAAAATCAAAATTTTGATGAAAATCCTCGAAAAATCAAATTTTTCATATGAAAAACTTAAATTGGCCATATCTCCTTAAATATGCGTCCTAGAGCGAAAAGAAGGTTAATTCGTGACCACCCCCCAAAATTCAAAATTTTGATGAAAATCCTCGAAAAATCAAATTTTTCATATGAAAAACTTAAATTGGCCATATCTCCTTAAATATGCGTCCTAGAGCGAAAAGGATGTTAATTCGTGACCACCCCCAAAAAATCAAAATTTTGATGAAAATCCTCAAAAAATCAAATTTTTCATATGAAAAACTTCAATTGGCCATATCTCCTTAAATATGCGTCCTAGAGCGAAAAGAAGGTTAATTCGTGACCACCCCCAAAATTCAAAATTTTGATGAAAATCCTCGAAAAATCAAATTTTTCATATGAAAAACTTAAATTGGCCTTAAATATGCGTCCTAGAGCGAAAAGAAGGTTAATTCGTGACCACCCCCAAAAAATCAAAATTTTGATGAAAATCCTCAAAAAAAATCAAATTTTTCATATGAAAAACTTAAATTGGCCATATCTCCTTAAATATGCGTCCTAGAGCGAAAAGGATGTTATTTCGTGACCACCCCCAAAAAATCAAAATTTTGATGAAAATCCTCAAAAAATCAAATTTTTTATATGAAAAACTTAAATTGGCCATATCTCCTTAAATATGCGTCCTAGAGCGAAAAGAAGGTTAATTCGTGACCGCCCCCCAAAATTCAAAATTTTGATGAAAATCCTCGAAAAATCAAATTTTTCATATGAAAAACTTAAATTGGCCATATCTCCTTAAATATGCGTCCTAGAGCGAAAAGAAGGTTAATTCGTGACCACCCCCAAAAATCAAAATTTTGATGAAAATCCTCGAAAAATCAAATTTTTCATATGAACAACTTAAATTGGCCATATCTCCTTAAATATGCGTCCTAGAGCGAAAAGAAGGTTAATTCGTGACCACCCCCAAAAAATCAAAATTTTTATGAAAATCCTCGAAAAATCAAATTTTTCATATGAAAACCTTAAATTGGCCATATCTCCTTATATATGCGTCCTAGAGCGAAAAGAAGGTTAATTCGTGACCACCCCCAAAAAATCAAAATTTTTATGAAAATCCTCGAAAAATCAAATTTTTCATATGAAAACCTTAAATTGGCCATATCTCCTTAAATATGCGTCCTAGAGCGTAAAGAAGGTTAATTCGTGACCACCCCCAAAAAATCAAAATTTTGATGAAAATCCTCGAAAAATCAATTTTTTCATATGAAAAACTTAAATTGGCCATATCTCCTTAAATATGCGTCCTAGAGCGAAAAGAAGGTTAATTCGTGACCGCCCCCAAAATTTAAAATTTTGATGAAAATCCTCGAAAAATCAAATTTTTCATATGAAAAACTTAAATTGGCCATATCTCCTTAAATATGCGTCCTAGAGCGAAAAGAAGGTTAATTCGTGACCACCCCCCAAAAATCAAAATTTTAATGAAAATCCTCAAAAAATCAAATTTTTCATATGAAAAACTTAAATTGGCCATATCTCCTTAAATATGCGTCCTAGAGCGAAAAGAAGGTTAATTCGTGACCACCCCCAAAAAATCAAAATTTTGATGAAAATCCTCAAAAAAATCAAATTTTTCATATGAAAAACTTAAATTGGCCATATCTCCTTAAATATGCGTCCTAGAGCGAAAAGAAGGTTAATTCGTGACCACCCCCCAAATTCAAAATTTTGATGAAAATCCTCAAAAAAATTAAATTTTTCATATGAAAAACTTAAATTGGCCATATCTCCCTAAAAATATGCGTCCTAGAGCGAAAAGAAGGTTAATTCGTGACCACCCCCCAAAATTCAAAATTTTGATGAAAATCCTCAAAAAAATCAAATTTTTCATATGAAAAACTTAAATTGGCCATATCTCCTTAAATATGCGTCCTAGAGCGAAAAGAAGGTTAATTCGTGACCGCCCCCAAAATTTAAAATTTTGATGAAAATCCTCGAAAAATCAAATTTTTCATATGAAAAACTTAAATTGGCCATATCTCCTTAAATATGCGTCCTAGAGCGAAAAGAAGGTTAATTCGTGACCACCCCCAAAAAATCAAAATTTTGATGAAAATCCAAAAATCAATTTTTTCATATGAAAAACTTAAATTGGCCATATCTCCTTAAATATGCGTCCTAGAGCGAAAAGAAGGTTAATTCGTGACCACCCCCCAAAAATCAAAATTTTAATGAAAATCCCCAAAAAATCTAATTTTTCATATGAAAAACTTAAATTGGCCATATCTCCTTAAATATGCGTCCTAGAGCGAAAAGAAGGTTAATTCGTGACCACCCCCAAAAAATCAAAATTTTGATGAAAATCCTCAAAAAAATCAAATTTTTCATATGAAAAACTTAAATTGGCCATATCTCCTTAAATATGCGTCCTAGAGCGAAAAGAAGGTTAATTCGTGACCACCCCCCAAAAATCAAAATTTTGATGAAAATCCTCAAAAAATCTAATTTTTCATATGAAAAACTTAAATTGGCCATATCTCCTTAAATATGCGTCCTAGAGCGAAAAGAAGGTTAATTCGTGACCACCCCCCAAAAATCAAAATTTTAATGAAAATCCTCAAAAAATCAAATTTTTCATATGAAAAACTTAAATTGGCCATATCTCCTTAAATATGCGTCCTAGAGCGATAAGAAGGTTAATTCGTGACCACCCCCCAAAAATCAAAATTTTGATGAAAATCCTCAAAAAATCTAATTTTTCATATGAAAAACTTAAATTGGCCATATCTCCTTAAATATGCGTCCTAGAGCGAAAAGAAGGTTAATTCGTGACCACCCCCCAAAACTCAAAATTTTGATGAAAATCCTCGAAAAATCCAATTTTTCATATGAAAAACTTAAATTGGCCATATCTCCTTAAATATGCGTCCTAGAGCGAAAAGAAGGTTAATTCGTGACCACCCCCCAAATTCAAAATTTTGATGAAAATCCTCAAAAAATCTAATTTTTCATATGAAAAACTTAAATTGGCCATATCTCCTTAAATATGCGTCCTAGAGCGATAAGAAGGTTAATTCGTGACCACCACCCAAAAATCAAAATTTTGATGAAAATCCTCAAAAAATCTAATTTTTCATATGAAAAACTTAAATTGGCCATATCTCCTTAAATATGCGTCCTAGAGCGAAAAGAAGGTTAATTCGTGACCACCCCCAAAAATCAAAATTTTGATGAAAATCCTCGAAAAATCAAATTTTTCATATGAACAACTTAAATTGGCCATATCTCCTTAAATATGCGTCCTAGAGCGAAAAGAAGGTTAATTCGTGACCACCCCCAAAAAATCAAAATTTTGATGAAAATCCTCAAAAAAATCAAATTTTTCATATGAAAAACTTAAATTGGCCATATCTCCTTAAATATGCGTCCTAGAGCGAAAAGAAGATTAATTCGTGACCACCCCCCAAAAATCAAAATTTTAATGAAAATCCCCACAAAATCTAATTTTTCATATGAAAAACTTAAATTGGCCATATCTCCTTATATATGCGTCCTAGAGCGAAAAGAAGGTTAATTCGTGACCACCCCCAAAAAATCAAAATTTTTATGAAAATCCTCGAAAAATCAAATTTTTCATATGAAAACCTTAAATTGGCCATATCTCCTTAAATATGCTTCCTAGAGCGAAAAGAAGGTTAATTCGTGACCACCCCCCAAAAATCACAATTTTGATGAAAATTCTCAAAAAATCTAATTTTTCATATGAAAAACTTAAATTCGCCATATCTCCTTAAATATGCGTCCTAGAGCGAAAAGAAGGTTAATTCGTGACCACCCCCCAAAAATCAAAATATTAATGAAAATCCTCAAAAAATCAAATTTTTCATATGAAAAACTTAAATTGGCCATATCTCCTTAAATATGCTTCCTAGAGCGTAAAGAAGGTTAATTCGTGACCACCTCCCAAAATTCAAAATTTTGATGAAAATCCTCAAAAAATCTAATTTTTCATATGAAAACCTTAAATTGGCCATATCTCCTTAAATATGCGTCCTAGAGCGAAAAGAAGGTTAATTCGTGACCACCCCCAAAAAATCAAAATTTTGATGAAAATCCTCAAAAAATCAAATTTTTTATATGAAAAACTTAAATTGGCCATATATCCTTAAATATGCGTCCTAGAGCGAAAAGAAGGTTAATTCGTGACCACCCCCCAAAAATCTAAATTTTAATGAAAATCCTCGAAAAATCAAATTTTTCATATGAAAAACTTAAATTGGCCATATCTCCTTAAATATGCGTCCTAGAGCGAAAAGAAGGTTAATTCGTGACCACCTCCCAAAATTCAATATTTTGATGAAAATCCTCAAAAAATCTAATTTTTCATATGAAAAACTTAAATTGGCCATATCTCCTTAAATATGCGTCCTAGAGCGAAAAGAAGGTTAATTCGTGACCACCCCCCAAAACTCAAAATTTTGATGAAAATCCTCGAAAAATCAAATTTTTCATATGAAAAACTTAAATTGGCCATATCTCCTTAAATATGCGTCCTAGAGCGAAAAGAAGGTTAATTCGTGACCATCCCCCAAAACTCAAAATTTTGATGAAAATCCTCGAAAAATCAAATTTTTCATATGAAAAACTTAAATTGGCCATATCTCCTTAAATATGCGTCCTAGTGCGAAAAGAAGGTTAATTCGTGACCACCCCCAAAAAATCAAAATTTTGTTGAAAATCCTCGAAAAATCAATTTTTTCATATGAAAAACTTAAATTGGCCATATCTCCTTAAATATGCGTCCTAGAGCGAAAAGAAGGTTAATTCGTGACCACCCCCCAAAAATCAAAATTTTAATGAAAATCCCCACAAAATCTAATTTTTCATATGAAAAACTTAAATTGGCCATATCTCCTTATATATGCGTCCTAGAGCGAAAAGAAGGTTAATTCGTGACCACCCCCAAAAAATCAAAATTTTGATGAAAATCCTCGAAAAATCAAATTTTTTATATGAAAACCTTAAATTGGCCATATCTCCTTAAATATGCGTCCTAGAGCGAAAAGAAGGTTAATTCGTGACCACCCCCCAAAAATCACAATTTTGATGAAAATTCTCAAAAAATCTAATTTTTCATATGAAAAACTTAAATTGGCCATATCTCCTTAAATATGCGTCCTAGAGCGAAAAGAAGGTTAATTCGTGACCACCCCACAAAAATCAAAATTTTAATGAAAATCCTCAAAAAATCCAATTTTTCATATGAAAAACTTAAATTGGCCATATCTCCTTAAATATGCGTCCTAGAGCGAAAAGAAGGTTAATTCGTGACCACCCCCAAAAAATCAAAATTTTGATGAAAATCCTCGAAAAATCAAATTTTTCATATGAAAAACTTAAATTGGCCATATCTCCTTAAATATGCGTCCTAGAGCGAAAAGAAGGTTAATTCGTGACCACCCCCAAAAAATCAAAATTTTGATGAAAATCCTCGAAAAATCAAATTTTTCATATGAAAAACTTAAATTGGCCATATTTCCTTAAATATGCGTCCTAGAGCGAAAAGAAGGTTAATTCGTGACCACCTCCCAAAATTCAAAATTTTGATGAAAATCCTCAAAAAATCTAATTTTACATATGAAAAACTTAAATTGGCCATATCTCCTTAAATATGCGTCCTAGAGCGAAAAGAAGGTTAATTCGTGACCACCCCCAAAAAATCAAAATTTTGATGAAAATCCTCGAAAAATCAAATTTTTCATACGAAAAACTTAAATTGGCCATATTTCCTTAAATATGCGTCCTAGAGCGAAAAGAAGGTTAATTCGTGACCACCCCCAAAAAATCAAAATTTTGATGAAAATCCTCGAAAAATCAAATTTTTCATATGAAAAACTTAAATTGGCCATATCTCCTTAAATATGCGTCCTAGAGCGAAAAGAAGGTTAATTCGTGACCACCCCCAAAAAATCAAAATTTTGATGAAAATCCTCAAAAAATCAAATTTTTTATATGAAAAACTTAAATTGGCCATATCTCCTTAAATATGCGTCCTAGAGCGAAAAGAAGGTTAATTCGTGACCACCCCCAAAATTCAAAATTTTGATGAAAATCCTCGAAAAATCAAATTTTTCATATGAAAAACTTAAATTGGCCATATCTCCTTAAATATGCGTCCTAGTGCGAAAAGAAGGTTAATTCGTGACCACCCCCAAAAAATCAAAATTTTGTTGAAAATCCTCGAAAAATCAATTTTTTCATATGAAAAACTTAAATTGGCCATATCTCCTTAAATATGCGTCCTAGAGCGAAAAGAAGGTTAATTCGTGACCACCCCCCAAAAATCAAAATTTTAATGAAAATCCCCACAAAATCTAATTTTTCATATGAAAAACTTAAATTGGCCATATCTCCTTATATATGCGTCCTAGAGCGAAAAGAAGGTTAATTCGTGACCACCCCCAAAAAATCAAAATTTTGATGAAAATCCTCGAAAAATCAAATTTTTCATATGAAAACCTTAAATTGGCCATATCTCCTTAAATATGCGTCCTAGAGCGAAAAGAAGGTTAATTCGTGACCACCCCCCAAAAATCACAATTTTGATGAAAATTCTCAAAAAATCTAATTTTTCATATGAAAAACTTAAATTGGCCATATCTCCTTAAATATGCGTCCTAGAGCGAAAAGAAGGTTAATTCGTGACCACCCCACAAAAATCAAAATTTTAATGAAAATCCTCAAAAAATCCAATTTTTCATATGAAAAACTTAAATTGGCCATATCTCCTTAAATATGCGTCCTAGAGCGAAAAGAAGGTTAATTCGTGACCACCCCCAAAAAATCAAAATTTTGATGAAAATCCTCAAAAAATCAAATTTTTTATATGAAAAACTTAAATTGGCCATATCTTCTTAAATATGCGTCCTAGAGCGAAAAGAAGGTTAATTCGTGACCACCCCCCAAAAATCAAAATATTAATGAAAATCCTCAAAAAATCAAAGTTTTCATATGAAAAACTTAAATTGGCCATATCTCCTTAAATATGCTTCCTAGAGCGTAAAGAAGGTTAATTCGTGACCACCTCCCAAAATTCAAAATTTTGATGAAAATCCTCAAAAAATCTAATTTTTCATATGAAAACCTTAAATTGGCCATATCTCCTTAAATATGCGTCCTAGAGCGAAAAGAAGGTTAATTCGTGACCACCCCCCAAAAATCACAATTTTGATGAAAATTCTCAAAAAATCTAATTTTTCATATGAAAAACTTAAATTGGCCATATCTCCTTAAATATGCGTCCTAGAGCGAAAAGAAGGTTAATTCGTGACCACCCCACAAAAATCAAAATTTTAATGAAAATCCTCAAAAAATCCAATTTTTCATATGAAAAACATAAATTGGCCATATCTCCTTAAATATGCGTCCTAGAGCGAAAAGAAGGTTAATTCGTGACCACCCCCAAAAAATCAAAATTTTGATGAAAATCCTCGAAAAATCAAATTTTTCATATGAAAAACTTAAATTGGCCATATCTCCTTAAATATGCGTCCTAGAGCGAAAAGAAGGTTAATTCGTGACCACCCCCAAAAAATCAAAATTTTGATGAAAATCCTCAAAAAATCAAATTTTTTATATGAAAAACTTAAATTGGCCATATCTCCTTAAATATGCGTCCTAGAGCGAAAAGAAGGTTAATTCGTGACCACCCCCCATAAATCAAAATTTTAATGAAAATCCTCGAAAAATCAAATTTTTCATATGAAAAACTTAAATTGGCCATATCTCCTTAAATATGCGTCCTAGAGCGAAAAGAAGGTTAATTCGTGACCACCTCCCAAAATTCAATATTTTGATGAAAATCCTCAAAAAATCTAATTTTTCATATGAAAAACTTAAATTGGCCATATCTCCTTAAATATGCGTCCTAGAGCGAAAAGAAGGTTAATTCGTGACCACCCCAAAAAAATCAAAATTTTGATGAAAATCCTCGAAAAATCAAATTTTTCATACGAAAAACTTAAATTGGCCATATTTCCTTAAATATGCGTCCTAGAGCGAAAAGAAGGTTAATTCGTGACCACCCCCAAAAAATCAAAATTTTGATGAAAATCCTCGAAAAATCAAATTTTTCATATGAAAAACTTAAATTGGCCATATCTCCTTAAATATGCGTCCTAGAGCGAAAAGAAGGTTAATTCGTGACCACACCCAAAAAATCAAAATTTTGATGAAAATCCTCAAAAAATCAAATTTTTTATATGAAAAACTTAAATATGCGTCCTAGAGCGAAAAGAAGGTTAATTCGTGACCACCTCCCAAAATTCAATATTTTGATGAAAATCCTCAAAAAATCTAATTTTACATATGAAAAACTTAAATTGGCCATATCTCCTTAAATATGCGTCCTAGAGCGAAAAGAAGGTTAATTCGTGACCACCCCCAAAAAATCAAAATTTTGATGAAAATCCTCGAAAAATCAAATTTTTCATACGAAAAACTTAAATTGGCCATATTTCCTTAAATATGCGTCCTAGAGCGAAAAGAAGGTTAATTCGTGACCACCCCCAAAAAATCAAAATTTTGATGAAAATCCTCGAAAAATCAAATTTTTCATATGAAAAACTTAAATTGGCCATATCTCCTTAAATATGCGTCCTAGAGCGAAAAGAAGGTTAATTCGTGACCACCCCCAAAAAATCAAAATTTTGATGAAAATCCTCAAAAAATCAAATTTTTTATATGAAAAACTTAAATTGGCCATATCTCCTTAAATATGCGTCCTAGAGCGAAAAGAAGGTTAATTCGTGACCACCCCCCAAAAATCAAAATTTTAATCAAAATCCTCAAAAAATCAAATTTTTCATATGAAAAACTTAAATTGGCCATATCTCCTTAAATATGCGTCCTAGAGCGAAAAGAAGGTTAATTCGTGACCACCTCCCAAAATTCAAAATTTTGATGAAAATCCTCAAAAAATCTAATTTTACATATGAAAAACTTAAATTGGCCATATCTCCTTAAATATGCGTCCTAGAGCGAAAAGAAGGTTAATTCGTGACCACCCCCAAAAAATCAGAATTTTGATGAAAATCCTCGAAAAATCAAATTTTTCATACGAAAAACTTAAATTGGCCATATTTCCTTAAATATGCGTCCTAGAGCGAAAAGAAGGTTAATTCGTGACCACCCCCAAAAAATCAAAATTTTGATGAAAATCCTCGAAAAATCAAATTTTTCATATGAAAAACTTAAATTGGCCATATCTCCTTAAATATGCGTCCTAGAGCGAAAAGAAGGTTAATTCGTGACCACCCCCAAAAAATCAAAATTTTGATGAAAATCCTCAAAAAATCAAGTTTTTTATATGAAAAACTTAAATTGGCCATATCTCCTTAAATATGCGTCCTAGAGCGAAAAGAAGGTTAATTCGTGACCACCCCCCAAAAATCAAAATATTAATGAAAATCCTCAAAAAATCAAATTTTTCATATGAAAAACTTAAATTGGCCATATCTCCTTAAATATGCTTCCTAGAGCGTAAAGAAGGTTAATTCGTGACCACCTCCCAAAATTCAAAATTTTGATGAAAATCCTCAAAAAATCTAATTTTTCATATGAAAACCTTAAATTGGCCATATCTCCTTAAATATGCGTCCTAGAGCGAAAAGAAGGTTAATTCGTGACCACCCCCAAAAAATCAAAATTTTGATGAAAATCCTCAAAAAATCAAATTTTTTTATATGAAAAACTTAAATTGGTCATATCTCCTTAAATATGCGTCCTAGAGCGAAAAGAAGGTTAATTCGTGACCACCTCCCAAAAATCAAAATTTTAATGAAAATCCTCAAAAAATCAAATTTTTCATACGAAAAACTTAAATTGGCCATATTTCCTTCAATATGCGTCCAGAGCGAAAAGAAGGTTAATTCGTGACCACCCCCAAAAAATCAAAATTTTGATGAAAATCCTCAAAAAATCAATTTTTTTATATGAAAAACTTAAATTGGCCATATCTCCTTAAATATGCGTCCTAGAGCGAAAAGAAGGTTAATTCGTGACCACCCCCCAAAATTCCAAATTTTAATGAAAATCCTCGAAAAATCAAATTTCATATGAAAAACTTAAATTGGCCATATCTCCTTAAATATGCGTCCTAGAGCGAAAAGAAGGTTAATTCGTGACCACCCCCCAAAAATCAAAATTTTAATGAAAATACTCACAAAATCAAATTTTTCATACGAAAAACTTAAATTGGCCATATCTCCTTAAATATGCGTCCTAGAGCGAAAAGAAGGTTAATTCGTGACCACCCCCCAAAAATCAAAATATTAATGAAAATCCTCAAAAAATCAAATTTTTCATATGAAAAACTTAAATTGGCCATATCTCCTTAAATATGCTTCCTAGAGCGTAAAGAAGGTTAATTCGTGACCACCTCCCAAAATTCAAAATTTTGATGAAAATCCTCAAAAAATCTAATTTTTCATATGAAAACCTTAAATTGGCCATATCTCCTTAAATATGCGTCCTAGAGCGAAAAGAAGGATAATTCGTGACCACCCCCAAAAAATCAAAATTTTGATGAAAATCCTCAAAAAATCAAATTTTTTATATGAAAAACTTAAATTGGCCATATCTCCTTAAATATGCGTCCTAGAGCGAAAAGAAGGTTAATTCGTGACCACCTCCCAAAAATCAAAATTTTAATGAAAATCCTCAAAAAATCAAATTTTTCATACGAAAAACTTAAATTGGCCATATTTCCTTCAATATGCGTCCAGAGCGAAAAGAAGGTTAATTCGTGACCACCCCCAAAAAATCAAAATTTTGATGAAAATCCTCAAAAAATCAATTTTTTTATATGAAAAACTTAAATTGGCCATATCTCCTTAAATATGCGTCCTAGAGCGAAAAGAAGGTTAATTCGAGACCACCCCCCAAAATTCCAAATTTTAATGAAAATCCTCGAAAAATCAAATTTCATATGAAAAACTTAAATTGGCCATATCTCCTTAAATATGCGTCCTAGAGCGAAAAGAAGGTTAATTCGTGACCACCCCACAAAAATCAAAATTTTAATGAAAATCCTCAAAAAATCCAATTTTTCATATGAAAAACATAAATTGGCCATATCTCCTTAAATATGCGTCCTAGAGCGAAAAGAAGGTTAATTCGTGACCACCCCCAAAAAATCAAAATTTTGATGAAAATCCTCGAAAAATCAAATTTTTCATATGAAAAACTTAAATTGGCCATATCTCCTTAAATATGCGTCCTAGAGCGAAAAGAAGGTTAATTCGTGACCACCCCCAAAAAATCAAAATTTTGATGAAAATCCTCAAAAAATCAAATTTTTTATATGAAAAACTTAAATTGGCCATATCTCCTTAAATATGCGTCCTAGAGCGAAAAGAAGGTTAATTCGTGACCACCCCCCATAAATCAAAATTTTAATGAAAATCCTCGAAAAATCAAATTTTTCATATGAAAAACTTAAATTGGCCATATCTCCTTAAATATGCGTCCTAGAGCGAAAAGAAGGTTAATTCGTGACCACCTCCCAAAATTCAATATTTTGATGAAAATCCTCAAAAAATCTAATTTTTCATATGAAAAACTTAAATTGGCCATATCTCCTTAAATATGCGTCCTAGAGCGAAAAGAAGGTTAATTCGTGACCACCCCAAAAAAATCAAAATTTTGATGAAAATCCTCGAAAAATCAAATTTTTCATACGAAAAACTTAAATTGGCCATATTTCCTTAAATATGCGTCCTAGAGCGAAAAGAAGGTTAATTCGTGACCACCCCCAAAAAATCAAAATTTTGATGAAAATCCTCGAAAAATCAAATTTTTCATATGAAAAACTTAAATTGGCCATATCTCCTTAAATATGCGTCCTAGAGCGAAAAGAAGGTTAATTCGTGACCACACCCAAAAAATCAAAATTTTGATGAAAATCCTCAAAAAATCAAATTTTTTATATGAAAAACTTAAATATGCGTCCTAGAGCGAAAAGAAGGTTAATTCGTGACCACCTCCCAAAATTCAATATTTTGATGAAAATCCTCAAAAAATCTAATTTTACATATGAAAAACTTAAATTGGCCATATCTCCTTAAATATGCGTCCTAGAGCGAAAAGAAGGTTAATTCGTGACCACCCCCAAAAAATCAAAATTTTGATGAAAATCCTCGAAAAATCAAATTTTTCATACGAAAAACTTAAATTGGCCATATTTCCTTAAATATGCGTCCTAGAGCGAAAAGAAGGTTAATTCGTGACCACCCCCAAAAAATCAAAATTTTGATGAAAATCCTCGAAAAATCAAATTTTTCATATGAAAAACTTAAATTGGCCATATCTCCTTAAATATGCGTCCTAGAGCGAAAAGAAGGTTAATTCGTGACCACCCCCAAAAAATCAAAATTTTGATGAAAATCCTCAAAAAATCAAATTTTTTATATGAAAAACTTAAATTGGCCATATCTCCTTAAATATGCGTCCTAGAGCGAAAAGAAGGTTAATTCGTGACCACCCCCCAAAAATCAAAATTTTAATGAAAATCCTCAAAAAATCAAATTTTTCATATGAAAAACTTAAATTGGCCATATCTCCTTAAATATGCGTCCTAGAGCGAAAAGAAGGTTAATTCGTGACCACCTCCCAAAATTCAAAATTTTGATGAAAATCCTCAAAAAATCTAATTTTACATATGAAAAACTTAAATTGGCCATATCTCCTTAAATATGCGTCCTAGAGCGAAAAGAAGGTTAATTCGTGACCACCCCCAAAAAATCAGAATTTTGATGAAAATCCTCGAAAAATCAAATTTTTCATACGAAAAACTTAAATTGGCCATATTTCCTTAAATATGCGTCCTAGAGCGAAAAGAAGGTTAATTCGTGACCACCCCCAAAAAATCAAAATTTTGATGAAAATCCTCGAAAAATCAAATTTTTCATATGAAAAACTTAAATTGGCCATATCTCCTTAAATATGCGTCCTAGAGCGAAAAGAAGGTTAATTCGTGACCACCCCCAAAAAATCAAAATTTTGATGAAAATCCTCAAAAAATCAAGTTTTTTATATGAAAAACTTAAATTGGCCATATCTCCTTAAATATGCGTCCTAGAGCGAAAAGAAGGTTAATTCGTGACCACCCCCCAAAAATCAAAATATTAATGAAAATCCTCAAAAAATCAAATTTTTCATATGAAAAACTTAAATTGGCCATATCTCCTTAAATATGCTTCCTAGAGCGTAAAGAAGGTTAATTCGTGACCACCTCCCAAAATTCAAAATTTTGATGAAAATCCTCAAAAAATCTAATTTTTCATATGAAAACCTTAAATTGGCCATATCTCCTTAAATATGCGTCCTAGAGCGAAAAGAAGGTTAATTCGTGACCACCCCCAAAAAATCAAAATTTTGATGAAAATCCTCAAAAAATCAAATTTTTTTATATGAAAAACTTAAATTGGTCATATCTCCTTAAATATGCGTCCTAGAGCGAAAAGAAGGTTAATTCGTGACCACCTCCCAAAAATCAAAATTTTAATGAAAATCCTCAAAAAATCAAATTTTTCATACGAAAAACTTAAATTGGCCATATTTCCTTCAATATGCGTCCAGAGCGAAAAGAAGGTTAATTCGTGACCACCCCCAAAAAATCAAAATTTTGATGAAAATCCTCAAAAAATCAATTTTTTTATATGAAAAACTTAAATTGGCCATATCTCCTTAAATATGCGTCCTAGAGCGAAAAGAAGGTTAATTCGTGACCACCCCCCAAAATTCCAAATTTTAATGAAAATCCTCGAAAAATCAAATTTCATATGAAAAACTTAAATTGGCCATATCTCCTTAAATATGCGTCCTAGAGCGAAAAGAAGGTTAATTCGTGACCACCCCCCAAAAATCAAAATTTTAATGAAAATACTCACAAAATCAAATTTTTCATACGAAAAACTTAAATTGGCCATATCTCCTTAAATATGCGTCCTAGAGCGAAAAGAAGGTTAATTCGTGACCACCCCCCAAAAATCAAAATATTAATGAAAATCCTCAAAAAATCAAATTTTTCATATGAAAAACTTAAATTGGCCATATCTCCTTAAATATGCTTCCTAGAGCGTAAAGAAGGTTAATTCGTGACCACCTCCCAAAATTCAAAATTTTGATGAAAATCCTCAAAAAATCTAATTTTTCATATGAAAACCTTAAATTGGCCATATCTCCTTAAATATGCGTCCTAGAGCGAAAAGAAGGATAATTCGTGACCACCCCCAAAAAATCAAAATTTTGATGAAAATCCTCAAAAAATCAAATTTTTTATATGAAAAACTTAAATTGGCCATATCTCCTTAAATATGCGTCCTAGAGCGAAAAGAAGGTTAATTCGTGACCACCTCCCAAAAATCAAAATTTTAATGAAAATCCTCAAAAAATCAAATTTTTCATACGAAAAACTTAAATTGGCCATATTTCCTTCAATATGCGTCCAGAGCGAAAAGAAGGTTAATTCGTGACCACCCCCAAAAAATCAAAATTTTGATGAAAATCCTCAAAAAATCAATTTTTTTATATGAAAAACTTAAATTGGCCATATCTCCTTAAATATGCGTCCTAGAGCGAAAAGAAGGTTAATTCGAGACCACCCCCCAAAATTCCAAATTTTAATGAAAATCCTCGAAAAATCAAATTTCATATGAAAAACTTAAATTGGCCATATCTCCTTAAATATGCGTCCTAGAGCGAAAAGAAGGTTAATTCGTGACCACCCCCCAAAAATCAAAATTTTAATGAAAATACTCAAAAAATCAAATTTTTCATATGAAAAACTTAAATTGGCCATATCTCCTTAAATATGCGTCCTAGAGCGAAAAGAATGTTAATTCGTGACCACCCCCAAAAAATCAAAATTTTGATGAAAATCCTCGAAAAATCAAATTTTTCATATGAAAAACTTAAATTGGCCATATCTCCTTAAATATGCGTCCTAGAGCGAAAAGAAGGTTAATTCGTGACCACCCCCAAAAAATCAAAATTTTGATGAAAATCCTCAAAAAAAAAATCAAATTTTTCATATGAAAAACTTAAATTGGCCATATCTCCTTAAATATGCGTCCTAGAGCGAAAAGAAGGTTAATTCGTGACCACCCCCCAAAAATCAAAATTTTAATGAAAATCCTCAAAAAATCAAATTTTTCATATGAAAAACTTAAATATGCGTCCTAGAGCGAAAAGAAGGTTAATTCGTGACCAACCCCCAAAAATCAAAAATTTTGATGAAAATCCTCGAAAAATCAAATTTTTCATATGAACAACTTAAATTGGCCTTATCTCCTTAAATATGCGTCCTAGAGCGAAAAGAAGGTTAATTCGTGACCACCCCCCAAAATTCAAAATTTTGATGAAAATCCTCGAAAAATCAAATTTTTTATATGAAAAACTTAAATTGGCCATATCTCCTTAAATATGCGTCCTAGAGCGAAAAGAAGGTTAATTCGTGACCACCCCCCAAAAATCAAAATTTTAATGAAAATCCTCAAAAAAATAAAATTTTTCATATGAAAAACTTAAATTGGCCATATCTTCTTAAATATGCGTCCTAGAGCGAAAAGAAGGTTAATTCGTGACCACCCCCCAAAATTCAAAATTTTGATGAAAATCCTTGAAAAATGAAATTTTTCATATGAAAAACTTAAATTGGCCATATCTCCTTAAATATGCGTCCTAGAGCGAACAGAAGGTTAATTCGTGACCACCCCCCAAAAATCAAAATTTTGAGGAAAATCCTCAACAAATCTAATTTTTCATATGAAAAACTTAAATTGGCCATATCTCCTTAAATATGCGTCCTAGAGCGAAAAGAAGGTTAATTCGTGACCACCCCCAAAACTCAAAATTTTGATGAAAACCTCGAAAAATAAAATTTTTCATATGAAAAACTTAAACTGGCCATATCTCCTTAAATATGCGTCCTAGAGCGAAAAGAAGGTTAATTCGTGACCACCCCCAAAAAATCAAAATTTTGATGAAAATCCTCAAAAAATCAAATTTTTTATATGAAAAACTTAAATTGGCCATATCTCCTTAAATATGCGTCCTAGAGCGAAAAGAAGGTTAATTCGTGACCACCCCCCAAAATTTCAAAATTTTGATGAAAATCCTCGAAAAATCAAATTTTTCATATGAAAAACTTAAATTGGCCATATCTCCTTAAATATGCGTCCTAGAGCGAAAAGAAGGTTAATTCGTGACCACCCCCCAAAAATCAAAATTTTAATGAAAATCCTCAAAAAATCAAATTTTTCATATGAAAAACTTAAATTGGCCATATCTCCTTAAATATGCGTCCTAGAGCGAAAAGAAGGTTAATTCGTGACCACCCCCAAAATTCAAAATTTTGATGAAAATCCTCGAAAAATCAAATTTTTCATATGAAAAACTTAAATTGGCCATATCTCCTTAAATATGCGTCCTAGAGCGAAAAGAAGGTTAATTCGTGACCACCCCCAAAAAATCAAAATTTTGATGAAAATCCTCGAAAAATCAAATTTGTCATATGAAAAACTTAAATTGGCCATATCTCCTTAAATATGCGTCCTAGAGCGAAAAGAAGGTTAATTCGTGACCACCCCCCAGATTAAAAATTTTGATGAAAATCCTCGAAAAATCAAATTTTTCATATGAAAAACTTAAATTGGCCATACCTCCTTAAATATGCGTCCTAGAGCTAAAAGAAGGTTAATTCGTGACCACCCCACAAAATTCAAAATTTTGATGAAAATCCTCGAAAAATCAAATTTTTCATATGAAAAACTTAAATTGGCCATATCTCCTTAAATATGCGTCCTAGAGCGAAAAGAAGGTTAATTCGTGACCACCACCCAAAATTCAAAATTTTGATGAAAATCCTCGAAAAATCAAATTTTTCATATGAAAAACTTAAATTGGCCATATCTCCTTAAATATGCGTCCTAGAGCGAAAAGAAGGTTAATTCGTGACCACCCCCCAAAATCAAAATTTTGATGAAAATCCTCAAAAAAAAATCAAATTTTTCATATGAAAAACTTAAATTGGCCATATCTCCTTAAATATGCGTCCTAGAGCGAAAAGAAGGTTAATTCGTGACCACCTCCAAAAAATCAAAATTTTGATGAAAATCCTCAAAAAATCAAATTTTTTATATGAAAAACTTAAATTGGCCATATCTCCTTAAATATGCGTCCTAGAGCGAAAAGAAGGTTAATTCGTGACCACCCCCCAAAAATCAAAATTTTAATGAAAATCCTCAAAAAATCAAATTTTTCATATGAAAAACTTACATATGCGTCCTAGAGCGAAAAGAAGGTTAATTCGTGACCAACCCCCAAAAATCAAAATTTTGATGAAAATCCTCGAAAAATCAAATTTTTCATATGAACAACTTACATTGGCCTTATCTCCTTAAATATGCGTCCTAGAGCGAAAAGAAGGTTAATTCGTGACCACCCCCCAAAATTCAAAATTTTGATGAAAATCCTCGAAAAATCAAATTTTTTATATGAAAAACTTAAATTGGCCATATCTCCTTAAATATGCGTCCTAGAGCGAAAAGAAGGTTAATTCGTGACCACCCCCCAAAAATCAAAATTTTAATGAAAATCCTCAAAAAAATAAAATTTTTCATATGAAAAACTTAAATTGGCCATATCTCCTTAAATATGCGTCCTAGAACGAAAAGAAGGTTAATTCGTGACCACCCCCCAAAATTCAAAATTTTGATGAAAATCCTCGAAAAATGAAATTTTTCATATGAAAAACTTAAATTGGCCATATCTCCTTAAATATGCGTCCTAGAGCGAACAGAAGGTTAATTCGTGACCACCCCCCAAAAATCAAAATTTTGAGGAAAATCCTCAAAAAATCTAATTTTTCATATGAAAAACTTAAATTGGCCATATCTCCTTAAATATGCGTCCTAGAGCGAAAAGAAGGTTAATTCGTGACCACCCCCAAAACTCAAAATTTTGATGAAAATCCTCGAAAAATAAAATTTTTCATATGAAAAACTTAAACTGGCCATATCTCCTTAAATATGCGTCCTAGAGCGAAAAGAAGGTTAATTCGTGACCACCCCCAAAAAATCAAAATTTTGATGAAAATCCTCAAAAAATCAAATTTTTTATATGAAAAACTTAAATTGGCCATATCTCCTTAAATATGCGTCCTAGAGCGAAAAGAAGGTTAATTCGTGACCACCCCCCAAAAATCAAAATTTTAATGAAAATCCTCAAAAAATCAAATTTTTCATATGAAAAACTTAAATTGGCCATATCTCCTTAAATATGCGTCCTAGAGCGAAAAGAAGGTTAATTCGTGACCACCCCCAAAATTCAAAATTTTGATGAAAATCCTCGAAAAATCAAATTTTTCATATGAAAAACTTAAATTGGCCATATCTCCTTAAATATGCGTCCTAGAGCGAAAAGAAGGTTAATTCGTGACCACCCCCAAAAAATCAAAATTTTGATGAAAATCCTCGAAAAATCAAATTTGTCATATGAAAAACTTAAATTGGCCATATCTCCTTAAATATGCGTCCTAGAGCGAAAAGAAGGTTAATTCGTGACCACCCCCCAAAAATCAAAATTTTGATGAAAATCCTCAAAAAATCTTATTTTTCATATGAAAAACTTAAATTGGCCATATCTCCTTAAATATGCGTCCTAGAGCGAAAAGAAGGTTAATTCGTGACCACCCCCCAAAAATCAAAATATTAATGAAAATCCTCAAAAAATCAAATTTTTCATATGAAAAACTTAAATTGCCCATATCTCCTTAAATATGCGTCCTAGAGCGAAAAGAAGGTTAATTCGTGACCACCACCCAAAATTCAAAATTTTGATGAAAATCCTCGAAAAATCAAATTTTTCATATGAAAAACTTAAATTGGCCATATCTCCTTAAATATGCGTCCTAGAGCGAAAAGAAGGTTAATTCGTGACCACCCCCCCCAAATTCAAAATTTTGATGAAAATCCTCAAAAAATCTAATTTTTCATATGAAAAACTTAAATTTGCCATATCTCCTCAAATATGCGTCCTAGAGCGAAAAGAAGGTTAATTCGTTACCACCCCCAAAAAATCACAATTTTGATGAAAATCCTCGAAAAATCAAATTTGTCATATGAAAAACTTAAATTGGCCATATCTCCTTAAATATGCGTCCTAGAGCGAAAAGAAGGTTAATTCGTGACCACCCCCCAGATTAAAAATTTTGATGAAAATCCTCGAAAAATCAAATTTTTCATATGAAAAACTTAAATTGGCCATATCTCCTTAAATATGCGTCCTAGAGCGAAAAGAAGGTTAATTCGTGACCACCCCCCAAAATTCAAAATTTTGATGAAATTCTCGAAAAATCAAATTTTTCATATGAAAAACTTAAATTGGCCATATCTCCTTAAATATGCGTCCTAGAGCGAAAAGAAGGTTAATTCGTGACCACCCCCCAAATTCAAAATTTTGATGAAAATCCTCGAAAAATCAAATTTTTCATATGAAAAACTTAAATTGGTCATATCTCCTTAAATATGCGTCCTAGAGCGAAAAGAAGGTTAATTCGTGACCACCCCCCAAAAATCACAATTTTGATAAAAATTCTCAAAAAATCTAATTTTTCATATGAAAAACTTAAATTGGCCATATCTCCTTAAATATGCGTCCTAGAGCGAAAAGAAGGTTAATTCGTGACCACCCCCCAAAAATCAAAATTTTGATGAAAATCCTCAAAAAATCTTATTTTTCATATGAAAAACTTAAATTGGCCATATCTCCTTAAATATGCGTCCTAGAGCGAAAAGAAGGTTAATTCGTGACCACCCCCCAAAAATCAAAATTTTAATGAAAATCCTCAAAAAATCAAATTTTTCATATGAAAAACTTAAATTGGCCATATCTCCTTAAATATGCGTCCTAGAGCGAAAAGAAGGTTAATTCGTGACCACCCCCTAAAAATCAAAATTTTAATGAAAATCCTCAAAAAATCAAATTTTTCATATGAAAAACTTAAATTGGCCATATCTCCTTAAATATGCGTCCTAGAGCGAAAAGAAGGTTAATTCGTGACCACCCCCCAAAATTCAAAATTTTGATGAAAATCCTCGAAAAATCAAATTTTTTATATGAAAAACTTAAATTGGCCATATCTCCTTAAATATGCGTCCTAGAGCGAAAAGAAGGTTAATTCGTGACCACCCCCCAAAAATCAAAATTTTAATGAAAATCCTCAAAAAAATCAAATTTTTCATATGAAAAACTTAAATTGGCCATATCTCCTTAAATACGCGTCCTAGAGCGAAAAGAAGGTTAATTCGTGACCACCCCCAAAACTCAAAATTTTGATGAAAATCCTCGAAAAATCAAATTTTTCATATGAAAAACTTAAACTGGCCATATCTCCTTAAATATGCGTCCTAGAGCGAAAAGAAGGTTAATTCGTGACCACCCCCAAAAAATCAAAATTTTTATGAAAATCCTCAAAAAATCAAATTTTTTATATGAAAAACTTAAATTGGCCATATTTCCTTAAATATGCGTCCTAGAGCGAAAAGAAGGTTAATTCGTGACCACCCCCCAAAAATCACAATTTTGATGAAAATCCTCGAAAAATCAAATTTTTCATATGAAAAACTTAAATTGGCCATATCTCCTTAAATATGCGTCCTAGAGCGAAAAGAAGGTTAATTCGTGACCACCCCCCAAAAATCAAAATTTTGATGAAAATCCTCAAAAAATCTTATTTTTCATATGAAAAACTTAAATTGGCCATATCTCCTTAAATATGCGTCCTAGAGCGAAAAGAAGGTTAATTCGTGACCACCCCCCAAAAATCAAAATTTTAATGACGCATATTTAAGGCCATATCTCCTTAAATATGCGTCCTAGAGCGAAAAGAAGGTTAATTCGTGACCACCCCCAAAAAATCAAAATTTTGATGAAAATCCTCAAAAAATCAATTTTTTTATATGAAAAACTTAAATTGGCCATATCTCCTTAAATATGCGTCCTAGAGCGAAAAGAAGGTTAATTCGTGACCACCCCCCAAAATTCCAAATTTTAATGAAAATCCTCGAAAAATCAAATTTCATATGAAAAACTTAAATTGGCCATATCTCCTTAAATATGCGTCCTAGAGCGAAAAGAAGGTTAATTCGTGACCACCCCCCAAAAATCAAAATTTTAATGAAAATACTCACAAAATCAAATTTTTCATACGAAAAACTTAAATTGGCCATATTTCCTTAAATATGCGTCCTAGAGCGAAAAGAAGGTTAATTCGTGACCACCCCCAAAAAATCAAAATTTTGATGAAAATCCTCGAAAAATCAAATTTTTCATATGAAAAACTTAAATTGGCCATATCTCCTTAAATATGCGTCCTAGAGCGAAAAGAAGGTTAATTCGTGACCACCCCCAAAAAATCAAAATTTTGATGAAAATCCTCAAAAAATCAAGTTTTTTATATGAAAAACTTAAATTGGCCATATCTCCTTAAATATGCGTCCTAGAGCGAAAAGAAGGTTAATTCGTGACCACCCCCCAAAAATCAAAATATTAATGAAAATACTCAAAAAATCAAATTTTTCATATGAAAAACTTAAATTGGCCATATCTCCTTAAATATGCGTCCTAGAGCGAAAAGAAGGTTAATTCGTGACCACCCCCCAAAATTCAAAATTTTGATGAAAATCCTCGAAAAATCAAATTTTTCATATGAAAAACTTAAATTGGCCATATCTCCTTAAATATGCGTCCTAGAGCGAAAAGAAGGTTAATTCGTGACCACCCCCCAAAAATCAAAATTTTAATGAAAATCCTCAAAAAAATAAAATTTTTCATATGAAAAACTAAATTTGCCATATCTCCTTAAATATGCGTCCTAGAGCGAAAAGAAGGTTAATTCGTGACCACCCCCCAAAATTCAAAATTTTGATGAAAATCCTCGAAAAATCAAATTTTTCATATGAAAAACTTAAATTGGCCATATCTCCTTAAATATGCGTCCTAGAGCGAAAAGAAGGTTAATTCGTGACCACCCCCCAAAATTCAAAATTTTGATGAAAATCCTCGAAAAATCAAATTTTTCATATGAAAAACTTAAATTGGCCATATCTCCTTAAATATGCGTCCTAGAGCGAAAAGAAGGTTAATTCGTGACCACCCCCCAAAAATCAAAATTTTAATGAAAATCCTCAAAAAAATAAAATTTTTCATATGAAAAACTAAATTTGCCATATCTCCTTAAATATGCGTCCTAGAGCGAAAAGAAGGTTAATTCGTGACCACCCCCCAAAATTCAAAATTTTGATGAAAATCCTCGAAAAATGAAATTTTTCATATGAAAAACTTAAATTGGCCATATCTCCTTAAATATGCGTCCTAGAGCGAACAGAAGGTTAATTCGTGACCACCCCCCAAAAATCAAAATTTTGATGAAAATCCTCAAAAAATCTAATTTTTCATATGAAAAACTTAAATTGGCCATAACTCCTTAAATATGCGTCCTAGAGCGAAAAGAAGATTAATTCGTGACCACCCCCAAAACTCAAAATTTTGATGAAAATCCTCGAAAAATCAAATTTTTCATATGAAAAACTTAAACTGGCCATATCTCCTTAAATATGCGTCCTAGAGCGAAAAGAAGGTTAATTCGTGACCACCCCCAAAAAATCAAAATTTTGATGAAAATCCTCAAAAAATCAAATTTTTTATATGAAAAACTTAAATTGGCCATATCTCCTTAAATACGCGTCCTAGAGCGAAAAGAAGGTTAATTCGTGACCACCCCCCAAAATTCAAAATTTTGATGAAAATCCTCGAAAAATCAAATTTTTCATATGAAAAACTTAAATTGGCCATATCTCCTTAAATATGCGTCCTAGAGCGAAAAGAAGGTTAATTCGTGACCACCCCCAAAATTCAAAATTTTGATGAAAATCCTCGAAAAATCAAATTTTTCATATGAAAAACTTAAATTGGCCATATCTCCTTAAATATGCGTCCTAGAGCGAAAAGAAGGTTAATTCGTGACCACCCCCCAAATTCAAAATTTTGATGAAAATCCTCAAAAAATCTAATTTTTCATATGAAAAACTTAAATTGGCCATATCTCCTTAAATATGCGTCCTAGAGCGAAAAGAAGGTTAATTCGTTACCACCCCCAAAAAATCAAAATTTTGATGAAAATCCTCGAAAAATCAAATTTGTCATATGAAAAACTTAAATTGGCCATATCTCCTTAAATATGCGTCCTAGAGCGAAAAGAAGGTTAATTCGTGACCACCCCCCAAATTCAAAATTTTGATGAAAATCCTCAAAAAATCAAATTTTTCATATGAAAAACTTAAATTGGCCATATCTCCTTAAATATGCGTCCTAGAGCTAAAAGAAGGTTAATTCGTGACCACCCCCCAAAATCAAAATTTTGATGAAAATCCTCGAAAAATCAAATTTTTCATATGAAAAACTTAAATTGGCCATATCTCCTTAAATATGCGTCCTGGAGCGAAAAGAAGGTTATTTCGTGACCACCCCCCAAAATTCAAAATTTTGATGAAAATCCTCGAAAAATCAAATTTTTCATATGAAAAACTTAAATTGGCCATATCTCCTTAAATATGCGTCCTAGAGCGAACAGAAGGTTAATTCGTGACCACCCCCCAAAAATCAAAATTTTGATGAAAATCCTCAAAAAATCTAATTTTTCATATGAAAAACTTAAATTGGCCATATCTCCTTAAATATGCGTCCTAGAGCGAAAAGAAGGTTAATTCGTGACCACCCCCCAAAAATCAAAATTTTGATGAAAATCCTCAAAAAATCAAATTTTTCATATGAAAAACTTAAATTGGCCATATCTCCTTAAATATGCGTCCTAGAGCGAAAAGAAGGTTAATTCGTGACCACCCCCAAAAATCAAAATTTTGATGAAAATCCTCAAAAAAATCAAATTTTTCATATGAAAAACTTAAATTGGCCATATCTCCTTAAATATGCGTCCTAGAGCGAAAAGAAGGTTAATTCGTGACCACCCCCAAAAAATCAAAATTTTGATGAAAATCCTCGAAAAATCAAATTTTTCATATGAAAAACTTAAATTGGCCATATCTCCTTAAATATGCGTCCTAGAGCGAAAAGAAGGTTAATTCGTGACCACCCCCAAAAAATCAAAATTTTGATGAAAATCCTCAAAAAAATCAAATTTTTCATATGAAAAACTTAAATTGGCCATATCTCCTTAAATATGCGTCCTAGAGCGAAAAGAAGGTTAATTCGTGACCACCTCCCAAAACTCAAAATTTTGATGAAAATCCTCGAAAAATAAAATTTTTCATATGAAAAACTTAAATTGGCCATATCTCCTTAAATATGCGTCCTAGAGCGAAAAGAAGGTTAATTCGTGACCACCCCCCAAAATTCAAAATTTTGATGAAAATCCTCGAAAAATCAAATTTTTCATATGAAAAACTTAAATTGGCCATATCTCCTTAAATATGCGTCCTAGAGCGAAAAGAAGGTTAATTCGTGACCACCCCCCAAAATTCAAAATTTTGATGAAAATCCTCGAAAAATCAAATTTTTCATATGAAAAACTTAAATTGGCCATATCTCCTTAAATATGCGTCCTAGAGCGAAAAGAAGGTTAATTCGTGACCACCCCCCAAAAATCAAAATTTTAATGAAAATCCTCAAAAAATCAAATTTTTCATATGAAAAACTTAAATTGGCCATATCTCCTTAAATATGCGTCCTAGAGCGAAAAGAAGGTTAATTCGTGACCACCCCCCAAAATTCAAAATTTTGATGAAAATCCTCAAAAAATCAAATTTTTCATATGAAAAACTTAAATTGGCCATATCTCCTTAAATATGCGTCCTAGAGCGAAAAGAAGGTTAATTCGTGACCACCCCCCAAATTCAAAATTTTGATGAAAATCCTCAAAAAATCAAATTTTTCATATGAAAAACTTAAATTGGCCATATCTCCTTAAATATGCGTCCTAGAGCTAAAAGAAGGTTAATTCGTGACCACCCCCCAAAATCAAAATTTTGATGAAAATCCTCGAAAAATCAAATTTTTCATATGAAAAACTTAAATTGGCCATATCTCCTTAAATATGCGTCCTGGAGCGAAAAGAAGGTTATTTCGTGACCACCCCCCAAAATTCAAAATTTTGATGAAAATCCTCGAAAAATCAAATTTTTCATATGAAAAACTTAAATTGGCCATATCTCCTTAAATATGCGTCCTAGAGCGAACAGAAGGTTAATTCGTGACCACCCCCCAAAAATCAAAATTTTGATGAAAATCCTCAAAAAATCTAATTTTTCATATGAAAAACTTAAATTGGCCATATCTCCTTAAATATGCGTCCTAGAGCGAAAAGAAGGTTAATTCGTGACCACCCCCCAAAAATCAAAATTTTGATGAAAATCCTCAAAAAATCAAATTTTTCATATGAAAAACTTAAATTGGCCATATCTCCTTAAATATGCGTCCTAGAGCGAAAAGAAGGTTAATTCGTGACCACCCCCAAAAATCAAAATTTTGATGAAAATCCTCAAAAAAATCAAATTTTTCATATGAAAAACTTAAATTGGCCATATCTCCTTAAATATGCGTCCTAGAGCGAAAAGAAGGTTAATTCGTGACCACCCCCAAAAAATCAAAATTTTGATGAAAATCCTCGAAAAATCAAATTTTTCATATGAAAAACTTAAATTGGCCATATCTCCTTAAATATGCGTCCTAGAGCGAAAAGAAGGTTAATTCGTGACCACCCCCAAAAAATCAAAATTTTGATGAAAATCCTCAAAAAAATCAAATTTTTCATATGAAAAACTTAAATTGGCCATATCTCCTTAAATATGCGTCCTAGAGCGAAAAGAAGGTTAATTCGTGACCACCTCCCAAAACTCAAAATTTTGATGAAAATCCTCGAAAAATAAAATTTTTCATATGAAAAACTTAAATTGGCCATATCTCCTTAAATATGCGTCCTAGAGCGAAAAGAAGGTTAATTCGTGACCACCCCCCAAAATTCAAAATTTTGATGAAAATCCTCGAAAAATCAAATTTTTCATATGAAAAACTTAAATTGGCCATATCTCCTTAAATATGCGTCCTAGAGCGAAAAGAAGGTTAATTCGTGACCACCCCCCAAAAATCAAAATTTTAATGAAAATCCTCAAAAAATCAAATTTTTCATATGAAAAACTTAAATTGGCCATATCTCCTTAAATATGCGTCCTAGAGCGAAAAGAAGGTTAATTCGTGACCACCCCCCAAAATTCAAAATTTTGATGAAAATCCTCAAAAAATCAAATTTTTCATATGAAAAACTTAAATTGGCCATATCTCCTTAAATATGCGTCCTAGAGCGAAAAGAAGGTTAATTCGTGACCACCCCCCAAAAATCAAAATTTTAATGAAAATCCTCGAAAAATCAAATTTTTCATATGAAAAACTTAAATTGGCCATATCTCCTTAAAAAAAGGTTAATTCGTGACCACCCCCCAAAAATCAAAATTTTAATGAAAATCCTCAAAAAATCAAATTTTTCATATGAAAAACTTAAATTGGCCATATCTCCTTAAATATGCGTCCTAGAGCGAAAAGAAGGTTAATTCGTGACCACCCCCAAAAAACAAAATTTTAATGAAAATCTTCAAAAAATCAAATTTTTCAAATGAAAAACTTAAATTGGCCATATCTCCTTAAATATGCGTTCTAGAGCGAAAAGAATGTTAATTCGTGACCACCCCCCAAATTCAAAATTTTGATGAAACCCTCAAAAAATCAAATTTTTCATATGAAAAACTTAAATTGGCCATATCTCCTTAAATATGCGTCCTAGAGCGAAAAGAAGGTTAATTCGTGACCACCCCCAAAAAATCAAAATTTTGATGAAAATCCTCAAAAAAATCAAATTTTTCATATGAAAAACTTAAATTGGCCATATCTCCTTAAATATGCGTCCTAGAGCGAAAAGAAGGTTAATTCGTGACCACCCCCCAAAAATCAAAATTTTGATGAAAATCCTCAAAAAATCTAATTTTTCATATGAAAAACTTAAATTGGCCATATCTCCTTAAATATGCGTCCTAGAGCGAAAAGAAGGTTAATTCGTGACCACCCCCAAAAAATCAAAATTTTGATGAAAATCCTCAAAAAATCAAATTTTTTATATGAAAAACTTAAATTGGCCATATCTCCTTAAATATGCGTCCTAGAGCGAAAAGAAGGTTAATTCGTGAAATCAAAATTTTAATGAAAATCCTCAAAAAATCAAATTTTTCATATGAAAAACTTAAATTGGCCATATCTCCTTAAATATGCGTCCTAGAGCGAAAAGAAGGTTAATTCGTGACCACCCCCCAAAAATCAAAATTTTGATGAAAATTCTCAAAAAATCTAATTTTTCATATGAAAAACTTAAATTGGCCATATCTCCTTAAATATGCGTCCTAGAGCGAAAAGAAGGTTAATTCGTGACCACCCCCCAAAATTCAAAATTTTGATGAAAATCCTCGAAAAATCAAATTTTTCATATGAAAAACTTAAATTGGCCATATCTCCTTAAATATGCGTCCTATAGCGAAAAGAAGGTTAATTCGTGACCACCCCCCAAAAATCAAAATTTTAATGAAAATCCTCAAAAAAATCAAATTTTTCATATGAAAAACTTAAATTGGGCATATCTCCTTAAATATGCGTCCTAGAGCGAAAAGAAGGTTAATTCATCAAAAAAATCAAAATTTTAATGAAAATCCTCAAAAAATCAAATTTTTCATATGAAAAATTTAAATTGGCCATATCTCCTTAAATATGCGTCCTAGAGCAAAAAGAAGGTTAATTCGTGACCACCCCCCAAAAATCAAAATTTTAATGAAAACCCTCAAAAAATCAAATTTTTCATATGAAAAACTTAAATTGGCTATATCTCCTTAAATATGCGTCCTAGAGCGAAAAGAAGGTTAATTCGTGACCACCCCCCAAATTCAAAATTTTGATGAAAATCCTCAAAAAATCCTCAAAAAAATCAAATTTTTCATATGAAAAACTTAAATTGGCCATATCTCCTTAAATATGCGTCCTAGAGCGAAAAGAAGGTTAATTCGTGACCACCCCCCAAAATTCAAAATTTTGATGAAAATCCTCAAAAAATCTAATTTTTCATATGAAAAACTTAAATTGGCCATATCTCCTTAAATATACGTCCTAGAGCGAAAAGAAGGTTAATTTGTGACCACCCCCCAAAATTCAAAATTTTGATGAAAATCCTCAAAAAATCTAATTTTTCATATGAAAAATTTAAATTGGTCATATCTCCTGAAATATACGTCCTAGAGCGAAAAGAAGGTTAATTCATGACCACTCCCCAAATTCAAAATTTTGATGAAAATCCTCGAAAAATCAAATTTTTCATATGAAAAACTTAAATTGGCCATATCTCCTTAAATATACGTCCTAGAGCGAAAAGAAGGTTAATTTGTGACCACCCCCCAAAATTCAAAATTTTAATGAAACTCCTCAAAAAATCAAATTTTTCATATGAAAAACTTAAATTGGCCATATCTCCTTAAATATGCGTCCTAGAGCGAAAAGAAGGTTAATTCGTGGCCACCCCCCAAAAATCAATCTCCTTAAATATGCGTCCTAGAGGGGAAAGAAGGTTAATTCGTGACCACCTCCAAAAATCAAAATTTTGATGAAAATCCTCAAAAAATCTAATTTTTCATATGAAAAACTTAAATTGGCATTATCTCCTTAAATATGCGTCCTAGAGTGAAAAGAAGGTTAATTCGTGACCACCCCCCAAAAATCAAAATTTTAATGAAAATCCTCAAAAAATCAAATTTTTCATATGAAAAACTTAAATTGGCCATATCTCCTTAAATATGCGTCCTAGAGCGAAAAGAAGGTTAATTCGTGACCACCCCCCAAAAATCAAAATTTTGATGAAAATCCTCGAAAAATCAAATTTTTCATATGAAAAACTTAAATTGGCCATATCTCCTTAAATATGCGTCCTAGAGCGAAAAGAAGGTTAATTCGTGACCACCCCCCAAAAATGAAAATTTCAATGAAAATCCTCGAAAAATCAAATTTTTCATATGAAAAACTTAAATTGGCCATATCTCCTTAAATATGCGTCCTAGAGCGAAAAGAAGGTTAATTCGTGACCACCCCACAAAAATCAAAATTTTAATGAAAATCCTCAAAAAAATCAAATTTTTCATATGAAAAACTTAAATTGACCATATCTCTTTAAATATGCGTCCTAGAGCGAAAAGAAGGTTAATTCGTGACCACCCCCCAAAAATCAAAATTTTAATGAAAATCCTCGAAAAATCAAATTTTTCATATGAAAAACTTAAATTGGCCATATCTCCTTAAATATGCGTCCTAGAGCGAAAAGAAGCTTAATTCGTGACCACCCCCCAAAAATCAAAATTTTAATGAAAATCCTCAAAAAATCAAATTTTTCATATGAAAAACTTAAATTGGCCATATCTCCTTAAATATGCGTCCTAGAGCGAAAAGAAGGTTAATTCGTGACCACCCCCCAAATTCAAAATTTTGATGAAAATCCTCAAAAAATCTAATTTTTCATATGAAAAATTTAAATTGGTCATATCTCCTGAAATATACGTCCTAGAGCGAAAAGAAGGTTAATTCATGACCACCCCCAAATTCAAAATTTTGATGAAAATCCTCGAAAAATCAAATTTTTCATATGAAAAACTTAAATTGGTCTTATCTCCTTAAATATGCGTCCTAGAGCGAAAAGAAGGTTAATTCGTGACCACCCCCCAAAATTCAAAATTTTGATGAAAATCCTCGAAAAATCAAATTTTTCATATGAAAAACTTAAATTGGCCATATCTCCTTAAATATGCGTCCTAGAGCGAAAAGAAGGTTAATTCGTGACCACCCCCCAAAAATCAAAATTTTAATGAAAATCCTCAAAAAAATCAAATTTTTCATATGAAAAACTTAAATTGGCCATATCTCCTTAAATATGCGTCCTAGATTCGTGACCACCCCCAAAAAATCAAAATTTTGATGAAAATCCTCAAAAAAATCAAATTTTTCATATGAAAAACTTAAATTGGCCATATCTCCTTAAATATGCGTCCTAGAGCGAAAAGAAGGTTAATTCATGACCACCCCCCAAATTCAACATTTTGATGAAAATCCTCGAAAAACCAAATTTTTCATATGAAAAACTTAAATTGGCCATATCTTCTTAAATATGCGTCCTAGAGCAAAATGAAGGTTAATTCGTGACCACCCCCCAAAAATCAAAATTTTAATGAAAGTCCTCAAAAAAATCAAATTTTTCATATGAAAAACTTAAATTGGCCATATCTCCTTAAATATGCGTCCTAGAGCGAAAAGAAGGTTAATTCATCAAAAAAATCAAAATTTTGATGAAAATCCTCGAAAAATCAAATTTTTCATATGAAAAACTTAAATTGGCCATATCTCCTTAAATATGCATCCTAGAGTGAAAAGAAGGTTAATTCGTGACCACCCCCAAAAAATCAAAATTTTGATGAAAATCCTCAAAAAAATCTAATTTTTCATATGAAAAACTTAAATTGGCCATATCTCCTTAAATATGCGTCCTAGAGCGAAAAGAAGGTTAATTCGTGATCACCCCCCAAAAATCAAAATTTTAATGAAAATCCTCAAAAAATCAAATTTTTCATATGAAAAACTTAAATTGGCCATATCTCCTTAAATATGCGTCCTAGAGCGAAAAGAAGGTTAATTCGTGACCACCCCCAAAAAATCAAAATTTTGATGAAAATCCTCGAAAAATCAAATTTTTCATATGAAAAACTTAAATTGGCCATATCTCCTTAAATATGCGTCCTAGAGCGAAAAGAAGGTTAATTCGTGACCACCCCCCAAAAATGAAAATTTCAATGAAAATCCTCGAAAAATCAAATTTTTCATATGCAAAAACTTAAATTGGCCATATCTCCTTAAATATGCGTCCTAGAGCGAAAAGAAGGTTAATTCGTGACCACCCCCCAAAAATCAAAATTTTGATGAAAATCCTCGAAAAATCAAATTTTTCATATGAAAAACTTAAATTGGCCATATCTCCTTAAATATGCGTCCTAGAGCGAAAAGAAGGTTAATTCGTGACCACCCCCCAAAAATGAAAATTTCAATGAAAATCCTCGAAAAATCAAATTTTTCATATGCAAAAACTTAAATTGGCCATATCTCCTTAAATATGCGTCCTAGAGCGAAAAGAAGGTTAATTCGTGACCACCCCCACAAAAATCAAAATTTTAATGAAAATCCTCAAAAAAATCAAATTTTTCATATGAAAAACTTAAATTGACCATATCTCTTTAAATATGCGTCCTAGAGCGAAAAGAAGGTTAATTCGTGACCACCCCCCAAAAATCAAAATTTTAATGAAAATCCTCGAAAAATCAAATTTTTCATATGAAAAACTTAAATTGGCCATATCTCCTTAAATATGCGTCCTAGAGCGAAAAGAAGCTTAATTCGTGACCACCCCCCAAAAATCAAAATTTTAATGAAAATCCTCAAAAAATCAAATTTTTCATATGAAAAACTTAAATTGGCCATATCTCCTTAAATAGGCGTCCTAGAGCGAAAAGAAGGTTAATTCGTGACCACCTCCCAAATTCAAAATTTTGATGAAAATCCTCAAAAATCAAAATTTTCATATGAAAAACTTAAATTGGCCATATCTCCTTAAATATGCGTCCTAGAGCGAAAAGAAGGTTAATTCGTGACCACCCCCCAAATTCAAAATTTTGATGAAAATCCTCAAAAAATCTAATTTTTCATATGAAAAATTTAAATTGGTCATATCTCCTGAAATATACGTCCTAGAGCGAAAAGAAGGTTAATTCATGACCACCCCCAAATTCAAAATTTTGATGAAAATCCTCGAAAAATCAAATTTTTCATATGAAAAACTTAAATTGGTCATATCTCCTTAAATATGCGTCCTAGAGCGAAAAGAAGGTTAATTCGTGACCACCCCCCAAAATTCAAAATTTTGATGAAAATCCTCGAAAAATCAAATTTTTCATATGAAAAACTTAAATTGGCCATATCTCCTTAAATATGCGTCCTAGAGCGAAAAGAAGGTTAATTCGTGACCACCCCCCAAAAATCAAAATTTTAATGAAAATCCTCAAAAAAATCAAATTTTTCATATGAAAAACTTATATTGGCCATATCTCCTTAAATATGCGTCCTAGATTCGTGACCACCCCCAAAAAATCAAAATTTTGATGAAAATCCTCAAAAAAATCAAATTTTTCATATGAAAAACTTAAATTGGCCATATCTCCTTAAATATGCGTCCTAGAGCGAAAAGAAGGTTAATTCATGACCACCCCCCAAATTCAACATTTTGATGAAAATCCTCGAAAAACCAAATTTTTCATATGAAAAACTTAAATTGGCCATATCTTCTTAAATATGCGTCCTAGAGCAAAATGAAGGTTAATTCGTGACCACCCCCCAAAAATCAAAATTTTAATGAAAGTCCTCAAAAAAATCAAATTTTTCATATGAAAAACTTAAATTGGCCATATCTCCTTAAATATGCGTCCTAGAGCGAAAAGAAGGTTAATTCATCAAAAAAATCAAAATTTTGATGAAAATCCTCGAAAAATCAAATTTTTCATATGAAAAACTTAAATTGGCCATATCTCCTTAAATATGCATCCTAGAGCGAAAAGAAGGTTAATTCGTGACCACCCCCAAAAAATCAAAATTTTGATGAAAATCCTCAAAAAAATCTAATTTTTCATATGAAAAACTTAAATTGGCCATATCTCCTTAAATATGCGTCCTAGAACGAAAAGAAGGTTAATTCGTGATCACCCCCCAAAAATCAAAATTTTAATGAAAATCCTCAAAAAATCAAATTTTTCATATGAAAAACTTAAATTGGCCATATCTCCTTAAATATGCGTCCTAGAGCGAAAAGAAGGTTAATTCGTGACCACCCCCCAAAAATCAAAATTTTGATGAAAATCCTCGAAAAATCAAATTTTTCATATGAAAAACTTAAATTGGCCATATCTCCTTAAATATGCGTCCTAGAGCGAAAAGAAGGTTAATTCGTGACCACCCCCCAAAAATGAAAATTTCAATGAAAATCCTCGAAAAATCAAATTTTTCATATGAAAAACTTAAATTGGCCATATCTCCTTAAATATGCGTCCTAGAGCGAAAAGAAGGTTAATTCGTGACCACCCCACAAAAATCAAAATTTTAATGAAAATCCTCAAAAAAATCAAATTTTTCATATGAAAAACTTAAATTGACCATATCTCCTTAAATATGCGTCCTAAAGCGAAAAGAAGGTTAATTCGTGACCACCCCCCAAAAATCAAAATTTTAATGAAAATCCTCGAAAAATCAAATTTTTCATATGAAAAACTTAAATTGGCCATATCTCCTTAAATATGCGTCCTAGAGCGAAAAGAAGCTTAATTCGTGACCACCCCCCAAAAATCAAAATTTTAATGAAAATCCTCAAAAAATCAAATTTTTCATATGAAAAACTTAAATTGGCCATATCTCCTTAAATATGCGTCCTAGAGCGAAAAGAAGGTTAATTCGTGACCACCTCCCAAATTCAAAATTTTGATGAAAATCCTCAAAAATCAAAATTTTCATATGAAAAACTTAAATTGGCCATATCTCCTTAAATATGCGTCCTAGAGCGAAAAGAAGGTTAATTCGTGACCACCCCCCAAATTCAAAATTTTGATGAAAATCCTCAAAAAATCTAATTTTTCATATGAAAAATTTAAATTGGTCATATCTCCTGAAATATACGTCCTAGAGCGAAAAGAAGGTTAATTCATGACCACCCCCAAATTCAAAATTTTGATGAAAATCCTCGAAAAATCAAATTTTTCATATGAAAAACTTAAATTGGTCATATCTCCTTAAATATGCGTCCTAGAGCGAAAAGAAGGTTAATTCGTGACCACCCCCCAAAATTCAAAATTTTGATGAAAATCCTCGAAAAATCAAATTTTTCATATGAAAAACTTAAATTGGCCATATCTCCTTAAATATGCGTCCTAGAGCGAAAAGAAGGTTAATTCGTGACCACCCCCCGAAAATCACAATTTTAATGAAAATCCTCAAAAAAATCAAATTTTTCATATGAAAAACTTAAATTGGCCATATCTCCTTAAATATGCGTCCTAGATTCGTGACCACCCCCAAAAAATCAAAATTTTGATGAAAATCCTCAAAAAAATCAAATTTTTCATATGAAAAACTTAAATTGGCCATATCTCCTTAAATATGCGTCCTAGAGCGAAAAGAAGGTTAATTCATGACCACCCCCCAAATTCAACATTTTGATGAAAATCCTCGAAAAACCAAATTTTTCATATGAAAAACTTAAATTGGCCATATCTTCTTAAATATGCGTCCTAGAGCAAAATGAAGGTTAATTCGTGACCACCCCCCAAAAATCAAAATTTTAATGAAAGTCCTCAAAAAAATCAAATTTTTCATATGAAAAACTTAAATTGGCCATATCTCCTTAAATATGCGTCCTAGAGCGAAAAGAAGGTTAATTCATCAAAAAAATCAAAATTTTGATGAAAATCCTCGAAAAATCAAATTTTTCATATGAAAAACTTAAATTGGCCATATCTCCTTAAATATGCATCCTAGAGCGAAAAGAAGGTTAATTCGTGACCACCCCCAAAAAATCAAAATTTTGATGAAAATCCTCAAAAAAATCTAATTTTTCATATGAAAAACTTAAATTGGCCATATCTCCTTAAATATGCGTCCTAGAGCGAAAAGAAGGTTAATTCGTGACCACCCCCCAAAAATCAAAATTTTAATGAAAATCCTCAAAAAATCTAATTTTTCATATGAAAAACTTAAATTGGCCATATCTCCTTAAATATGCGTCCTAGAGCGAAGAGAAGGTTAATTCGTGACCATGCCCAAAAATTCAAAATTTTGATGAAAATCCTCGAAAAATCAAATTTTTCATATGAAAAACTTAAATTGGCCATATCTCCTTAAATATGCGTCCTAGAGCGAAAAGAAGGTTAATTCGTGACCACCCCCAAAAAATCAAAATTTTGATGAAAATCCTCAAAAAAATAAAATTTTTCATATGAAAAACTTAAATTGGCCATATCTCCTTAAATATGCGTCCTAGAGCGAAAAGAAGGTTAATTCATGACCACCCCCCAAATTCAACATTTTGATGAAAATCCTCGAAAAATCAATTTTTTCATATGAAAAACTTAAATTGGCCATATCTCCTTAAATATGCGTCCTAGAGCAAAATGAAGGTTAATTCGTGACCACCCCCCAAAAATCAAAATTTTAATGAAAATCCTCAAAAAACTCAAATTTTTCATATGAAAAACTTAAATTGGCCATATCTCCTTAAATATGCGTCCTAGAGCGAAAAGAAGGTTAATTCGTGACCACCCCCAAAAAATCAAAATTTTGATGAAAATCCTCGAAAAATCAAATTTTTCATATGAAAAACTTAAATTGGCCATATCTCCTTAAATATGCGTCCTAGAGCGAAAAGAAGGTTAATTCGTGACCACCCCCCAAAATTCAAAATTTTGATGAAAATCTTCGAAAAATCTAATTTTTCATATGAAAAACTTAAATATGCGTCTCCTTAAATATGCGTCCTAGAGCGAAAAGAAGGTTAATTCGTGACCACCCCCCAAAAATCAAAATTTTAATGAAAATCCTCAAAAAAATCAAATTTTTCATATGAAAAACTTAAATTGGCAATATCTCCTTAAATATGCGTCCTAGAGCGAAAAGAAGGTTAATTCATCAAAAAAATTCAAAATTTTGATGAAAATCCTCGAAAAATCAAATTTTTCATATGAAAAACTTCAATTGGCCATATCTCCTTAAATATGCGTCCTAGAGCGAAAAGAAGGTTAATTCGTGACCACCCCCAAAAAATCAAAATTTTGATGAAAATCCTCAAAAAAATCTAATTTTTCATATGAAAAACTTAAATTGGCCATATCTCCTTAAATATGCGTCCTAGAGCGAAAAGAAGGTTAATTCGTGACCACCCCCCAAAAATCAAAATTTTAATGAAAATCCTCAAAAAATCAAATTTTTCATATGAAAAACTTAAATTGGCCATATCTCCTTAAATATGCGTCCTAGAGCGAAGAGAAGGTTAATTCGTGACCATCCCCAAAAATTCAAAATTTTGATGAAAATCCTCGAAAAATCAAATTTTTCATATGAAAAACTTAAATTGGCCATATCTCCTTAAATATGCGTCCTAGAGCGAAAAGAAGGTTAATTCGTGACCACCCCCCAAATTCAAAATTTTGATGAAAATCCTCAAAATATCAAATTTTTCATATGAAAAACTTAAATTGGCCATATCTCCTTAAATATGCGTCCTAGAGCGAAAAGAAGGTTAATTCGTGACCACCCCCAAAAAATCAAAATTTTGATGAAAATCCTCAAAAAAAATCAAATTTTTCATATGAAAAACTTAAATTGGCCATATCTCCTTAAATATGCGTCCTAGAGTGAAAAGAAGGTTAATTCGTGACCACCCCCCAAAAATCAAAATTTTGATGAAAATCCTCAAAAAATCAAATTTTTCATATGAAAAACTTAAATTGGCCATATCTCCTTAAATATGCGTCCTAGAGCGAAAAGAAGGTTAATTCTTGACCACCCCCCACAACTCAAAATTTTGATGAAAATCCTCAAAAAATCTAATTTTTCATATGAAAAACTTAAATTGGCCATATCTCCTTAAATATGCGTCCTAGAGCGAAAAGAAGGTTAATTCGTGACCACCCCCAAAAATCAAAATTTTGATGAAAATCCTCAAAAAATCTAATTTTTCATATGAAAAACTTAAATTGGCCATATCTCCTTAAATATGCGTCCTAGAGCGAAAAGAAGGTCAATTCGTGACCACCCCCAAAAAATCAAAATTTTGATGAAAATCCTCGAAAAATCAATTTTTTCATATGAAAAACTTAAATTGGCCATATCTCCTTAAATATGCGTCCTAGAGCGAAAAGAAGGTTAATTCGTGACCACCCCCCAAAAATCAAAATTTTAATGAAAATCCTCAAAAAATCAAATTTTTCATATGAAAAACTTAAATTGGCCATATCTCCTTAAATATGCGTCCTAGAGCGAAAAGAAGGTTAATCCGTGACCACCCCCCAAAAATGAAAATTTTGATGAAAATCCTCGAAAAATCAAATTTTTCATATGAACAACTTAAATTGGCCATATCTCCTTAAATATGCGTCCTAGAGCGAAAAGAAGGTTAATTCGTGACCACCCCCCAAAAATCAAAATTTTAATGAAAATCCTCAAAAAATCAAATTTTTCATATGAAAAACTTAAATTGGCCATATTTCCTTAAATATGCGTCCTAGAGCGAAAAGAAGGTTAATTCGTGACCACCCCCCAAAATTCAAAATTTTCATGAAAACCTCGAGAAATCAAATTTTTCATATGAAAAACTTAAATTCGCCATATCTCCTTAAATATGCGTCCTAGAGCGAAAAGAAGGTTAATTCGTGACCACCCCCAAAAAATCAAAATTTTGATGAAAATCCTCAAAAAAATCAAATTTTTCATATGAAAAACTTAAATTGGCCATATCTCCTTAAATATGCGTCCTAGAGCGAAAAGAAGGTTAATTCATGACCACCCCCCAAATTCAACATTTTGATGAAAATCCTCGAAAAATCAAATTTTTCATATGAAAAACTTAAATTGGCCATATCTCCTTAAATATGCGTCCTAGAGCAAAATGAAGGTTAATTCGTGACCACCCCCCAAAAATCAAAATTTTAATGAAAATCCTCAAAAAAATCAAATTTTTCATATGAAAAACTTAAATATGCGTCTCCTTAAATATGCGTCCTAGAGCGAAAAGAAGGTTAATTCGTGACCACCCCCCAAAAATCAAAATTTTAATGAAAATCCTCAAAAAATCAAATTTTTCATATGAAAAACTTAAATTGGCAATATCTCCTTAAATATGCGTCCTAGAGCGAAAAGAAGGTTAATTCGTGACCACCCCCAAAAAATCAAAATTTTGATGAAAATCCTCGAAAAATCAAATTTTTCATATGAAAAACTTAAATTGGCCATATCTCCTTAAATATGCGTCCTAGAGCGAAAAGAAGGTTAATTCATGACCACCCCCCAAATTCAACATTTTGATGAAAATCCTCGAAAAACCAAATTTTTCATATGAAAAACTTAAATTGGCCATATCTTCTTAAATATGCGTCCTAGAGCAAAATGAAGGTTAATTCGTGACCACCCCCCAAAAATCAAAATTTTAATGAAAGTCCTCAAAAAAATCAAATTTTTCATATGAAAAACTTAAATTGGCCATATCTCCTTAAATATGCGTCCTAGAGCGAAAAGAAGGTTAATTCATCAAAAAAATCAAAATTTTGATGAAAATCCTCGAAAAATCAAATTTTTCATATGAAAAACTTAAATTGGCCATATCTCCTTAAATATGCATCCTAGAGCGAAAAGAAGGTTAATTCGTGACCACCCCCAAAAAATCAAAATTTTGATGAAAATCCTCAAAAAAATCTAATTTTTCATATGAAAAACTTAAATTGGCCATATCTCCTTAAATATGCGTCCTAGAGCGAAAAGAAGGTTAATTCGTGACCACCCCCCAAAAATCAAAATTTTAATGAAAATCCTCAAAAAATCTAATTTTTCATATGAAAAACTTAAATTGGCCATATCTCCTTAAATATGCGTCCTAGAGCGAAGAGAAGGTTAATTCGTGACCATGCCCAAAAATTCAAAATTTTGATGAAAATCCTCGAAAAATCAAATTTTTCATATGAAAAACTTAAATTGGCCATATCTCCTTAAATATGCGTCCTAGAGCGAAAAGAAGGTTAATTCGTGACCACCCCCAAAAAATCAAAATTTTGATGAAAATCCTCAAAAAAATAAAATTTTTCATATGAAAAACTTAAATTGGCCATATCTCCTTAAATATGCGTCCTAGAGCGAAAAGAAGGTTAATTCATGACCACCCCCCAAATTCAACATTTTGATGAAAATCCTCGAAAAATCAATTTTTTCATATGAAAAACTTAAATTGGCCATATCTCCTTAAATATGCGTCCTAGAGCAAAATGAAGGTTAATTCGTGACCACCCCCCAAAAATCAAAATTTTAATGAAAATCCTCAAAAAACTCAAATTTTTCATATGAAAAACTTAAATTGGCCATATCTCCTTAAATATGCGTCCTAGAGCGAAAAGAAGGTTAATTCGTGACCACCCCCAAAAAATCAAAATTTTGATGAAAATCCTCGAAAAATCAAATTTTTCATATGAAAAACTTAAATTGGCCATATCTCCTTAAATATGCGTCCTAGAGCGAAAAGAAGGTTAATTCGTGACCACCCCCCAAAATTCAAAATTTTGATGAAAATCTTCGAAAAATCTAATTTTTCATATGAAAAACTTAAATATGCGTCTCCTTAAATATGCGTCCTAGAGCGAAAAGAAGGTTAATTCGTGACCACCCCCCAAAAATCAAAATTTTAATGAAAATCCTCAAAAAAATCAAATTTTTCATATGAAAAACTTAAATTGGCAATATCTCCTTAAATATGCGTCCTAGAGCGAAAAGAAGGTTAATTCATCAAAAAAATTCAAAATTTTGATGAAAATCCTCGAAAAATCAAATTTTTCATATGAAAAACTTCAATTGGCCATATCTCCTTAAATATGCGTCCTAGAGCGAAAAGAAGGTTAATTCGTGACCACCCCCAAAAAATCAAAATTTTGATGAAAATCCTCAAAAAAATCTAATTTTTCATATGAAAAACTTAAATTGGCCATATCTCCTTAAATATGCGTCCTAGAGCGAAAAGAAGGTTAATTCGTGACCACCCCCCAAAAATCAAAATTTTAATGAAAATCCTCAAAAAATCAAATTTTTCATATGAAAAACTTAAATTGGCCATATCTCCTTAAATATGCGTCCTAGAGCGAAGAGAAGGTTAATTCGTGACCATCCCCAAAAATTCAAAATTTTGATGAAAATCCTCGAAAAATCAAATTTTTCATATGAAAAACTTAAATTGGCCATATCTCCTTAAATATGCGTCCTAGAGCGAAAAGAAGGTTAATTCGTGACCACCCCCCAAATTCAAAATTTTGATGAAAATCCTCAAAATATCAAATTTTTCATATGAAAAACTTAAATTGGCCATATCTCCTTAAATATGCGTCCTAGAGCGAAAAGAAGGTTAATTCGTGACCACCCCCAAAAAATCAAAATTTTGATGAAAATCCTCAAAAAAAATCAAATTTTTCATATGAAAAACTTAAATTGGCCATATCTCCTTAAATATGCGTCCTAGAGTGAAAAGAAGGTTAATTCGTGACCACCCCCCAAAAATCAAAATTTTGATGAAAATCCTCAAAAAATCAAATTTTTCATATGAAAAACTTAAATTGGCCATATCTCCTTAAATATGCGTCCTAGAGCGAAAAGAAGGTTAATTCTTGACCACCCCCCACAACTCAAAATTTTGATGAAAATCCTCAAAAAATCTAATTTTTCATATGAAAAACTTAAATTGGCCATATCTCCTTAAATATGCGTCCTAGAGCGAAAAGAAGGTTAATTCGTGACCACCCCCAAAAATCAAAATTTTGATGAAAATCCTCAAAAAATCTAATTTTTCATATGAAAAACTTAAATTGGCCATATCTCCTTAAATATGCGTCCTAGAGCGAAAAGAAGGTCAATTCGTGACCACCCCCAAAAAATCAAAATTTTGATGAAAATCCTCGAAAAATCAATTTTTTCATATGAAAAACTTAAATTGGCCATATCTCCTTAAATATGCGTCCTAGAGCGAAAAGAAGGTTAATTCGTGACCACCCCCCAAAAATCAAAATTTTAATGAAAATCCTCAAAAAATCAAATTTTTCATATGAAAAACTTAAATTGGCCATATCTCCTTAAATATGCGTCCTAGAGCGAAAAGAAGGTTAATCCGTGACCACCCCCCAAAAATGAAAATTTTGATGAAAATCCTCGAAAAATCAAATTTTTCATATGAACAACTTAAATTGGCCATATCTCCTTAAATATGCGTCCTAGAGCGAAAAGAAGGTTAATTCGTGACCACCCCCCAAAAATCAAAATTTTAATGAAAATCCTCAAAAAATCAAATTTTTCATATGAAAAACTTAAATTGGCCATATTTCCTTAAATATGCGTCCTAGAGCGAAAAGAAGGTTAATTCGTGACCACCCCCCAAAATTCAAAATTTTCATGAAAACCTCGAGAAATCAAATTTTTCATATGAAAAACTTAAATTCGCCATATCTCCTTAAATATGCGTCCTAGAGCGAAAAGAAGGTTAATTCGTGACCACCCCCAAAAAATCAAAATTTTGATGAAAATCCTCAAAAAAATCAAATTTTTCATATGAAAAACTTAAATTGGCCATATCTCCTTAAATATGCGTCCTAGAGCGAAAAGAAGGTTAATTCATGACCACCCCCCAAATTCAACATTTTGATGAAAATCCTCGAAAAATCAAATTTTTCATATGAAAAACTTAAATTGGCCATATCTCCTTAAATATGCGTCCTAGAGCAAAATGAAGGTTAATTCGTGACCACCCCCCAAAAATCAAAATTTTAATGAAAATCCTCAAAAAAATCAAATTTTTCATATGAAAAACTTAAATATGCGTCTCCTTAAATATGCGTCCTAGAGCGAAAAGAAGGTTAATTCGTGACCACCCCCCAAAAATCAAAATTTTAATGAAAATCCTCAAAAAATCAAATTTTTCATATGAAAAACTTAAATTGGCAATATCTCCTTAAATATGCGTCCTAGAGCGAAAAGAAGGTTAATTCGTGACCACCCCCAAAAAATCAAAATTTTGATGAAAATCCTCGAAAAATCAAATTTTTCATATGAAAAACTTAAATTGGCCATATCTCCTTAAATATGCGTCCTAGAGCGAAAAGAAGGTTAATTCGTGACCACCCCCAAAAAATCAAAATTTTGATGAAAATCCTCAAAAAAATCTAATTTTTCATATGAAAAACTTAAATTTGGCCATATCTCCTTAAATATGCGTCCTAGAGCGAAAAGAAGGTTAATTCGTGACCACCCCCCAAAAATCAAAATTTTAATGAAAATCCTCAAAAAATCAAATTTTTCATATGAAAAACTTAAATTGGCCATATCTCCTTAAATATGCGTCCTAGAGCGAAGAGAAGGTTAATTCGTGACCATCCCCAAAAATTCAAAATTTTGATGAAAATCCTCGAAAAATCAAATTTTTCATATGAAAAACTTAAATTGGCCATATCTCCTTAAATATGCGTCCTAGAGCGAAAAGAAGGTTAATTCGTGACCACCCCCAAAAAATCAAAATTTTGATGAAAATCCTCAAAAAAATCAAATTTTTCATATGAAAAACTTAAATTGGCCATATCTCCTTAAATATGCGTCCTAGAGTGAAAAGAAGGTTAATTCGTGACCACCCCCCAAAAATCAAAATTTTGATGAAAATCCTCAAAAAATCAAATTTTTCATATGAAAAACTTAAATTGGCCATATCTCCTTAAATATGCGTCCTAGAGCGAAAAGAAGGTTAATTCTTGACCACCCCCCACAACTCAAAATTTTGATGAAAATCCTCAAAAAATCTAATTTTTCATATGAAAAACTTAAATTGGCCATATCTCCTTAAATATGCGTCCTAGAGCGAAAAGAAGGTTAATTCGTGACCACCCCCAAAAATCAAAATTTTGATGAAAATCCTCAAAAAATCTAATTTTTCATATGAAAAACTTAAATTGGCCATATCTCCTTAAATATGCGTCCTAGAGCGAAAAGAAGGTCAATTCGTGACCACCCCCAAAAAATCAAAATTTTGATGAAAATCCTCGAAAAATCAATTTTTTCATATGAAAAACTTAAATTGGCCATATCTCCTTAAATATGCGTCCTAGAGCGAAAAGAAGGTTAATTCGTGACCACCCCCCAAAAATCAAAATTTTAATGAAAATCCTCAAAAAATCAAATTTTTCATATGAAAAACTTAAATTGGCCATATCTCCTTAAATATGCGTCCTAGAGCGAAAAGAAGGTTAATCCGTGACCACCCCCCAAAAATGAAAATTTTGATGAAAATCCTCGAAAAATCAAATTTTTCATATGAACAACTTAAATTGGCCATATCTCCTTAAATATGCGTCCTAGAGCGAAAAGAAGGTTAATTCGTGACCACCCCCAAAAAATCAAAATTTTGATGAAAATCCTCAAAAAAATCAAATTTTTCATATGAAAAACTTAAATTGGCCATATTTCCTTAAATATGCGTCCTAGAGCGAAAAGAAGGTTAATTCGTGACCACCCCCCAAAATTCAAAATTTTCATGAAAACCTCGAGAAATCAAATTTTTCATATGAAAAACTTAAATTCGCCATATCTCCTTAAATATGCGTCCTAGAGCGAAAAGAAGGTTAATTCGTGACCACCCCCAAAAAATCAAAATTTTGATGAAAATCCTCAAAAAAATCAAATTTTTCATATGAAAAACTTAAATTGGCCATATCTCCTTAAATATGCGTCCTAGAGCGAAAAGAAGGTTAATTCATGACCACCCCCCAAATTCAACATTTTGATGAAAATCCTCGAAAAATCAAATTTTTCATATGAAAAACTTAAATTGGCCATATCTCCTTAAATATGCGTCCTAGAGCAAAATGAAGGTTAATTCGTGACCACCCCCCAAAAATCAAAATTTTAATGAAAATCCTCAAAAAAATCAAATTTTTCATATGAAAAACTTAAATATGCGTCTCCTTAAATATGCGTCCTAGAGCGAAAAGAAGGTTAATTCGTGACCACCCCCCAAAAATCAAAATTTTAATGAAAATCCTCAAAAAATCAAATTTTTCATATGAAAAACTTAAATTGGCAATATCTCCTTAAATATGCGTCCTAGAGCGAAAAGAAGGTTAATTCGTGACCACCCCCAAAAAATCAAAATTTTGATGAAAATCCTCGAAAAATCAAATTTTTCATATGAAAAACTTAAATTGGCCATATCTCCTTAAATATGCGTCCTAGAGCGAAAAGAAGGTTAATTCGTGACCACCCCCAAAAAATCAAAATTTTGATGAAAATCCTCAAAAAAATCTAATTTTTCATATGAAAAACTTAAATTGGCCATATCTCCTTAAATATGCGTCCTAGAGCGAAAAGAAGGTTAATTCGTGACCACCCCCCAAAAATCAAAATTTTAATGAAAATCCTCAAAAAATCAAATTTTTCATATGAAAAACTTAAATTGGCCATATCTCCTTAAATATGCGTCCTAGAGCGAAGAGAAGGTTAATTCGTGACCATCCCCAAAAATTCAAAATTTTGATGAAAATCCTCGAAAAATCAAATTTTTCATATGAAAAACTTAAATTGGCCATATCTCCTTAAATATGCGTCCTAGAGCGAAAAGAAGGTTAATTCGTGACCACCCCCCAAATTCAAAATTTTGATGAAAATCCTCAAAATATCAAATTTTTCATATGAAAAACTTAAATTGGCCATATCTCCTTAAATATGCGTCCTAGAGCGAAAAGAAGGTTAATTCGTGACCACCCCCCAAAAATCAAAATTTTAATGAAAATCCTCAAAAAATCAAATTTTTCATATGAAAAACTTAAATTGGCCATATCTCCTTAAATATGCGTCCTAGAGCGAAAAGAAGGTTAATCCGTGACCACCCCCCAAAAATGAAAATTTTGATGAAAATCCTCGAAAAATCAAATTTTTCATATGAACAACTTAAATTGGCCATATCTCCTTAAATATGCGTCCTAGAGCGAAAAGAAGGTTAATTCGTGACCACCCCCCAAAAATCACAATTTTGATGAAAATCCTCGAAAAATCAAATTTTTCATATGAACAACTTAAATTGGCCATATCTCCTTAAATATGCGTCCTAGAGCGAAAAGAAGGTTAATTCGTGACCACCCCCCAAAAATCAAAATTTTAATGAAAATCCTCAAAAAAATCAAAATTTTCATATGAACAACTTAAATTGGCCTTATCTCCTTAAATATGCGTCCTAGAGCGAAAAGAAGGTTAATTCGTGACCACCCCCCAAAAATCACAATTTTGATGAAAATCCTCGAAAAATCAAATTTTTCATATGAACAACTTAAATTGGCCTTATCTCCTTAAATATGCGTTCTAGAGCGAAAAGAAGGTTAATTCGTGACCACCCCCAAAAAATCAAAATTTTGATGAAAATCCTCAAAAAATCAAATTTTTCATATGAAAAACTTAAATTGGCCATATCTCCTTAAATATGCGTCCTAGAGCGAAAAGAAGGTTAATTCGTGACCACCACCAAAAAATCAAAATTTTGATGAAAATCCTCGAAAAATCAATTTTTTCATATGAAAAACTTAAATTGGCCATATCTCCTTAAATATGCGTCCTAGAGCGAAAAGAAGGTTAATTCGTGACCACCCCCCAAAAATCAAAATTTTAATGAAAATCCTCAAAAAAATCAAATTTTTCATATGAACAACTTAAATTGGCCTTATCTCCTTAAATATGCGTCCTAGAGCGAAAAGAAGGTTAATTCGTGACCACCCCCCAAAAAATCACAATTTTGATGAAAATCCTCGAAAAATCAAATTTTTCATATGAACAACTTAAATTGGCCATATCTCCTTAGATATGCGTCCTAGAGCGAAAAGAAGGTTAATTCGTGACCACCCCCAAAAAATCAAAATTTTGATGAGAATTCTCAAAAAATCAAATTTTTCATATGAAAAACTTAAATTGGCCATATCTCCTTAAATATGCGTCCTAGAGCGAAGAGAAGGTTAATTCGTGACCACCCCCCAAAAATCAAAATTTTAATGAAAATCCTCAAAAAAATCAAATTTTTCATATGAAAAACTTAAATTGGCCATATCTCCTTAAATATGCGTCCTAGAGCGAAAAGAAGGTTAATTCGTGACCACCCCCCAAAAATCAAAATTTTAATGAAAATCCTCAAAAAAATCAAATTTTTCATATGAACAACTTAAATTGGCCTTATCTCCTTAAATATGCGTCCTAGAGCGAAAAGAAGGTTAATTCGTGACCACCCCCCAAAAATCACAATTTTAATGAAAATCCTCGAAAAATCAAATTTTTCATATGAACAACTTAAATTGGCCTTATCTCCTTAAATATGCGTCCTAGAGCGAAAAGAAGGTTAATTCGTGACCACCCCCAAAAAATCAAAATTTTGATGAGAATTCTCAGAAAATCAAATTTTTCATATGAAAAACTTAAATTGGCCATATCTCCTTAAATATGCGTCCTAGAGCGAAAAGAAGGTTAATTCGTGACCACCACCAAAAAATCAAAATTTTGATGAAAATCCTCGAAAAATCAAATTTTTCATATGAACAACATAAATTGGCCTTATCTCCTTAAATATGCGTCCTAGAGCGAAAAGAAGGTTAATTCGTGACCACCACCAAAAAATCAAAATTTTGATGAAAATCCTCGAAAAATCAAATTTTTCATATGAAAAACTTAAATCGGCCATATCTCCTTAAATATGCGTCCTAGAGCGAAAAGAAGGTTAATTCGTGACCACCCCCCAAAATTCAAAATTTTGATGAAAATCCTCGAAAAATCAAAATTTTCATATGAACAACTTAAATTGGCCTTATCTCCTTAAATATGCGTCCTAGAGCGAAAAGAAGGTTAATTCGTGACCACCCCCCAAAAATCAAAATTTTGATGAAAATCCTCGAAAAATCAAATTTTTCATATGAACAACTTAAATTGGCCATATCTCCTTAGATATGCGTCCTAGAGCGAAAAGAAGGTTAATTCGTGACCACCCCCAAAAAATCAAAATTTTGATGAGAATTCTCAAAAAATCAAATTTTTCATATGAAAAACTTAAATTGGCCATATCTCCTTAAATATGCGTCCTAGAGCGAAAAGAAGGTTAATTCGTGACCACCCCCCAAAAATCAAAATTTTAATGAAAATCCTCAAAAAAATCAAATTTTTCATATGAAAAACTTAAATTGGTCATATCTCCTTAAATATGCGTCCTAGAGCGAAAAGAAGGTTAATTCGTGACCACCCCCCAAAAATCAAAATTTTAATGAAAATCCTCAAAAAAATCAAATTTTTCTTATGAACAACTTAAATTGGCCTTATCTCCTTAGGTTAGGTTAGGTTAGGTTAAGGTGGCAGCCCGATTAAGATTCAGGCTCACTTAGACTATTCAGTCCATTGTGATACCACATTAACTAAAAGTACCTATTACATATGGGCACTTCTAGTTTTAACCGCTGAACCTTCTTGATTATTTTTCTTTGTTGAACCAACCAGATTGTTCCAAAAACAGTAGCAGACTGCTTAAGTTAACGTTTTCCAGATCCGCCAGTAATCTGAAGCTATATGCTCCTAAAAGTTGCTTGCGCTTTACACAAAATGCAGGACACTCACACAAGAGGTGTTTAATTGATTCTTTTTCCTCCGCATCATGACAGCTCATACAATAGTCATTATACTTCGCGCCAATAGTTTTTGCAAAATCGCCTATCAGGCAGCGACCCGTTATAGCAGATATCAGGAGTGATATCTGACGTCTCGAGAACATTAGCATATCTAGTGTGCGGTTTAAGTTGAAATGGGGCCATATTTGCTTGGTGTCGTTACAACCCTTGCAATTCTCCCATCGAACATTTGCCATCATAACAGCCTTCTCACGCAGCATGAGCTTGCAGGTAGCTAGGGGCATACCAACAAATTCCAGTTCCCC